>NC_068913.1:25151515-25454545 GCF_023091745.1 Budorcas taxicolor | reverse complement strand
TCTAACACCCTTTAGAGTCTCTGGCACAAGTGCTCTGACTCTGCCTATAAAAGCAGTCATAGATGACACCTAAAGGAATGGGCGTGGTTATGTTCTAAGGAAACATTATTTACAAATACGGTGAGTAGGCTGATTTGGTCTGTAGAGAATTGTTTGCCAACCCTGATCTTGATCCACTTTACTGAAATCATTAATTTTAATTTTTATAATTTTCCAAATCATTGCTTTGGATTTTCTAGATGAAATCATTCACGTATAGATTTGTATTAAAAAAACAGCACAAAAACATAGATTCTTTCTTTTCACTGCTACAACATTCTTTGAAAAAAATTTTTTTGACAAGATGTTTCAGATGAAGGACTTAATACTATTGACAGCAATATTCTAATGTTAATGTAAATGATTCTAGTATCATACAAGCTTTTAGTTTATGAGGATTTCTTAATTTTTGAAGTTATTTTTTAACTTTAAGTACAGTTTAATTGAATTGAATTGAATTGAATTGCCTATGCCCCAACCAGTAATGCTGAAGAAGCTGAAATTGAATGGTCAATGAAGACCTACAAGACCTTTTAGAACTAACACCCCCCAAAGATGTCCTTTTCATTATAGGGGACTGGAATGCAAAAGTAGGAAGTCAAGAAACACCTGGGGTAACAGGTAAATTTGGCTTTGGAATAGGGAATGAAGCAGGGCAAAGGCTAATAGAGTTTTGCCAAGGGAACGCACTGGTCATAGCAAACACCCTCTTCCAACAACACAAGAGAAGACTCTACACATGGACATCACTAGATGGTCAACAGCGAAATCAGATTGATTATAATCTTTGCAGCCAAAGATGGAGAAGCTCTATACAGTCAACAAAAACAAGACCAGTAACTGTGGCTCAGATCATGAACTCCTTATTGCGAAATTCAGACTTAAATTGAAGAAAGTAGGAAAACCACTAGACCATTCAGGTATGACCTAAATCAAATCCCTTATGATTATACAGTGGAAGTGAGAAATAGATTTAAGGGACTAGATCTGATGGCCAGATGCCTGATGAACTATGGGCGGAGGTTTGTGACACTGTACAGGAGACAGGGATCAAGACCATCCCCATGGAAAAGAAATGCAAAAAAGCAAAATGGCTGTCTGAGAAGCCCTTACATATAGCTGTGAAAAGAAGGGAGGCAAAAAGCAAAGGAGAAAAGGAAAGATAATAAGCATCTGAATGCAGAGTCCCAAAGAATAGCAAGAAGAGATAAGAAAGCCTTCTTCAGCGATCAATGCAAAGAAATAGAGGAAAACAACAGAATGGGAAAGACTAGAGATCTCTTCAAGAAAATTAGAGATACCAAGGGAACATTTCATGCAAAGATGGGCTCGATAAAGGACAGAAATGGTATGGACCTAACAGAAGCAGAAGATATTAAGAAGAGGTGGCAAGAATACACAGAACTGTACAAAAAGGATCTTCACAACCCAGATAATCACAATGGTGTGATCACTCACCTAGAGCTAGACATCCTGGAATGTGAAGTCAAGTGGGCCTTAGAAAGCATCACTACAAACAAAGCTAGTGGAGGTCATGGAATTCCAGTTGAGCTATTTCAAATCCTGGAAGATGATGCTGTGAAAGTGCTGCACTCAATATGCCAGCAAATTTAAGAACTCAGCAGTGGCCACAGGACTGGAAAAGGTCAGTTTTCATTCCAATCCCAAAGAAAGGCAATGCCAAAGAATGCTCAAACTACCGCACAATTGCACTCATCTCACACGCTAGTAAAGTCATGCTCAAAATTCTCCAAGCCAGGCTTCAACAATATGTGAACTGTGAACTTCCAGATGTTCAAGCTGGTTTTAGAAAAGGCAGAGGAACCAGAGATCAAATTGCCCACATCTGCTGGATCAAGGAAAAAGCAAGAGAGTTCCAGAAAAACATCTATTTCTGCTTTATTGACTACGCCAGAGCCTTTGACTCTGTTGATCACAATCAACTGTGGAAAATTCTGAAAGAGATGGGAATACCAGACCACCTGACGTGCCTCTTGAGCAACCTGTATGCAGGTCAGGAAGCAACAGTTAGAACTGGACATGGAACAACAGACTGGTTCCAAATAGGAAAAGGAGTAAGTCAAGGTTGCA
Organism: Budorcas taxicolor; assembly: GCF_023091745.1. Classification (NCBI taxonomy): domain Eukaryota; kingdom Metazoa; phylum Chordata; class Mammalia; order Artiodactyla; family Bovidae; genus Budorcas; species Budorcas taxicolor. The sequence goes on along the minus strand of NC_068913.1, from coordinate 25,452,415 downwards.
TATTGTCACCCTGCTTATTAACTTCTATGCAGAGTGCATCATGAGAAACGGAAGCACAAGCTGGAATCAAGACTGCCAGGTGAAATATCAATAACCTCAGATATGCAGATGACACCACCCTTATGGCAGAACGTAAAGAGGAACGACAAAGCCTCTTGATGAAAGTGAAAGAGGAGAGTGAAAAAGGTGCCTTAAAGCTCAACATTCAGATAACGAAGATCATGGCATCCGGTCCCATCACTTCATGGGAAATAGATGGGGAAACAATGAAAACAGTGTCAGACTTTATTTTGGGGGCTCCAAAATCACTGCAGATGGTGATTGCAGCCATGAAATTAAAAGACGCTTACTCCTTGGAAGGAAAGTTATGACCAGCCTAGATAGCATATTCAAAAGCAGAGACATTACTTTTCCAACTAAGGTCCGCCTAGTCAAGGCTATGTTTTTTCCTGTGGTCATGTATGAATGTGAGAGTTGGACTGTGAAGAGAGCTGAGCGCTGAAGAATTGATGCTTTTGACCTGTGGTGTTGGAGAAGACTCTTGAGAGTCCCTTGGACTGCAAGGAGATCCAACCAGTCCATTCTGAAGGATATCAACCCTGGGATTTCTTTGGAAGGACTGATACTAAAGCTGAAACTCCAATACTTTGGCCACCGCATGGAAGAGTTGACTCATTGGAAAAGGCTCTGATGCTGGGAGGGTTTGTGTGCAGGAGGAGAAGGGGATGACAGAGGATGAGATGGCTGGTGGCATCACCAACTCGCTGAACGTGAGTTTGAGTGAACTCCGGGGGTTGGTGATGGACAGCAAGGCCTGGAGTGCTGCAATTCATGGGATCACAAAGAGTTGGACATGACTGAGCGACTGAACTGAACTGTACTGAATGAATTCCATAGAAATAGACATCTATTAAGGTAGTCATGATTTTTTTTTCCCTAGCAACCTAGGATATAATGTAATGATAACGTAATGGTATTATTTACTTAGTAGAGTAAATCTCAGTTAATCTTGGAGAAAGCAATGACACCCCACTCCAGTACTCTTTCCTCGAAAAATCCATGGACAGAGGAGCTTAGTGGGCTGCAGTCCATGTGGTCACTACATGTTGGACAGGACTGAGAGGACTTCACTTTCACTTTTCACTTTCATGCATTGGAGAAGGAAATGGCAACCCACTCCAGTATTCTTGCCTGGATAATCCCAGGGTTGGGGGAGCCTGGTGGACTACCATCTATGGGGTCGCAAAGAGTCGGACACAACTGAAGTGACTTAGCAGCAGCAGCAGCAGCAGCAGTTAATCATGGTGTTTGATTTCAGTTGCCAAGAATTTAAGTAGGATTTTAACATATATTTATTTTAATGGTCTTACATAATCTTTTAAAAACACATATTCAATTAACCAATTAATTGAATCCACACTTCATGCATATGGAGCCTATATGAAAAAAAAAAGCCCATATGAAAAAAATTTTATTCAACCTATGCAAGTTGATGAGGTAAAAGTGGAAATAGTGACAGATTTTATTTTCTTGAGCTTCACACTCACTGCAGATGGTGACTACAGCCATGAAATTAAAAGATGCTTGCTCCTTGAAGGAAAAGATATGACAAACCTAGACTGCAAATTCAAAAGCAAAGACATCACTTTGCTGAAAAGAGACCTTATAGTTAAAGCTATGGTTTTTCCAGTAGTCATGTACAGATGTGAGAGTTGGACCAGAAATAGCTGAGCACTAAAGAATTGATGCCTTCAAATTGTGGTGCTGAAGACTGTTGAGAGTCCCTTGGACAGCCAGGAGGTCAAGCCTGAAGGAAATCAACCCTGAGTTTTATTTTGGAAGAACTGATGCTGAAGCTCCAATACTTTGGCCACCTGATGTGAAGAGCAGACTTGTTGGAAAAGACCCTGATGCTGAGAAAGATTGAGGACAGGAGAAGGGGCCAACAGAGGATGCGATGGTTGGATGGCATCTTTGACACAATGGACATGAGTTTGAGCAAAGAAGGATGGGAAAGCCACAGTCTCTGTTCTGCAGCGTGCTGCAGTCCATGGGGTCACAAAGAGTCAGAAGTGACGTAGTGGCTGAACAAAACAAGGGGATCACTAACGATGTTGACTCAGCAAATGGCACATTTTTTGTCCTCTCTATCCATGAGACATTTGAATTCAAAGATTTACAAAAAGAAAATAAGTCATTAAAACAAAAGTAGATTTTAAAAAACAAAAGTGATTGGTGTGAATAAGAGATGCTAGATTGGGCTTCTCTGATGGCTCAGATGATAAGCTAAATTACATAGAAAAAATAAACATCTGCCAAGAATAGGATAAGATATAATGGCCAATTTTATGCTGAGTAGTCTACCAGTTCTTATTTTGTGAAGTTTGATTATTCAGCTGTTTCAGTTTTTTACCTTCTTTATGTATACCTTTTTAACCTTCTTTAAAATCTAAAATCCTTAAGTTCAACATTCAGAAAACTAAGATCATGGCATCCAGTCCCATCACTTCATGGCAAATAGATGGGGAAATGGTGGAAATAGTGTCTGACTTTATTTTTCTGGGCTCCAAAATCACTGCAGATGGTGATTGCAGCCATGAAATTAAAAGACGCTTACTCCTTCGAAGGAAAATTATGACCAACCTAGATAGCATATTCAAAAGCAGAGACATTACTTTGTCAGCAAAGGTCGATCTAGTCAAGGCTATGGTTTTTCCTGTGGTCATGTATGGATGTGAGAGTTGGACTGTGAAGAAGGCTGAGCAGCAAAGAACTGATGCTTTTGAACTGTGGTGTTGGAGAAGACTCTTGAGAGTCCCTTGGACTGCAAGGAGATCCAACCAGTCCATCCTAAAGCAGATCAGTCCTGGGTGTTCATTGGAAGGACTGATGTTGAAGCTGAAACTCCAATACTTTGGCCACCTCTTGGGAAGAGCTGATTCATTGGAAAAGACTCTGATTCTGGGAGGGATTGAGGGCAGGAGGAGAAGGGGATGACAGAGGATGAGACGGTTGGATGGCATCACCTACTCGATGGACATGGGTTTGGGTGGACTCCGGGAGTTGGTGATGAACAGGGAGGCCTGGTGTGCTGTGGTTCATGGGGTCACAAAGAGTCAGATATGACTGAGCGACTGAACTGAATTGAACTGAAAACCTAAAGTTAGGTTTTACATATACTGTCAATCTAAAGAAATTTTAAAGTGTTTGTATGAATTATAGAATGTGCAATTAGCTGTTCTTTTAAAGCTTAAAAAAAAATCACTGGTGAGTTATATTATCCCAGAGCTTTATTTGGATTTAATTTTTTAATTTTTCATAATTTTCCAAGTTATTGATTTATTCACTTTTCGCTTTACCCAGTCAGTTTTGTCTTTACATGTGTTTAGAAAAAACATTTAACTTAATGAGATTTCAAATTAATTGGCCTATTTGTGGGCATGGTATTTTCTCTAAAATATCCTGAATCTCCTTTAAATATATTGGAAATGTTTAACCGTGTAAACTCTTGAAAGCTACTGCTGCTGCTGCTAAGTCACTTCAGTCGTGTCCAACTCTGTGCGACCTCATAAACGGCAGCCCACCAGGCTCTCCCATCCCTGGGATTCTTCAGGCAAGAACACAGAAGTGGTTTGCCATTTTCTTCTCCAATGCAAAAAAGTGTAACGTGAAGTCGCTCAGTCTTGTCTGACTCTTAGCGACCCCATGGACTGCAGCCTACCAGGCTTCTCTGCCCATGGGATTTTCCAGGCAAGAGCTCTGCAGTGGGTTGCCATTGCCTTCTCTGTCTTGAAAGCTAAAGAAGTGTTAAGGACATAGGGGATGTAGAATGACAATGGCTTTCATTTTCTCTGAAAGTTAAAATATTCAGTCACTTGGAAACACTGCAAAACTCTTGAAGGTTACCTACTCAGATTGCCTCAAACTGGAAGTTGGTTTTTCAGTTGTTTCTTTGCAGATGTAAATATAGCACTTTCCAAACTCAGATAGATATTGCTTAATTGGCATACGTACAAAAGGCAATTAAAGCATAAATTTGCCTTGAAGACTGTGTGAGAATTATGATATTTCTTCAGTTCAGTTCAGTCACTCAGTCATGTCTGACTCTTTTCGACTCCATGAATCACAGCATTCCAGGCCTCCCTGTTCATCACCAACTCCCGCAGTTCACTCAAACTCATTTCCATCGAGTCAGTGATGCCATCCAGTCATCTCATCCTCTGTCGTCCCCTTCTCCTCCTGCCCCCAAACCCTCCCAGCAACAGTCTTTGCCAATGAGTCAACTCTTCACATGAGGTGGCCAAAGTACTGGAGTTTCAGCTTTAGCGTCAGTCCTTCCAAAGGACATCCAGGACTGATCTCCTTCAGAATGGACTGGTTGGATCTTCTTGCAGTCCAAGGGACTCTCAAGAGTCTTCAACACCACAGTTTAAAAGCATCAATTCTTTGGCGCTCAGCTTTCATCACAGTCCAACTCTCACATCCATACACGACTACTGGAAAAACCATAGCCTTGACTAGACGGACCTTAGTCGGCAAAGTAATGTCTCTGCTTTTGAATATACTATCTAAGTTGGTCATAACTTTTCTTCCAAGGAGTAAGTGTCTTTTAATTTCATCACCATCTGCAGTGATTTTGGAGCCCCCCAAAAATAAAGTCTGACACTGTTTCCACTGTTTCCCCATCTATTTGCTATGAAATGATGGGACCAGATGCCATGATCAGTTTTCTGAATGTTGAGCTTTAAGCCAACTTTTTCACTCTCCACTTTCACTTTCATCAAGAGGCTTTTAAATTCTTCTTCACTTTCTGCCATAAGGGTGGTGTCATCTGCATATCTGAGGTTATTGATATTTCTCCCAGCAATCTTGATTCCAGCTTGTGCTTCTTCCAGCCCAGCATTTCTCATGATGTACTCTGCATAGAATTTATAAGCAGAGTGACAATATACAGCCTTGACATACTCCTTTTCCTATTTGGAAACAGTCTGTTGTTCCATGTCCAGTTCTAACTGTTGCTTCCTGAGCTGCATACAGAATTCTCAAGAGGCAGGTCAGGTGGTCTGGTATTCCCATCTCTTTCAGAATCTTCCACAGTTTATTGTGACCCACACAGTCAAAGGCTTTGGCATAGTCAATAAAGCAGAAATAGATGTTTTTCTGGAACTCTTTTGCTTTTTTCCATGATCCAGCAGATGTGGGCAATTTGATCTCTGGTTCCTCTGCCTTTTCTAAAACCAGCTTGAACATCTGGAAGTTCACGGTTCACATATTGTTGAAGCCTGGCTTGGAGAATTTTGAGTATTACTTTATTAGCGTGTGAGCTGAGTGCATTTGTGCGGTAGTTTGAACATTTTGGGTGTTGCCTTTCTTTGGGATTGGAAAGAAAACTGACCTTTTCCAGTCCTGTGGCCACTGCTGAGTTCTTAAATTTGCTGGCATATTGAGTGCAGCACTTTCACAGCATCATCTTCCAGGATTTGAAATAGCTCAACTGGAATTCCATGACCTCCACTAGCTTTGTTTGTAGTGATGCTTTCTAAGGCCCACTTGACTTCACATTCCAGGATGTCTAGCTCTAGGTGAGTGATCACACCATTGTGATTATCTGGGTTGTGAAGATCCTTTTTGTACAGTTCTGTGTATTCTTGCCACCTCTTCTTAATATCTTCTGCTTCTGTTAGGTCCATACCATTTCTGTCCTTTATCGAGCCCATCTTTGCATGAAATGATCCCTTGGTATCTCTAATTTTCTTGAAGAGATCTCTAGTCTTTCCCATTCTGTTGTTTTCCTCTATATGTTTGCACTGATTGTTGAGGAAGGCTTTCTTATCTCTCCTTGCTATTCTTTGGAACTCTGCATTCAAATGAGTATATCTTTCCTTTTCTCCTTTGCTTTTTGCCTCCCTTCTTTTCACAGCTATATGTAAGGGCTTCTCAGACAGCCATTTTGCTTTTTTGCATTTCTTTTCAATGGGGATGTTCTTGATCCCTATCTCCTGTACAATGTCAGGAGCCTCTGTCCATAGTTCCTCAGGCACTCCATCTATCAGATCTAGTCCCTTAAAACAGGCCTATTTGGCAAAGAGAACCTTAGTATTTTTTTCTTCCCACATATATTTGTGAGTTTGAATTTTTAGCACATATGGCCATTAAAAAAATAAATAAAACTGCTTAAATAGAAATAATTATGTGTGCATGGTCATTTTCAATCTCATGTGTTTTCAAATATTTATTTAAACTTCATTTTAGCATGTTCATCTTGAAAATCACTTTTTACTGTAATTAAATTTTGTGTATTTATGTGTTAGTTGCTCAGTCATGTCTGACTCTTTGTGACCCCATGGACTGTAGCTCACTAGGCTCCTCTGTCCATAGAATTCTCCAGACGAAGAGTATTGGAGTGAAAGTATTGCCATTACTTTCTCCAGGGGATCTTTCCAATGCAGGATCAAACCTGGGTCTCCCAAATTGCATGCAGTTCTTTATCATCCAGCCACCAAGGAAGCCCATTTAAATTTTGCTTTTGCTTGGTTGTATAGTTTGTATTAATTTCCTTTTCTTTTCTGAAGTGGTAATCAAATTTTTGATTAAAAAAAGGAGAACTATGTCTTCATAATATTGTCTATGTATTATATGTAGATAATAACTGAATTTTAAAGGTATAAAATATGTTTCATGCAAAATTTTTTAACTTTGACAATTATATGACATTTTTGCCCCAGGAAGGGAGACTGTTGCACAAAATATTTATAAGCATTGATTTGCTTTGTGAGACTTAAGTAATTTCACCATTGATTAAATATTTTAGCTCTTATTTTTCTCTAATCTATATTAGCTAAGGGTTTCCCTCATAGCTCAGTTGGTAAAGAATCTGCCTGCAATTCAGGAAACCCCAGTTCAATTCCTGGGTCCGGAAGATCCCCTGGAGAAAGAAAAGGCTATCCACTCCAGTATTCTGGCCTGGAGAATTTCATGGACTATACAGCAAAGAGTCAGACACGACTGAATGACTTTCACTCACTTTTAATATTAGCTAACATTTCCAGGTAAATGAAAGCAATCCTGAAAGTGAAAGTGTTAGTTGCTCAGTCATTTCCACGTCTTTGCAATCCCATGGACTGTAGCCCACTAGGCTCCCATGTCCATGGCATTCTACAGGCAAGAATACTGGAGTGGATTGCCACTTCCTATTTCAGGGGATCTCCCCAACCCAGGAATTGAGCCCACGTCTCCCACATTGGCAGGCAGATTCTTTACCGTCTGAGCCATCAGAATATTAGCTAACATTTTCAGATAAATGAAAATAGTTATATTGCCTAACAGTAGTTATTAATATTACAGTATTCTTCAGTTAATAGAAATATCTCTTCTGTTGATATTTTACCAAGAATTTTATTTGTTTTATAATCACAAATGGATGGTGATTTATTTTTTAAAATTTGAGATTTCTTTAATTCATATTTTTTTCCTCCTTTGAACCATTAAGCAGTGAAGCATATAGATTTCCTGATAGGTGTTCATGAATTTCTAGATTAAAGAAGCAAAAGATTATCATAAGTCAAATACAGTAAATTTTTCATTCATGATGAATATATGGTATTAAAACAAACCTACTATTAGCTGTGTTAAATTGATGAAGAAAAATACAGAAGAAGGCATTAATATTCAAACTAAGAAATAATAAGGAGAGATGACTATAGAAATATAAGAAATTTAAATTTAAATACATTTGTATATTTTCAATTCAAATAAATTTGAAGACCTCAACGAAATGGATAATTTCTTAGGGAAATACACATTAACAAAAGTAACCCTAGTCGAGTTAGACAGCTTCAACAGGGCAATTCCCTAATCAAGAAAATGATTAAGGAACTATCATGTAAGTGCCAGGCTCAAATGGTTTCACAAAGGAATTCTACCAGTCCTTCAAACCAGATAATCTCATTGCTCTATAAATCATTTGAAAGCACTAGCAGTAAGGAAAAACTTAAAAATTCCTTTTAGAAAGCAATTATAACACGCATAGCTTAGGTTCCTTCTTCTGTCTTCAGTACAGCTTTTCATCATTTGCTTTCATTCCAATAAGCCTGTCCACGAGAAGGAAACGACAGGATAGTGTGAAAGATCATATGGTGCTCTGTGGTGAATTACTTTTCTTCTTCTGTATGAAAGCCTTAGCATTCTCTGTCATCAGACTATATGCGGGTGTTATTTGTATTGAATATAATTTTTCATTTTGATCTGTTGCTACTTGATTTTTACTGTTTAGACATATATAGACTGAATATGGGCTCATTTTCACTAGGTATATAATATTATTGCTCCATTGCTGGCATATGTTTTTAATCCTTATGCCTTTGCAATATACATACTTGCTTATATTATAGTGTGACTTCTTTCCACATTTATTGTTTTCTGCTGTGCATGCTACTTTGCTTGAAAATTATAATTCACCTCTTTATTTTTCATGATTTTCTTATGTAGATTTTTTTTTCTTTTAATCTTCTAAGTCAATAGTGTCCATGACATAAGGTTTGATGCAGAGTAAATTACTTAACATATGTAAATCACTTAGAAAAGTACTTGACATAAGTATTTGACAGTAGTTATTTTGTTTCAAGTAAGCAAAATTTAGCTATATATTTAAATTTTGTGTGAGACTCTCAGTTTTTGTAAGTGTATGTACGCTGGGCATATCTCAGTCATGGTGGATGTCAGATTCCTTTATCCTTACCTGCCTCCTGGTCTGTTCCCTTGCTCCATCAACTGCTACCAGGACAACTAACCCATGTGTCCTTGGTCTTCCACCCATTTGAGACTGAAGCCCAAATTCTCATCATCCTCCCACTACTTAGAGATGTACTCCAAAGTTAAACTTACCTGTTACTCCAGGTATTTCTCGACTTCCTACTTTTGCATTCAAATCCCATATGATAAAATGGACATCTTTTTTGGTGTTAGTTCTAGAAGGTCTTGAAGGTCTTTATAGAACAGGTCAACTTCAGCTTCCTCGGCATCAGTGGTTAGGGCATAGACTTGGATTACTGTGATGTTGAACGGTTTATCTTGGAAATGAACCAAGATCATTCTGTCATTTTTGAGATTGTACTCAAGTACTGCATTTCAGACTCTTTTGTTGACTACAAGGGCTACTGCACTTCATCTAAGGGATTCTTGCCCACAGTAGTAGATATAATGGTCATCTGAATTAAATTCGCCCATTTCCATTCATTTTAGTTCATTGATTTTCTAAGATGTTGATGTTTAATCCTGCCATCTCCTGCTTGACCGTGTCCAATTTACCTTGATTCAGGGACCTAACATTCCAAGTTCCTGTGCAATATTGTTGTTTACAGCACTGGACGTTAGTTTCACCACCAGGCACATCCACAACAGGGCGTTGTTTCCACGTCAGCTCAGCCAGCCTCTTCATTCTTTCTGGAGCTATTTCTCTGCTCTTCCTCAGTAGCATATTGGACACCTTCTGAACTGGGAGACTCATCTTCCAGTGTCGTATCTTTTTGCTTTTCCATACTGTTCATGGGGTTCTCAAGGCAAGATTACTGGAGTGGTTTGCCATTCCCTCCTCCAGAGACTGACTTCTGCAATTGCTAGAGAATGACCAGATAATACAACTGAAATCAGGAATATTAGCTTCTCTTGTCATGAAATTTGACTTTGACCAGCATTGGAGGTGGGGGTAGGTGTGGGGGAGTGATATCATAGATATAGTAGTGTTAGTCTTTTAGTTGTGTCTGACTCTTTGCGACCCCATGGACTGTAGCCCACCAGGCTCCTCTGTCCGTGGGGATTCTCCAGACAAGAATACTGGAGTGGGTTACCATTCCCTTCTTCAGAATAATAGGTATGCAAATAAGTTAAATTACCCTTTCCATACTTTTCTGAAAGATAGTATTTTTATCCCGTTTGGCTGAGTTAATGGACGTGTCTGTGAAACTGCATGTTCATATAATTTTCTTGTGTTTTTTAGAATGTTGTTAGTTCTCTCCTGATTAGATGGTCTCCACTGCATGATGATTTTCTGCAATAACTCATGTTTTCATGACTTAGTAACACAGTAACATGTAGATTATGGATGGCAGTTTTGAACTTGCTTCAGAATCCTTTTCCATTGGGATCCACTCACAGCTAGCAACTATTCACAACTTATATAATTGAGTTGGGATATTATTCTCAAGTGTATTGTATGCTACTTCTGAAATTTCAAAAGACCTAAAGCTGTTGTCTTAGTTGTTAGTGTCAGGAAGTACAATACAATGAAAAATCTTTCTTTTTATCTTAAATATCCTAGAACATCACAGACAGTTGTCATCCAGACCCCTCAATATCTATAGAATTTCTCCAATAGTGTGTTGGTAAATGATTAACGGTTAGAACTGGACATGGGACAACAGATTGGTTCCAATATTGTCACCCTGCTTATTTAACTTATATGCAGAGTACATCATGAGAAATGCTGGGCTGGAAGAAGCACAAGCTGGAATCAAGATTGCCGGGAGAAATATCAATAACCTCAGATATGCAGATGACACCACCCTTATGGCAGAAAGTGAAGAAGAACTAAAGAGTCTCTTGATGAAAGTGAAAGAGGAGAGTGAAAAAGTTGACTTAAAACTCAACACTCAGAAAACTAAGATCATGGAATCTGGTCCCATCACTTCATGGGAAATAGATGGGGAAACAGTGGAAACAGTGACAGACTATTTTTGGGGCTCCAAAATCACTGCAGATGGTGATTGCAGCCATGAAATTAAAAGACCCTTACTCCTTGGAAGAAAAGTTATGACCAACCTAGACAGCATATTCCAAAGCAGAAACATTACCTTGCCAACCAAATTCTGTCTAGTCAAAGCTATCGTTTTTCCAGTAGTCATGTATGGATAAAAGAGTTGGACTGTCAAGAAAGCTGAGCACGAAAGAATTGATGCTTTTGAACTGTGGTATTGGAGAAGACTCTTTGAGAGTCCCTTGGACTGCAAAGAGATCCAACCAGTCCATCCTAAAGGAAATCAGTCCTGCATATTCATTGGGAGGACTGATGCTGAATTTGAATCTCCAATACTTTGGCCACCTGATGTGAAGAACTGACTCATTGGAAAAGACCCTAATGCTGGGAAAGATTGAGGACAGGAGGAGAAAGAGACAACAGAGGATAAGATGGCTGGATGACACCACCGACTCAACGGACATGAGTTTGAGTAAATTCCAGGAGTTGGTGATGAATAGGCAGGCCTGGAGTGCGGTAGTCCTTGGGGTAACAAAGAGACGGACATGACCGAGTGACTGAACTGAAATGTTTAACAATTAGCTCTCTAGCAAAGAAAAAAAATGTACTCTTTTTTAGATACGTAAATTATTTCATAGAACTACTTCCACTATTGCCAAAATTTGGCTCTTTGTGCACCAATGCCAAACTGAAATACAGAGAGTTATGGAGGAGAAGGAAAGATTGGCTTCATTAATTTGCCAAGCAAAGGGTGCTAGCACCTCAAAAACTGTGCCCTCCTCCCTGGGGAATAGGGAGAGGTTATATAGTCAGGCAAGAGTGTTGCAGGAAGAGGGACCCCTTCAGGGCCTGAGAGTGGGCTCTTGTCTAACACTTGGAAATGAGTTGTCCAAGGAGCCCTACATGCTGACAAAGGAAGAGATTTGATTTGTAAGGAGCACCCTGGAGCAGTAGCATAAGGGAACCTGGGAGAATTGCTCTGCCACTAGGACCTCCTGTCATAAAATAACTCATGCAAATGGTTACTATGGTGCCTGACCAGGGGGTGCGTTTTCGGTCAGTGTGCTTCCCCTAACTGAGGTATGTGATAAGGATCAAGGCAGTCATAATCTTCATTTCTTTTCTGCAAAATCTTGAAAGGGTGGGGTTGCTGACAAGCTTATAGTGTGTTCAGGGTCTTAGGTTGTGTCCTAATCTTGATGTGCTTCTATGGTCACTTTACCTTGCCTTAGATGGTTTCCTTGCTGCTTCTCCTTTGATTAGTGACTGTTCTGCCCTTTGGAACTCAGAGAAGGTCATGAAGGCTGGAGTGTTGCCTGCAAGGATGGGGAACAAAAAGGCCTCTATGCCCAGGAGTCCCATAGGGCCCTACTCAGCATCGTCACTATGGCTTATTTCAAATCATCAAAGTGGCATTTCAGAATCCATACTTGGGAAGAGATACACACATTTGGATCTCAAAAGCTGTTGCAGGCCAGCTGCATGAAATCTCTTTTATATTCTGAAAGTGGAGAGTGAAAAAGTTGGCTTAAAGCTCAACATTCAGAAAACGAAGATCATGGCATCTGGTCCAATCACTTCATGGGAAATAGATGGGCAAACATTGGAAACAGTGTCAGACTTTATTTTTGGGGGGCTTCAAAATCACTGCAGATGGTGACTGCAGCCATGAAATTAAAAGACGCTTTCTCCTTGGAAGAAAAGTTATGACCAGCCTAAATAGCATATTCAAAAGCAGAGACATTACTTTACCAACTAAGGTCTGTCTAGTCAAGGCTATGGTTTTTCCAGTAGTCATATATGGATGTGAGAGTTGGACTGTGAAGAAGGCTGTGCACTGAAGAATTGATGCTTTTGAACTGTGGTATTGGAGAAGACTCTTGAGTCCCTTGGACTGCAAGGAGATCCAACCAATCCATTCTGAAGGAGATCAACCCTGGGATTTCTTTGGAAGAAATGATGCTAAAGCTGAAACTCCAGTACTTTGGCCACTTCATGCAAAGAGCTGACTCATTGGGAAAGACTCTGATGCTGGGAGGGTTTGGGGGCAGGAGGAGAAGGGGACGACAGAGGATGAGATGGCTGGATGGCATCACTGACTCGATGAATGTGAGTCTGAGTGAACTCTGGGAGTTGGTGATGGACCAGGGAGGCCTGGCGTGCTGCGATTCATGGGGTCGCAAAGAGTCGGACACGACTGAGCAACTGAACTGATCTGAATGAATTACTAGGTGATCTAAGATACATGTAGCATTCTGCTTATCAGGATCAGTATGGTGTTACTTCTAGTAGTATTAAGCTATGTTTTTTTTCCCAGTAGTCATGAAGAAGGCTGAGTGCCGAAGAATTGATGCTTTCAAACTATGGTGTTGGAGAAGACTCTTGAGAATCCCTTGGACTGCAGGAAGATCAAACCAGTCAATCCTAAAGGAAATCAACCCTAAATATTCATTAGAAAGACTGGTGCCAAAACTGAAGCTCCAGTATTTTGGCCACTTGATGTGAAGAACTGACTCTTTGGAAAATATCCTGATGCTGGAAAAGATTGAAGGCAGGAGAAAGGGACAACAGAGGATGAGATGGATGGATTGCATCACGGACTGAATGGACATGAGTTTGAGCAAGCTCTGGGAAATGATGATGGACAGGGAAGCCTGGCATGCTGCAGTCCATGGGGTCACAAGGAGTCAGACAACAACAACAACAAAACGTTGAGCAGGGCTTAACTTTTGAAAGAATAGTATAGCCCAGTAATACGACATAAACTGATTAGAATCAAGTGAGTCCAAGGGAGAAGACAAGTCAAGCTGTCTTGATCCTCAGTCAGCAAGGTATATGACACACCCAGAAGCACCATGACAGTTTCAGTGAGTAAAAGTCAGTCATTGTGTCCAACTCTTTGTGATCCCATGGACTATACAATCCATGGAATTCTCCAGGCCAGAATACTGGAATGGGTAGCCTTTCCCTTCTCCAGGGGATCGTCCCAGCCCAGGGATTGAACCCAGGTCTCTGGCATTACAGGCAGATTCTTTACCAGCTGAGCCATAAGGGAAGCCCATGACAGTTCCAAGACACCATCAAAAGACCAAAAATTGGCAGTGGCCCAACTCTTGGAAATCTCCACCTCTTAGACAAAGTAATTGGAATAATCCTCCCACTCATTAGCCCGAAATTACCCAGCCCATAGAAGCTAACCACGCCACATTTCGAGGCTGCTGGACTGGCCCTCTGCAATGGTCCACACTGTGTCTGTGGGGTGTGCTTCTCTTTGAATCTCTTTGAATAAATCCACTTTATCTGTCACTGAGTACCTTCTGTGATGAGACATCAAGAACCTGAGGTCCATTAGGTCCTGAAACCAGGTACCATGGACCTAGGCTGGGTTCAAGTCCTGGTCACGTGGGTTTGAGTCCCAACCTGCGTATTGGCTGGGTTTGAGTCCCAGCACATGGGTTCAAGTTTCAGTCTGAGGGCAACGGTTCTGTTAACACAAGTCGTGTGCCCGACAACACAGTGAGGCCAACCAAACTGAAACGTCGGAGTCTGGAGTGGAGAAAAGTTTATTTCAAGGCCATACAAGGAGCTGAGGTGGCTCCTGCGCTAAAAAGCCTTGAATTCTCCCAAGGGTTTTGGTAAAGCATTTTTTAAAAGCCAGATGAGGGAGAAAGAGGTCATGGGGTGCATGATCAGACTGTGCACATTTCTCTGGTTGACTGATGATGCGGGAACAGGGTGTCACAGGGGTTAAGATTGTCAGTCCTTAGGCTCTAGGAAGCCTGGGGCTATGTGCTCACCCAGGAGGTAGTTAATATATTCCTTTTGGTAGGGGGTTTTCACATCTGCAAAACAGCTCAGGAAATTTGCATCAAATTCTGTTGTCTAAGTACTTCAGAGAGAAGCTAAAGCAGATTATGGGAGAAGGCCTGTCCCAGGACAGTCCCATAGGGTCCTGCTCCAATACAGTAAATTGTGTATGATGTTCTGTAGACCACAAGAACATCATGTGTAATTTTGTAGGGTATATCAAAGAAAATCAAAGCCTATGTGTGTATATTATGATAGAAGAAGAGAATTCATCTGAGTTCTACATTGAAGTTGCATGGTTGGCTTTAACATATGAAAGTAAGCCGCTTTGGGGCTCCCTATCATGGAGCTAAAGAAGAAAGTTCAGTTCAGTCACTCAGTCATGTTTGACTCTTTGCAACTACATAGACTGCAGCCTGCCAGTCTTCCCTGTCCATCACTACCTCCCGGAAATGGTTCAGACACCATTCAACCATCTCATCTCTGTCATCCCATTCTCCTCCTCCCTTCAGTTTTCCCCCAGATTCAGGGTGTTTTCCAGTGAGTCAGTTCTTAGCATCAGGTGGCCAAAGTATTGGAGCTTCAGCTTCAGCATCAGTCCTTCCAATGAGTATTGAGGACTGATTTCCTTTAGGATTGACTGGATCGATCTCCTTGCAATCCAATGGACTTTCAAAAGTCTCCTCCAACACCACAGTTTAAAAACACCAAGTTTTGGTGCTCAGCTTTCGCTTTGGTGCAAGTCTAACACCCATAAATGACTACAGGACAACCCATAGCTTTGACTAGATGGACCTTTGTCGGCAAAGTAATGTCTCGGCTGTTTAATATGCTGTCTAGATTTGTCACAGTTTTTCTTCCACGGAGCAAGCGTCTTTTAATTTCATGACTGTAGTCACCATCTCTAGTGATTTGGGAGCCCAAGAAAGTAAAGTCTGTCACTATTTCCATTATTTCCCCATCTATTTGCCATGAAGTGATGGGGCCGGATGCCATGATCTTAGTTTTTTGAAAGTTGAGTTTTAAGCCAACTTTTTCACTCTCCTCTTTCACTTTCATCAGGACGCTCTTTAGTTCCACTTCGCTTTCTACCATAGGGGGGTGTCATCTGTATATCTGAGGTTATTAATATTTCTCCTGGCAATCTTGATTCTGGCTTGTGCTTCATGCAGTTCAGGATTTTGCATGATATACACTGCATATAAGTTAAATAAGCAAGGTGACAATATATAGCCTTGTATACTCTTTTCCCAATTTGGAACCAGTCCATTGTTCTACATCTGTTTCTAACTCTTGCTTCTTGACCTGCATACAGATTTCTCAGGAGGCAGGTAAGGTGGTCTGGTATTCCCATCTCTTTCAGAATTTTCCACAGTTTGTTGTGATCAACACAGTCAAAGGCTTTACCAGAGTCAATGAAGCAGAAGCAAATGTTTTTCTGGAGTTCTTTTACTTTTTATATGATCCAACGGACCTTGGCAATTTGATCTCCAGTTCCTCTGCCTTTTCTAAATCTAGGTTGAACATCTGGAAGTTCTCTGTTCATGTACTGTTGAAGACTAGCTTGGAGAATTTTGAACATTACTTTGCTAGTGTGTGAGAAGAGTGCAATTGTGCTATAGTTTGAACATTCTTTGTCATTGCCTTTCTTTGGGATTGGACTGAAAACAGACCTTTTCCAGTTCTGTGGCCACTGCTGAGTTTTCCAAATTTGCTGTCATATTTAGTACCGCACTTTCACAGCATCATCTTTTAGGAATACAAATAGCTCAGCTGGAATTCTGTCGCCACCTCTAACTTTGTTCATGGTGATGCTTTGTAAGGCCCACTTGACTTTGTACTCCATGTCTGACTTTAGGTGAGTGATCACACCATTGTGGTTATCTGGGTCATTAAGATCTTTTTTGTATAGTTCTTCTGTGTATTTTGCCACCTCTTCTTAATATCTTCTGCTTCTCATAGGTCCATACAGTTTCTGTCCTTTATTTTACCCATCTTTACATGAAATGTTCCCTTGGTATCTCTAATTTTCTTGAAGAGATCTCTAGTCTTTCCCATTGTATTTTTTTCCTCTGTTTCTTTGCATCGATCACTTAGGAAGACTTTCTTATCTCTGCTCACTATTCTTTAGAACTCTGCATTCAAATGGATATATCTTTTCTTTTCTCCTTTGCCTTTTGCTTCTCTTCTTTTCATAGCTATTTGTAAGGCTTCCTCAGACAACCATTTTGCCTTTTTGCACTTTTTCTTCTTGGCAATGGTTTTGGTCACTTCCTCCTGTACAATGTTATGACATTCCATCCATAGAGCTTCAGGCACTCTATCTATCAGATCTAATCCGTTGAATCTATTTGTCACTTCCACGGTATAATGTAAGGGATTTGATTTAGGTCATACCTGAATGGCCTAGTGGTTTTCCCTACTTTCTTCAATTTAAGTCTGAATTTTGCAACAAGGAGTTCATGATCAGAACCACAGTCAGCTCCTGGTCTTATTTTTGCTGACTGTATAGAGCAGGGGAAATAGATGGGGAAACAATGGAAACAGTGTCAAACTTTATTTTTTGGGGCTCCAAAATCACTGCAGATGGTGATTGCAGCCATGAAATTAAAAGATGCTTACTCCTTGGAAGAAAAGTTATGACCAACTTAGATAGCATATTCAAAAGCAGAGACATTACTTTGCCGACTAAGGTCCATCTAGTCAAGGCTGTGGTTTTTCCTGTGATGTGAGAGTTGGACTGTGAAGAAGGCTGAGTGCTGAAGAATTGACGCTTTTGAACTGTGGTGTTGGAGAAGACTCTTGAGAGTCCCTTGGACTGCAAGGAGATCCAACCAGTCTATTCTGAAGGAGATCAACCCTGGGATTTCTTTGGAAGGAATGATGCTGAAGCTGAAACTCCCGTACTTTGGCCACCTCATGTGAAGAGTTGACTCATTGAAGAAGACTTTGATGCTGGGAGGGATTGGGGGCAGGAGGAGAAGGGGACGACAGAGGATGAGATGGCTGGATGGCATCACTGACTCGATGGACGTGAGTCTGAGTGAACTCTGGGAGTTGGTGATGGACAGGGAGGCCTGGCGTGCTGTGATTCATGGGGTCGCGAAGAGTCAGACACAACTGAGTGACTGAACTGAACTGATAGAGCTTCTCCATCTTTGACTGCAATGAATATAATCAATATGATTTTGTTATTGACCATCTGTTGATAACCATGTGTAGAGCCATCTCTTGTGTTGTTAGACAAAGCTGTTTGCTATGACCATTGTGTTCTCTTGGCAAAACTCTATCAGCCTTTGCCCTGCTTCATTTTGTACTACAAGGCCAAACTTTCCTTCTACTCTGGGTATCTCTTGACTTCCTACTTTTGCATTCCATTCCCCTATGATGAAAAGGACATCTTTTATTGGTGTTAGGTCTAGAAGGTCTTGGGTAGGTCTTCATAGAACTGTTCAACTTCACCTTTTTCAGCATTAGTGGTTGGGTCATAGACTTGGATTACTGTGATATTAAATGGTTTGCCTTGGAAATGAACAGAGATCATTCTGTCATTTTTGAGATTGCATTTTGGACTCTTCTGTTGACTATGAATGCTACTCATTTCTTATAAAGGATTCTTGCCCAAAGTAGTAGATATAATGGTCATCTGAATTAAATTTGCCCATTCTGGTCCATTTTAGTTCACTTATTCCTAAAATGTCACTATTCACTCTTACCATCTCCTATTTGACCACTTCCAACTTACCTTGATTTGTGGACACAACATTCCAGGTTCCTACGTAATATTGTTCTTTATGGCATTGGACTTTACTTCCATTACCAGTCACATCCACAGCTGGGCTTCATTTTTGGTTTGGCTCAGCCTCTCCATTCTTTCTGGAGCTATTTCCCTACTCTTGACCAGTAGCATATTGGGCACCAACTAACCTGGGTAGTTCATCTTTCAGTGTCATATCTTTTTACCTTTTCATACTGTTCATGAGATTCTCAAGGCAAGAATACTGAAGTGGTTTGCCATTCCTTTCTTCAGTGGACTGCGTTTTGTCAGAACTCTCCACCATGTCTCATCTGTCTTGGATGGCCCTACACAGCATGGCTCATAGTTTCATTGAGTTGGACAAGGCTGTGATCCAAATGATTAGTTTGGTTAGTTTTCTGTAATTGTGGTTTTCATTCTGTCTGCCCTCTGATGGATAAGGGTAAGAGGCTTGTGGAAGCTTCAAAGAGGAAAATTTTTGTCAAATCAGTTTCTACAGAATAAGTGCCAAAGAATGTGTGAAAATGAGTCATTCCATATGAGATATGGCAGTTTTAATTAAGATTACCATATTGATAACACTATAGCCCTTTACATCATCATCTACTGTGATCCATATGGTTCTAACCAGAGGCCATGTAAGTGAACTGAAGGGGATATGTCTGTGTCTGTCTGTGTTAGTTGCTCAGTCCAGTCCAACTCTTTGCAACCCCATGAGCTGTAGCCCACCAGGCTCCTCTGTTTATGGAATTTTCCAGGCAGGAATACTGGAGCAGGTTGCTATTTCCTCCTCCAGACGATCTTCCTGACCCAGGCATTGGACCCAGGTCTCCTGCATTGTAGGCAGTTTCTTTAACATCTAAGCCTCCAGGGAAGCCCCAAAGGGGATATAATGGGGGCCAATCATAGTGAATCCTTCACTTTTTTTATGTAGATACATTGCTAATTGCTATATTATATATTGACATATTTTTAAACTAAAATCAAATGCAGGTATAATAAAACTCATTTTGTTTTAATTATGAATGGTAATTATTTGGAAAGAAACTTATGGTTCAAAGAAGCTTGCCATACATATATCTTTAAAACAGTAAGAGTTATAGGTAAATAGTTTCATATATTATTATATATGTTATTTTTCATAAATATAATTTCCTCCATAATATTTTATCTTTCTTTCTTCTTATAGAAGTGTTCAGGAGATAAACTTTCATTTTTGAAATTTTGTCAAGCAAAGACCGTATCTCAAGGGTCAAACTCAATGAGTATTGACCAAGCTGAACACAGTAATGGAACTGCCCCCCAGATTGAGAGGTAGGGCATTATTAAGATACCAAAAATCATTCTTGAGTACCCCATTTCACTTAATAACCCTAATGATAAAGGTAACTGTTGTCCTGACTTCTAAAGAGCTTAGATTAGTTCTGCTTTTTTTGCTATTAATGTAAATGGAATCATACGTTATGTGCACTTCTGTTTCTGACTTCTTTGTCTCAACATTTTACTTGTGAAATTTATCCATGCTTTTGCCTTTAGTTGCAAATCATTCATTCCTGTTACTGTGTAGTATCTTTTTGTAAGGATATTCCATTTTAGTCAACTTAAAATTTATAGGTAACAGTAAGGAATACCTTTTCAAATATTTATTGGCTTTTAAATATCTAGTATCTTTTGCAAATATTTGTTCAAGTCTTCTGTATATTCTTCTGTTAGATTTTTGTCTTTCTCCTATAATAAGTTTATTTTAAATATGTTTTTGTTAGAGTATATATACTGCAAATATTTTTTCCACTCTGTGGATTGTGGTATCTTTTGCCAAATATTAAGATGGTAATAAAAGTTCAATTAAAAGAAGAGTTCTAAAAATTTATTTGAATATATTCTATCCTTCCCTATTTATTTTCTTTAAAAAGCTGATTTTATCTCTTGATATATTTAAGAACAAACATACTCTTTTTTACCTATATCTGAATAAATAGCTTTTTCAACATTGACTCTCCATTATCTGAATTAACTATCAGACTCTTTGCCTAAAAGGGGACAATTAGTATACTAAGTAGTTTTTTCACCAAATAGTTTAAGGTTCAAATATATTGATTTTTAGTAAACCAACATATTGTTGACAGTGGGATCAGTATAGCTGCCAACTAATGCCAAAGTGTCAACATTTCAAGTAAATAATTTCTTATGTCAAATTCAGTTTACTCAAGGAATAAGCAAATTATTATAATTATCTCCTCTCACCTTGTTTTTAGTAGATTAATTGACAATTCACTCTTTTTATGGATGAATGCATATATACACGTGTGTGTGTGATGAAATGACACACACATACATAGAGTTGAAATAGTGCCTTACTAGAGGATAAGATGCAAATAATATTTCAGGCCTGAAGGACATTTAATTATAAGTTTGACAGCATTCATTACTGTGATTTGCAACATGTCTACCAGGTTCAAATATAAAAATGTTAAATTTCCTCTAAGCAAAAGCATTGATCTGAAGACTTAACTTCTTCCCCTTGACAAAATATATCAGAAAAGTGTGGGAAAGGCCAAAATAGAGCTACTTGTTCTTAAATACTTTAGACCACTGCATTTTTTCAAAGTATGCCTTAAGATTTCCTAAAGGAAATCAGTCCTGAATATTCATTGGAAGGACTGATGTTGAAGCTGAAACTCCAATATTTTGCCCCCCTGATGCGAAGAACTGACTCATTTGAAAAGACCCTGATGCTGTGAAAGATTGAGGGAGGGAGGAGAAGGGGATGACAGAGGATGAGATGGTTGGATGGCCTCACTGACTCAATGGACATGAGTTTGAGTAAACTGTGGGAGTTGGTGATGGACAGGGAGGCCTGGCATGCTGCAGTCCATGGAATGGCAAAAAGTTGCACATGACTGAGCGACTGAACTGAACTGATGCCTTAAGAATAATCATTAATAAAAGAAATCATTGAATAGTATTGTTGTAGCCATACGTTCTGGGAAACAAACTCACTCAGAAGAACAATGCAGATAGTGGAGAGCAGTTTATTACATCGGCAGGCCCAGAGTCTCCTCTTAGCCAAGGACCCTAACAGACTTTTGTGAAAACCTTGTATACTTTAAATGCACTGCTCAAGCCCACATCCCCTAATTCCTTAAACCTAGCCTGGAAAGTGTTAGAGGGAGATACAATCAGGTTACAGCCATGATTCATAATAAGAAGGGCCAGCTGTTTATACATTGTAGCCTGTACCAATGGGTGCCATAAAGATTACAAAGGCGCTTGTCTACAAGGGGATTATTACACTCTTTCTGGCAATGGGAAATCTTGGTATAGAATCTGATGTGTATCAGTCCAGGAGGCCAGTTCGGCCATAGGTATGTTATACCCATGGTTACCAGGCGCGTAGTCCAAGGCTCAGTGAAAGTGCAAGGTGGAGTTTCCTTCTTTCTCAAGATGGAGTCAGCTCGGCCTGTTCCTTTCCTCGCTCAGTATAAGTAGGAGAAAGAATAAAATAGAATAGGGAAGTAGTAATATCAGTATTACCTAGAGTTTGTAACTTTAAAATTTCTAGTTTTTGAAAATGGCCTAATATTTCCTGCAGATTACATTAAAATAATTGTACAGCATTCTTTTCTTCTACAGTGACTTCTTTTTGTGTGTGACTAAGTGATTTAAGAACAAAAACAAACGTTCCTTTGAATTATTTTTCATTTTCAATCCATTCCTTAGGGGCCATTGCTTTTTCTTTCTCGATTGAAAATTTTAAATCCAAGCCCCAAATGTTCTCTGATGCATTAGAAACATATTTCCCCCCTATGCTCTTGACTTTGCCTAGATGGATAAGTCATAAAAGGATGGGGGCATAAGCTGTTTTTAGATTTGTCTAATGTGCAACTACTTCTCTAAATTAAAGAAGTACTCCTTCCAAGTAACCTCCTCTTCATATACACACATATGCATATTCATGCATAAAAATAAGCTAAATAAGTCACAGGAGACATATTTTTTTTCTTGGACTTTTATTTCAGGAAATGTAAAATCCAGCCGAAAGGAAATGGGTTGCAGAGAATACACAGCTTATTTATTGTCAAATTCATTCAAGTTAAATGACTCAGTGGAGCCAGCAGTCATCAAGAGGAAGGGGAGGTGGAGTAATAGAAATATCCACAGTGTATTATTTAACCAACAGAGAGCTGTAATGGAAGAAAAGTGAGAGTTTTGATTAGGGTGTGGGGCTCTCTCTGGAGTGGGTACTTGTTGTACCTCTGTTTCATAGGTGAAAGCCACTGGGTCTCCAGTCACTTCATTTGTGTTTAATCTTTTAGGGGGTGGAATGATTCCTGATCTCTGTGATGTAAAAATATCTGTGATGGTGTTCTGCTAAGAGCAAATATATAAAATATCCAAATGACTATAATAATCTTCATGTTTTCACATCTTAAACATATTTTTTGGACGTTTCATTCTGGTCATTTTCTTGGACTGAATATAGATTTTTTTAAAATTTATTTACTTAATGAATCAGCACATTGAAGTTAATATTATAGTTTAATAGCAACCTTCACTAAAGTTCCAAAGAAGAATTTCTTCATCTGAGAATTTATTTCAGGAACTTTTAGCCCTGTAGAAATAGCCTAAGCATGTAGATAACACCAATATCTTTGAAACATCAGAACAAATTTACAATTCCAAGAATAGCATCAACATGTTACCATCTCACTCTTCAATACAGCATGCTTTTCTTTTCTAGTCAAGCCTTTGAAGGTAGGGTATTGAATTTTTCTTCAAACTTTTAAATGATCCATAAATATCCTTCCATAAAAGACCTAAAACTACTTTTTTGGAAAGCCTTTAAATTTTTCAAATGGTTGATACAATTTGTGCAAACTGAAAATGTCAGCAGGGAAAAAAGGATCACTAGAAAGAATTACAAACTCTTGAAAAACAAGGAGCAACCTAAGATACAGTCTCTTCTTCTAAAAATTGAACTCTAAGTGACAAATTTGGTTGCCACAGAGAAGTCATTAAAATTTTTTTCTTCCCTCTTCTACTTACAAACCTAACAGGAATGTAGCAAAAGATGAGGTTTCTTTTTCCATTTAGTAAACTTTTTACTTTAGTAAAATTTTTACTTTTATTTATTCTGATAAATCTATTTTTATTCAGAGTTTTATTTTCTTTCCTGCTTCAACCAAAGTAACATAAAAATAAACTCCAAAAAAAATTTTTAGGACAGTTTTTATTGCCTTTTTGCAACTGGGCTCCATTTGTAATAGGATATTTTGTAGGCCAATGGTATGTAGCCCTTCCCTCAAGGGAGTATTTGTTCAGGGTGTGTGCAGGAAAAAGCGGAAAAGTGGTGCTGAGTTTCTATTTTCAGTGAGTTTGGGATATAACATTGACCTGTCTATTCTTCTCCATCATTCACTTGCATACTGCCACTGTCTGACGGACCTAATACACAGAACTAAGTAAGAAGGCATAACCAGTAGTATCAGAGAAGGTAAGAATACTTCTAATCAATGCAGAACAGTAATGCCTGTGAGCATATCTGAGAGATCACATACTACCACTGTATTTTGAATCTCTGTCTTATATTTTTCAGATATACTGCAGGTGAACTGGGTGCTCAACACCAGATAATTGTGGTATTTTTCGTTATGAAAGAACAAAAAGTTTGACTTTCCATGTATTAAAATATAACAAAAGATAATGTTTCCCCCCTAGAACAGCGTTGCTATATCAGATACAAAATAACCTGTTTTATTTCTTTTTTACTTTTTTCTTATAACAAAGTAATATAAAAATCAATGTAAGCATTAAAAAATACAGAAATTAGCATAGCAAATTTACCTTCTCAAAGCATATTTTTCATAACTTGACTCATAAATATATAGAATGAACATGTCAAAGAATTTTGAATTCATTAATGAAGGAACCAGTGGGCATTAAAATGTAGTTACCAGTGATGTAGATGTGAGATGCTTTAGGACTTGAGGACTTGGGGGAAGAATTGTGGAAGGGAAGGGGCTCGCTGGGCTTGAAGCCTGGGTTGGATCTGGGCAGAGGACAGGTAATTCAGAATCACACCCTGGTGAAAAGGGAGAAGGAAGAAAGTGTTAGTCCCTCAGTCATGTCCACGCTTTGCAATCTCATGGACTATAGCCCACCAGGCTCCTCTGTCCATGGGATCTCCTAGGCCTGAATACTAGAGTGGGTTGCCATTTCCTTCTCCAGGGGATCTTCCTGACCCAGATCACAAACCTGGGTCTCCTGCAATGCAGACAGATTCTTTACCCTCTGAGCCACCAGGGAAGCCTAGTAGTTACCAGTGCAACTGAATATTTTTACACATTTTTAAAAAGGTACTGTTAGAAGATTTCTAGTTCAGATACAAAACTGGAGGCAATAAAATCCTGTTGAGTGTGTCTTTTCTCCAGGCAGAAATCTGCAAATGACCATGTATAGTTTTCCACTTCTAGATTAAAAAACAACAAAAACCTCACTACCTGATTGAATCTCCAGGTACAGCCTGACCATTGTCTAAATGATGGTAGGTTTAAGCTCCAAAGCCTAACACTGTGAGTCTAATCCTATAGGTATCAGTAATTTAAAAAATAAACAAACAAAACAAAACCTTGTTTATTGGTTTCCAGGAAAGTGAGCATACCTTTCTTTGTTGAAGATGAACATTTGCCTATATCCTATGCAGAACCAAGCATGAGATAATCCAGAGAATATCTGTAGATGCTCGAGATAAATGCAGAGAATATATGTAGATGAGACTGAATAGCTGTGTTTAATGTATTACAGAACCAGTTTCAGTGTGGAGAGGAGTAAAGTTCTTTATTGGGGTATCAGGAATAATTCTTTCATAAGAATTGTATCAGCGTTGTCTCTGAGGACAAGTTAAGGACAGCGAGGGCATTGACAAATCTTTAGGGCTTTCAAATCCATTTTGAAAACTGTAGAATCTCTGAAATATTTATGTAATTCACAATTTACTTGTATAAAACCGTTTACTTTGAATCTCTTTCCATGCATCTCTTATAATAGTGTTAAACTAGGCCAAGACATATGGAGCATTTCAAATAAATCTAATTTTTTCTATTTCCCTTTTGATTAAATGAGGAAAACAAGCCTTTATTATTCCCCAAACGTCTCTAAGAACTCTAAACTTAGTTTTAGATAGAAAAGACATGCATTTTTGGGACTAAATTTAGGGTTTGATCTAAAGGAAAACAAAAAAGATTAGCATGGAAAATTTGGTCATCTGATTAAAATAGGCTCCTAGGTGTCTAAGAACAATTAATCAGTATGGCAATATAATACTTTAAGTAAACATGAGAGAAGAAATCTCAGCTCCTTCTGATATGAGCAATATATTTTTCATTGTTTAAATATCAGGGACATGATGAGGACAAAACAAAATCATACATTTATTTGGATACTCTGATGAGGCATGAAAATGTAGCTGTTTGAGCATACCATTTCAGTACTCCATGCATGCTGCAGTCCATGGGGTCGCAAAGAGTTAGACACAACTAGCGACTGAACTGACTGATGTTAAGAAATGACAACATACTTAAATAATGATATTAATTGATACCTAAATTCTGTCTTGCACTAATATGTGGCTGTAAAAAATGCATCAGTTCACATTTTAAAAACTTGCTTGAGGACAAGACTACATCTTTCTTTCTCTTAAAACCAAGAACTTATTGCATAGATGCAGTCATTTTTTTCCATGCCATTAAAATTCTTAGTCTAATTTCAAACATCAAAATTGATTATAACTTTCAGTCAGGTAAGTTCTATTGCAACTGAAGGTAGTGAATGATAACTGTCAATGTCAACCATGTTGCTAGACAACAAAGGATCTGGAGCAAAATAATGGGCTACCTACTGATACCCACACTACATTTACCCATTCTTAATTGACTAAATGGACGTGTTCATTAACTCGACCGCCAAGTATAGCCATTCTGTAGCATGCTAAAGTAACAAAAAAATGTGTGCATATATATATGTGTGTATGTATATCTTACTCCTTGAAAGGAAAGTTATGACCAACCTAGACAGCATATTAAAAAGCAGATACATCACTTTGTCAACAAAGGTCATCTAGGCAAGGCTATGGTTTTTCCAGTAGTCATGTACAGATATGAGAGTTGGACTATAAAGAAAGCTGAGCACTGAAGAATTGATGCTTTTGAACTGTGGTGTTGGAGAAGACTCTTGAGAGTCCCTTGGACTGCAAGGAGATCCAACCTGTCCATTCTGAAGGAGATGAACCCTGGGATTTCTTTGGAAGGAATGATGCTAAAGCTGGAACTCCAGTACTTTGGCCACCTCTTGTGAAGAGTTGACTCATTGGAAAAGACTCTGATGCTGGGAGGGATTGGGGGCAGGAGGAGAAGGGGACAACAGAGGATGAGATGGCTGGATGGCATCACTGACTCAATGGACATGGGTTTGGGTGGACTCTGGGAATTGGTGATGGACAGGGAAGCCTGGTGTGCTGCAGTTCATGGGGTCACAAAGAGTTGGACATGACTGAGTAACTGAACTGATACTGATATATATATATATATATATATATATATATATATATATATAATTATATATATATATATAATTCAGACTTTGTAATATTTTACAAAGTATCTAAATATTCTCTGGAGGCTTCCCTGAAGGCTCATCAGTATCTACCTGCTAATGCAGGAGACACGGGTTCAGTCTCTGGGTTGGGAAGATCTACCTAAGGAGGAAAACCCACTCCAATATTTTTGTATGGAGAATCCCATGGACAGAGGAGCCTGGAAGGCTACAGTCCATGGGGTCTCAAAGAGTTGGACACAACTTAGTGACATCATGTCTGACTCTACGACTCCATGGATTGTAGCCTTCCAGACTCCTGTGTCCATGGAATTTTCCAGGCAAGAATACTGGAATGGGTAGCCATTCCCTTCTCCAGATGATCTTCCCAACCCAGGGACTGAACCCGTTTCTCCTGCATTGCAGGCAGATTCCATTTGAACCGCCAGGGAATCCCTAAACAACAACAAAATATTGTTTATTAATGATTTTATTTCACATCATGGCAAATAGAAGGGGAAAAGGTGGAAGTAGTGACAGATATCGTCTTCTTGGACTCTAAAATATCTGTGGATGGTGAGTGCAGCCGTGAAATTAGAAGATGATTGCTTCTTGGCAGGAAAGCTATGACAAACTTCAGTTCAGTTCAGTTCAGTCACTCAGTCGTGTCCGACTCTTTGCAACCCCATGAATCACAGCATGCCAGGCCTCCCTGTCCATCACCAACTCCCAGAGTTCACTCAGAATAACGTCCATCGAGTCAGTGATGTCATCCAGCCATCTCATCCTCTGTCGTCCCCTTTTCCTCCTGCCCTCAATCCCTCCCAGCATCAGAGTCTTTTCCAATGAGTCAACTCTTCACATGAGGTGGCCAAAGTACTGGAGTTCCAGCTTTAGCATCATTCCTTCCAAAGAAATCCCAGGGTTGATCTCCTTCAGAATGGACAGGTTGGATCTCCTTGCAGTCCAAGGGACTCTCAAGCGTCTTCTCCAACACCACAGTTCAAAAGCATCAATTCTTCAGTGCTCAGCCTTCTTCACAGTCCAACTCTCACATCCATACATGACCACTGGAAAAACCATAGCCTTGACTAGACAGACCTTAGTCGGCAAAGTAATGTCTCTGCTTTTGAATATACTATCTAGATTGGTCATAACTTTTCTTCCAAGGAGTAAGAGTCTTTTAATATCATGGCTGCAGTCACCATCTGCAGTGATTTTGCAGCCCCCCAAAATAAAGTCTGACACTGTTTCTACTGTTTCCCCATCTATTTCCCATGAAGTGATGGGACCAGATGCCATGATCTTTGTTTTCTGAATGTTGAGCTTTAAGCCAACTTTTTCACTCTCCTCTTTCACTTTCATCAAGAGGCTTTTTAGTTCCTCTTCACTTTCTGCCATAAGGGTGGTGTCATCTGCATATCTGAGGTTATTGATATTTCTACTGGCAAACTTGATTCCAGCTTGTGTTTCTTCCAGTCCAGAGTTTGACATGATGTACTCTGCATAGAAGTTAAATAAGCAGGGTGACAATATATAGCCTTGACATACTCCTTTTCCTATTTGGAACCAGTCTGTTGTTCCATGTCCAGTTCTAACTGTTGCTTCCTGACCTGCATACAGATTTCTCAAGAGTCAGGTTAGGTGGTCTGGTATTCCCATCTCTTTCAGAATTTTCCACAGTGTATTGTGATCCACACAAAGGCTTTGGCATAGTCAATAAAGGAGAAATAGATGTTTTTCTGGAACTCTCTTGCTTTTTTGATGATCCAGCAGATGTTGGCAATTTGATCTCTG
The DNA here is from genome assembly GCF_023091745.1 of Budorcas taxicolor. NCBI lineage: Eukaryota > Metazoa > Chordata > Mammalia > Artiodactyla > Bovidae > Budorcas > Budorcas taxicolor. The sequence goes on along the minus strand of NC_068913.1, from coordinate 25,423,715 downwards.
GTTCCTCTGCCTTTCCTAAAACCAGCTTGAACATCAGGAAGTTCATGGTTCACGTATTGCTGAAGCCTGGCTTGGAGAATTTTGAGCATTACTTTACTAGCATGTGAGATGAGTGCAATTGTGCGGTAGTTTGAGCATTCTTTGGCATTGCCTTTCTTTGGGATTGGAATGAAAACTGACCTTTTCCAGTCCTGTGGCCACTGATGAGTTCTCCAAATTTGCTGGCCTATTGTGTGCAGCACTTTCACAGCATCATCTTTCAGGATTTGAAACAGCTCAACTGGAAATCCATCACCTCCACTAGCTTTGTTCGTAGTGATGCTTTCTAAGGCCCACTTGACTTCACATTCCAAGATGTCTGGCTCTAGATGAGTGATCACATCATCATGATTATCTGGGTCGTGAATATCTTTTTTGTACTGTTCTTCCATGTATTCTTGTCACCTCTTCTTAATATCTTCTGCTTCTGTTAAGTCCATACGATTTCTGTCCTTTATCAAGCCCATCTTTGCATGAAATGTTCCCTTGATATCTCTAATTTTCTTGAAGCGATCTCTAGTCTTTCCCATTGTGTTGTTTTCCTCTATTTCTTTGCATTGATCGCTGAAGAAGCCTTTCTTATCTCTTCTTGCTATTCTTTGGAACTCTGCATTCAGATGCTTATATCTTTCCTTTTCTCCTTTGCTTTTCGCCTCTCTTCTTTTCACAGCTATTTGTAAGGCCTCCCCAGACAGCCATTTTGCTTTTCTGCATTTCTTTTCCATGGGGATGGTCTTGATCCCTGTCTCCTTTACAATGTCATGAACCTCATTCCATAGTTCATCAGGCACTCTATCTATCAGATCTAGTCCCTTAAATCTATTTCTCACTTCCACTGTATAATCATAAGGGATTTGATTTAGGTCATACCTGAATGGTCTAGCGGTTTTCCCTGCTTTCTTCAATTTAATTCTGAATTTGACAATAAGGAGTTCATGATCTGAGCCACAGTCAGCTCCTGGTCTTGTTTTTGTTGACTGTATAGAGCTTCTCCATCTTTGGCTGCAAAGAATATAATCAATCTGATTTCGGTATTGACCATCTGGTGATGTCCATGTGTAGAGTCTTCTCTTGTGTTGTTGGAAGAGGGTGTTTGCTATGACCAGTGCATTTTCTTGGGAAAACTCTTATTAGTCTTTGCCCTGCTTCATTCCACATTCCAAGGCCAAACTTGCCTGTTACTCCAGGTGTTTCTTGACTTCCTACTTTTGCATTCCAGTCCCCTGTAATGAGGAGGACATCTTTCTTGGGTGTTAGTTCTAAAAGGTCTTGTAGGTCTTCATAGAACCGTTCAACTTCAGCTTCTTCAGCATTACTGGCTGGGGCATAGACTTGGATAACTGTGATATTCTATGGTTTGCCTTGGAAATGAACAGAGATCATTCTGTCATTTTTGAGATTGCATCCAACTACTGCATTTCAGACTCTTTTATTGGCCATGATGGCTACTCCATTTCTTCTGAGGGATGCCTTCCTGCAGTAGTAGATATAATGGTCATCTGAGTTAAATTCACCCATTCCAGTCCATTTTAGTTCGCTGATTCCTAGAATGTGAACGTTCACCCTTGCCATCTCTTGTTTGACCACTTCCAATTTGCCTTGATTCATGGACCTGACATTCTAGGTTCCTATGCAATATCACTCTTTACAGCATCGGATCTTGCTTCTATCACCAGTCAAATCCATAGCTGGGTATTGTTTTTGCTTTGGCTCTATCCCTTCATTCTTTTTGGAGTTATTTCTCCACTGATCTCCAGTAGCATATTGGGCAGCTACTGACCTGGGGAGTTCCTCTTTCAGTATCCTATCATTTTGGCTTTTCATACTGTTCATGGGGTTCTCAAGGCAAGAATACTGAAGTGGCTTGCCATTCCCTTCTCCAGTGGACCACATTCTGTCAGATCTTAAACTTAGACAGTCTGTATCAGTTTAGTTCAGTTGCTCAGTCATTTCCAACTCTTTGCAACCCCATGGACTGCAGCACACCAGCTTCCCTGTCTATCAACAACTCCTGGAGCTTGCTCAAGTTCATGTCCACTGAGTCAGTGATGCCATCCAATCATCTCATCTTCTGTTGTCCCCTTCTCCTCCTGCCTTCAATCTTTCACAGGATCAAGGTCTTTTCCAAGGATTCAGTTCTTCACATCATTGGCCAAAATTTTGGAGTTTCAGCTTCAGCATCAGTCCTTCCAGTGACTATTCAGTATGATCAAGGCTATAGTCTTTCTTGTAGTTACATATGGTTGTGAAATCTGGACCATAAAGAAGGCAGAGCACTGAATAACTGATGCTTTCAAACTGTGGTGCTGGTGAAGACTCTTGAGAGTCCCATGGACAGCAGAGATCCAGCCAGTACATCTTAAAGAAAATTAACCCTGAATACTCATTGGAAGGACTGATGCAGTAGCTGAAGCTGCAATATTTTGGTCACCTGATGCCAACAGAAAACTCATTGGAAAAGATCTTGATCCTGGGAAGGAGTGAAGGCAGGAGGAGAAGAGGTAATCAGAGGATGGGATGGTTGGATGGCATCACCAATGCAGTGGACGTGAACTTCAGCAAACTCTGGGAGAAGGAGAGGGTCAAGGAAGCCTGGTGTGCTGAAGTCCATGGGGGTTGCAAAGAGCTGGACACTCTGGGCAACTAAACAACAACAACAACAATAATATTTGAAATAAATCCATACCTTTGGGCTAGGCTTATCCTTAAATAAGTAAGGTAATTGAACATTTTGTTAAGCTTACAGACAAAAATGAAACTGAATACTTATGAATTCTTAACTAATACTTATATTAGCATAAAGTTTTAGAATTTTTTTCTCCCTCAGATTTCCTGAAACTTCGTTTAGTTGCTCAGTCATGTCCAACTCTTAGTGACCCCCTGGACTCTAGCCTGCCAGGCTCCTCTGTCCATGGGATTTCCCAGGCAAGAATACTGGAGTGGGCTGCCATGGGTTCCCTAATATTTGGTTTATGTGACCTTTATTAGTCTCTATAAGCTAATTAAACAGTGCCCCTTAAGAGATTTTATAGTTCCAATATATTGATGTAACATGAAAGAAGGAACAATTTCAAAACTCACATCAAGAGAAACAGATGTTTCCTAATTATAAATACACGGATATGTAGAGCTTGCAGGTTTGTTTTTACAACATCAGTCACAAAAATAAGCACAAAACAATAACAACAAAAAAATCAATGCTGCAAGTCTCAAAGGGCTATTCTTTCTAGTGGGCAAGAAATATTTTCTTCATCAAGTTCACAAAGAATGCAAATGAACAAAATAAAAACCTAAATAGATTTATGTCATCTCTCACCTGACTGAAAAAGATCTCCATCACCTCAGAAAAGATTATCAAATGTTCAGATTATAGAACTAGAATCCTAATTGTTTCTGCAGCCCAGTAAGAAATAAGGTATTGGTCATACATAAAGTAGAATCAGTACCATAGTTGATCAATAACCTGAAACAAAATGAGGACAAGGGGGTGGGGGTGGGGAGTAGATTAAAGTACTGTCAGGATATTGGCACTTGGAAATAACTCTAAAGATCCATTCTAAACCTCAATAAAATGTCAAAGATTTAATACTCATTAATCAGGAAATCACTCAAATAAAAACAGTAAAGCTTATTTCAAGAACATTCAAGAAGTTGAGAATTTATTGAAGTATACAAAGTTAAAGGAGAAGTAGGAGGAAGAGAAGAGAAGAGTGCTGTGAGGATAAGATTAATTACATACAATCCTATTTATTGTCTTACAAGGCAATATATCCATACCTTTGGGCTAGCTTTGTCCACCAGACAGAAAGTTACAAGTTAATAGCAACATCACATTTTATGAACTACAATTAAATAATAAACAGAAAGTAAAAAAAAAAAAAAACAGATACATTCTCTTGGGTCCAAAAAATGAAAAGATTCTTATTAAAAAAGGTACATGATGACATTAAAAGGGCATGCATATTTCGTTTTGTTGTGGTTTTCTTTTCCTGTTTGCAAATTTTATATTATTTCTTGGTACTTTATAATTTCAAGTGCCAGAGATTACTATTTGGTCCATAGATTTTTTTTTTTCTCATATATATATAATTATACTTGGGAACTTTGTATGGGATCTTATATAGTTTGAAAGCTTCAAACTTTTCATGGTAGGATACAACTGCCTATTTCATACTTAACTCATTAAAATGACCAACTGGTGACTTTTCTAGTGGTTCAGTTGCTAAGACTCTGTGCTCCTAGTGCAGGGAGCCTGGATTCAATCCCTGGTTGGGGAACGAGATCTCACGTGCAGCAAGTAAAAGATCCTGCATGCTGCAAGGAAGATGGAAGAGCTTGTGTGTTGCAACTAAGACCAAGCACAGCCAAATAATGATTGTACATATTTTCCATTTTATCCTAATATGCCTCTCTTCATTATATTACTACATCATATAAACAGTAAAGATTTAGATCCTCATTACTTTTAATCTTAAAGAGAAATAATTTTAGGATGTAAGTATTTCTACATTTTTAATTAATAGTATAGTGACATGTTTCTCTATTTTGTGTTATTTTTTAGTTGAGGTGTATGTCTCAGTGGTCAGTGAGTAAATGATTTGTGAATATGAGTCTTTGAACCATGTTCATTGTGTTTACCATTTTGTATGAAAACGACAAATACTTCTGTTCAGCTGGTTTCTCAGTAATCATGTATATTCACTAGCTTTTTCTTTAGTTTGCTTTCTCAACAAAGCAAAGTCTAGAGAGACTGTGTTATTCTCTACAAAGGTTTTGTGCATTTTATTTAGTTTTCCCCTATGGGAAAGCCTGAAGGCTAGCAGTAGTGTTATGATTTAGCTAGAAATTCTTGAGATGAATAAGCAAGTTGAGTGGCAGAAAAGGGTCTGCAATAGAGGAGTAGGAGGAGAATAGAAAGGGAAAAGGAAAAAAAAAATTACTTCATATTGTAAAACCTCAGCAGCAATTAGAACTAAATATGCACCATCATCTCTAAGAAATTCATTATAGGTTTATTGCAGTTTTCTTCTTTTGTAATCTGTAGAAACAATTGTAATCTGCAAGAAAACAATATATTGAAAATGATACATTTTTTCTGCCCTTTTAATCTGTAAAAGAAAAATATTTCTTAAATAGTTTTAAATTTTCACAATTTATTTATATTTATAGAGTTTATCTCCTAATATTCTTAAAATTTGTAGGCTGCCAAGTGACTGAAATTTTGTAAACTCTCCTAAAATATGCACACATTTTTTCATGTTATAGAATTTATTAGGTTGATTCTTTCAATTCAAATGAATAATTTTTCTCAGACATCTTTATACTCACTAAATTGCTGAGTTAGTCTGATTCTGGTTCTGCCAATCCCAGTCTAAAAGGTATATCCTGATGCTAAATTGGTCTTTCTAAACCAGACATTTTCAATTATGAAGAAATCTGTTACACATCTCATTGGTTCCCTACAGTTTCATTTCCATTTGTTCTTCCAAATCTACCAATCTGTATATATCCTAATGTCAGTTATGGATTTGATTAGAAGTCATTTCCCTCAAAGGGGTCTCCAAAGTTTTCCATATAAGCTAATATGCACTATTCAGTGTGTTTAAGTTTACCGGTCAGTTGTATCTCCTCTCTGCTCTCATCCCAAATGGGTATATTGCTACATCTAAATATAATGCCTAACTCGAGCTTTTTTGGTATTTAATATTATTAACTTTATATGATATATTTTAGGATATTATGGCTTAATATTTTATTAGTAAAAATCAAACATATGAAAGTTTCTATATTTTCCCTTGAAATTAAAACCCAACTGTCTCACAGTGCATTGCATAGAGTAAAACAAACTTATAACTTGACACATTTCACAAAAAAAGGACACTAATCATTTTTATCTGGGAGCCTAGAAGTTACTACTAAATATTTGATGAGTATCAGTATGCTCATTTACCCTTAAACAAATTAAATGAGCAGTTTCTCACAGACAAATATGTTAAAATAAAATATTTTTTATTTGAGCAGTGTATTTTGTTGAACTGAACCTTCATGTCTCCTTTCAATATTTTATTAATATTGCTTTCCATGTTGTCTGTTCTAATCTAAATATATTTATTATTATTGTATTTTTATGTGTTTTAGGTTCACAAATACCTTATTTTTAAAAGACAAAGCACAACTCTTAAAGTATAGATATTTTGGGATTTGGATGCTATTATGGTATGTACAGATGAATACAAATATACTTTAATATCTAGGTGCCTATAGTTATTTAATATGGTGCCTATAGTTATTTCCTTTAGGAGTCTAAAATGTGCTCTGTACAGTTTTATTTCCTTCTTCATGCATTAATTGTTCCATTTTTCTGTTTCAGTGATTGTATAAAATAAAACTAAAGGAGTATTCAACTCTATTTGTGTATGAATATATAATTAATATTTTACATAATATAAACAAAATATTTTAGTGAGCCTGCTATGTGCAAGTCCCTGTAAAAGGCTTTAAGGAGAAAATAAAATCATCTTTAATATATATATCATGTATGAATAAAATATCATTAATAAAAATTTTAATTTCTGCATATCTTACATATTGGAAATGGAGATAAATTGCTAGGCTTGCTTCTTGGCTCCACACTTGTCAAATCAGCTGCAACCAGCTTTAAGAATGCTTCATACAATTCTTTAATGCCTTTACTTTTTAGCACTCTATGGATTTCAAGGAGCTTTCAAATTCAATGACTCATTTAACTCATACACCCTTATGAAAGAAAGTAGGCGGAAACAGAAACAGATTCAGCGTTGTAAAGTGACTTGTTTGGGGCCAAAACAGTAACAAGTGTCTGTGAATTTCCTTTTGACTTTGACTCCAAGCTCAGATCTTTTTTCATGATAACTTGAATTCTTTTTTCAGAAATACATTGATTATACTGGAAATGAAACTGTTGGTGGTTGCCTGGGGCCACTTTTCTTCACTCTCTCTGGCATCTTTGTTCCCCAGTAGAGAGGACATTGACGTACTTGATGGGCCGTGTATAGACACATAGGAGTTCAAATTTCAGATGTGATGTTTTCTCACACTGATATGGAGAATTTGGAAAAGAGTCGATTTCTCTGATCCTGTTTCCCACATTGAAATGAAGAACTGTGCAACTAAATGTTTGTTCAAATCCACTCCAGCCAGATTATTCTGTTCTAGGAACTGGCTGTTTCTATTCTCTATTACAGAATTGAACTTAGCAACAAAATGATGGATCTTATTTGTCAACAAAGAGCTTCCCAGTCATGCCTAACTCTTTATTTCTGTATGTTCCATTATGCAAATAAATATCTAAAGTGTACTTGATAAAATGATAAACCTTCAGTTTATAGAGGAGGCCTCAAAGGGAGAAAAACCATTTATATAGTCACAGCACTTATATATACTGGAGGACATCTTTAAACACATGTAATTACTATAAAAATCAATGCTGACCTTCTCTACAAACACTACTTTGCAACATTAAATAGGATAAGTCATTTATTTAGGAAAAGCTAATATGGCAGAGTTACTGACTTTTGTAAATTTGAGATTAAAAATTCCCCAGATCTTGCAAAGTATTTTCAGCATCTTGAATTGCTAGTCTTTTGAACAAGAATGTTTCTTTTCAAAATGTCCTCAGCCTGATATATTATTACTATGACATATCAAATTGAGTTATATCATGTAATAAAACATACTGAGAAAGATACATTATTTTGAAGTACAGCAGACTCCCTTTATCTGAAGTTTCATCCATGATTTGTTAACCCATGGTCAGCTGAATCCCAAAAATATGAAATGAAATAATAATTCATATATTTAAAATTGCACATCATTCTTAGTAGCATGGGGTTTCCCAGGTGGTGCTAGTGGAAAAGAATCTGCCTGCCAATGCAGGAGACTTGGGGAGATCCTCTGGGAGAGAAAATGGCACTTCACTCCAATATTCTAGCCTGGAAAATTCAATGGGTAGGGGAATCTGGCAGGCTACAGTCCATGGGGCTGCAGAAAGTCAGACATGACTGACTGAGCAGTGACTATCATGATGAAATCTCATGCTAGCCCACCAGATGTGAATCATCCTTTTGTCTAACACATCCTGCTCACTAGTCACTTCCGATCTACTGCTTGGTATCACAGTGCTTGTGTTCAAGTCACCCTTATTTTACTTAACGGCCACAGTGCATAAAAGTAGTGATGCTGGCAATTTATGGCAAAGAGAAGCCATCAAGTGTTTCCTTTAAGTGAAAATTCTTGACTTAATGAGATTAAAAAAAAAAGTCACATGCTGAGATTGCTAAGATGTTCAATAAGGACAGATCTTCCATCTGTGAAATTGTGATGAAGGAAAAAAAAATCCATGCACCTCAAACTGCAAAGTAATAGCCACAGTACCTAAATGCTCAGTTAAGATGGAAAAAGGCATTACACTTGCACAATAAGATATTTTGAAAGGGGGGAGACCACATTCACAACATTTATTACAGTGTATTATTATAATTGTTCTATTTTGTTGGTAATTTTTGTTGTCAACCTCTTACTGTGCCTAATTTATACACTAAACTTTACCATAGGTATGTACGTATAGGAGAAAACGTAATATATATAGGATTTTGTGCTATTCTCACTTTCGGCATCCACTGTGGGTTCTGGAATGTATTTCTATCAGAAGTCTTCTATAGTAGTCTTCCGAAACTTAGAAGAAAGCATGTCTTAAAAAAGATACAGATGTGCATATCTAAAATATCCTCACTTGCATTGTTTTTGGTAGGAAATAATCAATGTGCCCTAACTATAAAGTAAATCATATGTAAATTTAGGCATTATATTAGCATGTCTTTATCAGGCTTTTTAAAACATTCCTTATTGAGAATTGCATGTGCGAAACTTTGAAAAATATAAGATTTTGGTAGGGAACATTTGGAAAATTGAGTGTTTAGAAGAAAGTGTCATCACTTCTTCACAACAGATATACCTTGTCAACAAGGATTAGTTTTCATTCCTTGCTTGACAGCAAGTTAATCCTGTCTGTCTTTTCAGTGCAGAGCAGTTCCATCTGAAGCCAATGAGGAAATATATAAGCTTGCAATTATAGGAGATTTAGACATGATGACAATTTATTTGCCTCAATTTCTAATCTGTCTAACTAAGAAGGTTTGTCTCTGATTAGATTTTTGTTTTAAGTGAGGCCAGTATGTAGCAAAAATTATATACCCCCTGTATCAGTTTAAAATTCCTATTGTTTGAATGTACATTTGCAGTGTACATTGCCAGACTTTAGGTTTCTTAGAGACTGTTAACAACACTAAGATTTAAGGACACAAGTATAGAAATTTTGAAAATTATTTCAAGAAATATAAAGAAATATTGAAGTAGTTTTGAACTCTTGAGAATATGTTACAGAATAAAACAAATATTTAAGTAGGTTTGTTATGTTGTTTAAAAATTCCAGAAATTGTACTATCTGAGGGGAAAGTAGAAAGGTTCTTACCACTTAAGTATTTCCTCAAATCCTTACTAGTCTTGGTAACTCTCAGTTCAGTTGAGTTCAGTCACTCAGTCGTGTCCAACCATTTGCAACACCATGGGCTGCAGCACACCAGGCTTTCCTGTTCATCACCAACTCCCAGAGCTTGCTCAAACTATGTCCATTGAGTTTGTGATGCCATCCAAACATCTCATCCTCTGTTGTCCACTTCTCCTGCCTTCAATATTTCCTGGCATCAGGATCTTTTCAAATGAGTCAGATCTTTGCATCAGGTGGGCAAAGTATTGGAGTTTCAGCTTCAGCATCAGTCCTTCCAATGAATATTCAGGACTGGTTTCCTTTAGGATGGACTGGTTGGAGCTCTTTGCAGTCCAAGGGACTCTCAAAAGTCTTCTCCAACACCACAGTTCAAAAGCATCAATTCTTCGGCGCTCAGCTTTCTTTATAGTCCACCTCTCACATCTATACATGACTGCTGGAAAAACCATAGCTTTGACTAAATGGACCTTTGTTGGTAATGTCTCTGCTTTTTAATATGATATCTAGTTTGTTCATAACTTTTCTTCCAAGAAGCAAGTGTCTTTTAATTTCATGGGTGCAGACAATATCTGCAGTGATTTTAGACCCCCAAAAATAAAGTCTGTCACTGTTTCCACTGTTTCCCCATCTATTTCCCATAAAGTGATGGGACCGGATGCCATGATCTTCGTTTTCTGAATGCTGAGTTTTAAGCCAACTTTTTCACTCTCCTCTTTCACTTTCATCAAGAGGCTCTTTAGTTCTTCTTCACTTTCTGCCATAAGGGTGGTGTTGTCTGCATATCTGAGGTTATTGATATTTCTCCTGGCAATCTTGATTCCAGGTTGTGCTTCCTCCAGCCCAACGTTTCTCATGATGTACTCTGCATATAAGTTAAATAAGCAGGGTGACAATATACAGCCTTGACTTACTCCTTCCTGATTTGAACCAATCTGTTGTTCCATGTGAAGGAAAGTTACATGGCAAAACAGCCTGGAGTTAAACTCCCCTCCCCGTGGGTCCTCCCCACCATTCTATGCAAAACAAAGAACTCTCTCACCTGAACAAAAGAATGGACATTAAGGTTGATTTGCCCAACTCCCAGCCGGTCCAGCCTCTGGCTTATCTCCAGAATTCCTTGCCCCAGCCATTTAAGAGATAACTACTCTGAACAACCTTGGAGAAGAACAGGTCCCCTTAAGACAGTAGATTTCCACATATATGCCTATATATATTTACTCTTTTCTTGGGTTAGTTGAGCAGCTCACTAATCTGATTGCTGCCTCTTCTCGCCTCATTAAAGGTGATCTGTTCCTGTAAAGTGCCAGTCTCATTCTTTCTCTGAACCTCTCTTTCTCTAACTCCGTACCCTACAACATGCCCAGTTCTAACTGAGGCTTCTTAAACTGCATACAGATTTCTCAAGATGCAGGTCAGGTGATCTGGTATTTCTGTCTCCTTCAGAGTTTTCTACAGTTTATTGTGATCCACACTGTCAAAGGCTTTGGCATAGTCAATAAAGCAGAAGTAGATATTTTTCTGGAACTTTCTTGCTTTTTCAATGATCCAGCAGATGTTGGCAATTTGATCTCTGGTGCCTCTGCCTTTTCTAAACCCAGCTTGAACATCTGGAAGTTCATGGTTCATGTACTGTTGAAGCCTGGCTTGGAGAATTTTGAGCATTACTTTGCTAGTGTGTGAGATGCGTGCAATTGTGAGGTACATTGAGTGTTCTTTGGCATTGCCTTTCTTTGGGACTGGAATGAAACTGACCTTTTCCAGTCTTGTGGCCACTGCTGAGTTTTCCAAATTTGCTGACATATTGAGTACCGCACTTTCACAGCATCATCTTTTAGGATTTGAAATAGCTCAACTGGAATTCCATCACCTCCACTAGCTTTGTTTGTAGTGATGCTTCCTCAGGCCCACTTGACTTCACATTCCAGGATGTCTGGCTATAGGTGAGTGATCACACCACTGTGATTATCTGGGTCATGAAAATCTTTCTTGTACAGTTCTTCTGTGTATTCTTGCCACCTCTTCTTAATATCTTCTGCTTCTGTGAGGTCCATACCATTTCTGTCCTTTATTGAGCCCATCTTTACATGAAGTGTTCCCTTGGTATCTCTAATTTTCTTGAAGAGATCTCTAGTCTTTCCCATTGTATTGTTTTCCTCTATTTCTTTGCATTGATCACTGAGAAACACTTTCTTATCTCTCCTTGCTATTCTTTGGAACTGTGCATTCAAATGGGTATATCTTTTCTTTTCTCTTTTGCCTTTTGCTTCTCTTCTTTTCATAGCTATTTGTAAGGCTTCCTCGGACAACCATTTTGCCTTTTGGCACTTCTTCTTCTTGGCGATGGTTTTGATCACTGCCTCCTGTACAATGTTATGAAGTTCTGTCCATTGATCTTCAGGCACTCTATCTAGGAGTTCTAATCCCTTGAATCTATTTGTCACTTCCACTGTATAATGTAAGGGATTTGATTTAGTTCATACTTGAATGGCCTAGTGGTTTTCCCTACTTTCTTCAATTTAAGTCTGAATTTTGAAATAAGGAGTTCATGATCTGAGCCCCAGTCAGCTCCTGGTCTTGTTTTTGCCTACTATATAGAGCGTCTCCATCTTTGGCTGCAAAGAATATAATCAATCTGATTTCAATATTGACCATCTAGTGATATCCATGTATAGAGTCTTCTTCTGTGTTGTTGGTAGAGGGTGTTTGCTATTACTGGTGCGTTCTCTTGGCAAAACTCTATTAGCCTTTGCCCTGCTTCATTTTGTACTCCAAGGCCAAATTTGCCTGTTACTCCAGGTATCTCTTGACTTCCTACTTTTGTGCTCCAGTCCCCTATAATGAAAAGGACATCTCTTTTGGGTGTTAGTTCTAGAAGGTCTTGTAGGTCTTCATGGAACCATTCAACTTCAGCTTCTTCAGCCTTACTGGTCAGGGCATAGACTTGGATTACTGTGATATTGAATGGTTTGCCTTGGAAACCTGGTGACTCTCTGATGCCTTTAAAAATAAGATTTTATTTGTCTTTTATCTGCTTTGTTAATTGTTCTTGATAAGAAAATTGATTTGATATTAGTAAACTCCCCCACTTAGAATGCACATTTGTCTTTCTAAAATTGAAAGATAAACTGTTAATTATAGAAAGACTTGAAAATTTCAGCGATATCAATAAATATGCACAATCAAGACTTCTTGTATAATAACAGGCAAAAGTGAAGAATTCATTGCAGATGGCTAAACTGTATTTCAAGCTGCGCATGTGGAAAAAAAATTCTCCCTACTTAAAGCCACACCATATTTTCCACTCAAGCCGTTTGTAGGTTGTAAGGGGAACACTTTATAATGATAAAGTGAAATTCATGACAATTTTAGATGTGTATGCACATAGAAAAATAGCCTCAGAGTACATAAATATTTTCAAATGTTGAGTAAAACTTGAGTGCTTAGAATTAAATCCCACTTGGTTATTCTGTGTAATTCTTTGTATATATGGTTGGTTTTGATTTGCTAATGTTTTGTTAAGAATTTTGATATCTATGATTATAAGAAACATTGATTTGCAGTTTCCTTTCTTAAAATGTCTTTACCTGGTTTGGCTTCATAGAATGAATTAGGAAATATGTTCCTTTTGCTATTTTCTGAAACAGATGGTAGAAAAATGATATCATTTCTTCTTAAATGTTCTGTAGATTTACCAGTGAACCCATCTATGCATGGTACTTTATCTTTGGAGAGTTATTAATTCATCATTCAATTTCTCTAATGCATTTGGGCCTATTGAGATTGTCTGTTTCTCCTTGTGTGACTTTTGGTGGATTGCATCTTTCAAGAAATAGATCTGTTTTCTTCTAAGTTATCAAATTTGTAAACATATTTTTTTTAATAATAATCCCTTATTATCCACTTAAAAAACATGGTATTGTAATGATGACTAATCTTTCATTTTTTGTCTGTAATTTGTATCTTCTTAACATTTGTTTTTAATTCTTAACATTTGAGATGGTTTTATTACCTATCTGGTCTTGCATATTGTCCACTTTTTAAATTATATCCCTTAGCATATTAGTCGTAGGTGCTTTAAATTTCCAGTCTTATAGTTCCAACATCTCTGCCATTTCTGAATCTGGTTTTTGATACCTGTTCTGTCTCTTTAGACTGTGTTTTTTGACCTTCAGCACATCTTGTTAACTTTTGTAAAAGTCAGATGTATTCTGTGAAGTTAAAGGAACTGGGGTAGAGAGGCTGTTAGTATGTAGCTTTATGTTTAGCTGGCTAGGAGTCAGACTTGACTCCGCAGCTGTAGCTGTGGTATCAGAGGCTAAATTTTCTGAAATATCCTTGTTTTTATCTCCAATGTTGTCTTTGGGTCTAGAGAGTCCTTCAATAGGATCTAAGCCTTGTATGTCTTTTAGTTGTAATCCCTTACTATTGTACAACAGCCCTAGTGAGGTGTGGAAGAGGAGAAGCATTCTATATGGTTAGGTCTGTCTTCTAGTAAGCCTGAGTTGGGTATTTCTCTTTTCCCACATCAAAGACTGGAGAAGGCTATATTTTCATATTTCCCTTTCTCCTGGTCAGTTTGGGCTTTGGTAAAATCCCAGGAAGTTAGGCTCTGATGAAATAGATTCTCTTGAGGCAGTTGTCTTGTTAAAAAGCACAGGGAGTGCTCAGTGTATTTCAAACATACTTTTTCAGTTTGATCACCTTTTTTTTTTTGGTGTGTGGACCGGAGTGATGATTTACAAGCGCCTTACATATAGAATGGAAAATTTAAAGTCCTCCCCAGAACTTTACAGTAACTTCCCTGTGATGGTATGCTCAGATGATACCCTGTCACTAGAGTTGTCAGGCCCAGTGCTTCAACTACAAAGCCATCTGTGGTTTTGAAAGTCACAGATTAATTTTCTTTACTCTCTTTATTGTACTGTCCCCTTTACTTTGAAAATTCTATTCTCTGGTCTCAACACTAAAGTTAACTAATTTCCACTTTTCTTTCAAAATTCACTTTATTGTAATTCTTGTTGGTACTGAGCTTTCAGTGCATCTCACTAGGCTTGTCTAGCTTCTCTAATTTTACTTTTCATAGTGTATTGCAGCCGTCTTTTAACTCGCTTGTCTCCTTGACCAGACTGTTTTGTAACACTAGAACTTGCCACATAGGAGTTGTTCCATTGGTAGTGGTAGTTTAATCACTAAGTCTTGTCTAACTCTTGTGACACCATGGACTGCAGCCTGCCAGGCTCCTTTGTCCATGGGATTTCCCAGGCAAGAATACTGGAGTGGATTGCCATTTCCTTCTCCAGGGGATCTTCCTGACCCAGAGATCAAACCCAGGTTTCCTGCATTACAGGTGGGTTTTTTACCAACTAAGCCACCAGAGAAGGCCAGTTGTTCCATTACTGATCATCAAATAAATGGGAGAATGGTACATGTGATAGACACTACTGTTGAAAGATGAAAAGACTGATGGTGGGATTGGATAATTTTAGAGTTGCATGGCCTATAGACATTGTTTACCAATCTCTTTAACAATGTAATGAAATATTGACGCATGCTACAACATTTTTGTGTAATGTTGAAAATATTATACTAAGTGTAAGATGCGAGTCACAAAAGATCACATTTTTTATGATTTAATTTATATGAAAAGTCTATATTAGGAAAGTCTATGTAGTTGGAAAGTAGACTAGTGGTTGCTTAGGTTTGTACGGGTTGAGAATAAATGGAAAGTGGCTGCAAAAGGATATGGGATTTCTTTTTAGAATAAACTGTATGTTCCAAAATTGATTGTAGTGATTATTGTACCATCCTATGAATATAAGAAAACTGTTTACAGACGGAGACATAGATAACAGACTTGTGGACAAAGCAGGGGAAATAAAATGTGGGACAAATTGAGAGAGTATCGTTGAAACATAAGCACTGCCATATGTAAAGTGAAAGTGAAGTCGCTCAGTCGTGTCCGACTCTTTGTGACCCCATGGACTGTAGCCTATCAGGCTCTTCCGTCCATGGGATTTTCCAGGCAAGAGTGCTGGAGTGGATTGCCATTTCCTTCTCCAAGGGATCTTCCCGACCCAGGAATAGAACCCAGGTCTCCCACATTGCAGGCAGATGCTTTACCGTCTAAGCCATGTGTAAAATAGATAGCTAATGGGAAGTTGCTGCATAGCACAGGGTGCTCAGCTTGGTGCTCTGTGACAACCTAGAGGGGTGGGATGGTTTGGGAATTGGGAAGGAGGTTCAAGGGTCAGGAGGACATATATATACTGTGGCTGATTCACATTGTTGTATGGCAGAAACCAACACAACAATGCAAAGCAGTTAAAAATAAAAAAAGAAAAATGTTGAATTGTAAACTTTATACAGGTGAATAGTAAAATGAGTTATGCTGTGATGAAGATACATTATTTTTTTTGTAAAGGCATGATGCAAAGAAACAGCAGACTAGAGAACGGTGACTTTAAGAACTAATTTCTATAAAATTTACACAAAGCAGAAAAGAAAAGAATACTTACCAATTTATTTTATATGGCCAGCATAATTATATCAAAATCTGACAAAGATCTAAAGGAAATCTGCAGGCTAATATTTTTAGTGAACATAGATGTTAAAATATAAATAAATCAATAGCAACAAACAAATATAAAATATAAAAGACATAACACATCAAAACTGAGTTAAATTTATTTTAGATATACAAGGCAGGTTTAAAGTAAAAAATTAATGTACTTTATATATTAATCGTATAAAAAGAGACTTATAAAGTTTTATTAATTGATGCAGAACAAACTCTTGATAAAATTACTTATGGCAGTACTCTACTTCCTCAACCCCAGTGCTCTTTTTCAGAGTTTCCTACATCAAAACATCCACATTTCCAGTTGATGAACTTGACTCCATGGTGAAGCCATGACTAACACTGGAGGCAGCAGCATTTAGAAAAAGAAAATAAGAATAGTTGTTTTGCCACCCTTTGGCAGACTACATAAAGCAGTCCTCAGTCCCCTTCTCATGCTGACTCCAAGATTCTGTCATGAAAACTCACCTTTAAAGCTGGTTTCTGTCTTTGGTGGGAGCTCACCAACTCTTCAGTTATCCTAAGTTTCACAATCACAGTGACCCCTTTTAGATCTCAAGCAATTCTGTTAACCCTTCAGTTTTCTTTTTGCTAAGTCCTTGCAGTCTTCTGAGGTCACTGGCCTAGGTATTATTTTATTAGTATTTATTTTTGGCATTTCAATATGTTTTCCGAAAGGAATAGAAAAAAACCTGAGTATTCATATTTAGGTCACGCTTCTTGACCTAAATATATCATTAGGCAGATATTTTATTCATTTTTAACTATGATGTAACTAGTCACTAAATTAGTTCTAAAATAATAAGCAAATTCCTGACTCCTAGCCGTTGACTGAAAGTCAATGGAAAAACAAAAGAAAGAACAAAGCAGCTTATATCCTTCAAAAACTTTACTGATGTTTTCTGATTATTGCGAATTTTTATAAGCTTCACTCTAAATTTTTTTTTCTTTGTTTAATGAAATTAAGCATCTCCAAAAGACTATAAAACAAAGTACTCAGTAAAATACCTCTAATTCATATACCTATTGATTTAAGCTCTGGAATTTATTATGAATACAGCTAAATATAAGTGAGCATACCCTGAACATTATGAAGTGTATTTATGCATTTTTATGAATTGGTTTCTTTCTTAGCTGGTTGCAGGGCCTCCATAAAATTGAATGCCTGAAGGATTTTAATAGCAGATCATTGACTTTCCATTCATTTATTACTGCTACTCCTCATTTCTATTTTCTTGGCACTAAATAACCTTAACCATAACAGCATATATTGAGTAGTCTTGACATAAGTGGAAAATTGACATATTATTTGCAAAGCGGAGAATTAGCTGGTTACAATGGAAGTATTGGACAGCTTTCAGTTCAGTTCAGTTCAGTCGCTCAGTCGTGTCCGACTCTTGGCGACCCCATGAATTGCAGCACGCCAGGCCTCCCTGTCCATCACCAACTCCCGGAGTTCACTCAAACTCATGTCCATCAGACTGCTTTACTATAGGTCAAATACAAACTATTGTATGTCCTCATTCAAGCACCTTTTAATATTCTTGGTTTCCCATTTCCATATCACCACCTCAGTTTAGTTTATCTCCTTTCTAGATTCTTCCCTCTGTTGACCTATATCCATCTTGATTTTGTCCAATTTTTTCCCGCTTAGGAGTCAGAGAGATTCTAATAATCTGCAAAACAGAGCATGCCGTTTTCTTGCTTAAAATTCTTCAATATTTGCTCATTTCTCTTAGGAAAAAAGACAAAATTCCCTCACGGGAAAAATAAGAACGTATAGAATCAAATTCCTTCTAAGCTATCTACCATCTTCACCGTCTGTGTTTCACTCAATGTAGTTTTGTTTTTCATAGCTCCTTCACTGAGATAAGGGCTTCCATGGTGTCTCAGACAGTAAAGAATCTGCCTGCAATGTGGGAGACCCAGGTTCAATCCCTGAGTTAGGAAGATCCCCTGGAGAAGGAAATGGCAATCCACTCCAATATTCTTGCCTGGAGAATTCCATTGACACAGGAGCCTGGCAAGCTACAGTTCATGGGGTCACAAAAGGTCAAACATGATTGAAAGACTAACATTTCCACTTTTCAATAAGAGATGATCCTAATTATTTCAGAGTCTTTGCATAAGCTGTTACCTCTGCTTGGAAAATACTTGGTCTTTTATTTTATAACCAAATGACTCATATATTTATATTTTATCTTTTTGGTCAAGAAACTGCTCTTATTAGTTACAACATACCAGGTGCTATGATAACATTGCAGATACATGGGTGAGCCCATAAGACACAGTCTTTGGCCCCAAGGAAAGAAAACTAGGAAAACAGACCGAGAGCAAATTCTTGCACAAATAACCTGACAGTTATGAAAGTGCTGCAAAAGAAAAGCATGGAGCAGTATGAGAACATAAAATGAGTGTGATAAAGATATTTCACCTAATCATGGAGGTCAGAGAAAGTTCCCATGAAGAAATGATGATTAGCTGAGCTGTGGATGAGTAACCATTAAAGGCCAAGTGGAGGAGACACAGCATAAAGGCACTGCTATGGGAGAGATCAAGCAAAAGTGAAGAAACGGCATTTCACTCCATGATTGCTATGGACTGACTTGTGTCCTTAGAGAATGCAAATGTTGAAGCTGTACAGCCCAGTGTGATGATATTTGGAGATGGGTCTTTTAGGAGGTAATTATGGTTAAATGAGATCATAAGGGTGTGGTTCTAATCAGATCGACTGGGGTACTTAGAAGAAGAGGAAGAGAAAGGCCAGGAGAAGACATAGCAAGAAGGTGGCTGTCTACAAGCCAGGAAGAGAGCACTCACCAGAAAATGGATCTGCCAGCACTTGACCTTGGGCTTCCAAACTTCTGCAACTATGAGAAATAAATACTTATAAATATTACTAATGATATGTCATTATGATAGCCCAAGCAAACTAAGGGCTGCCCTGGTGGCTCAGATGGTAAAGAATCTGCCTGTGATCCAGGAGACCTGGGTTCAGTCCCTGGGTTGGGAAGATCTCCTGCAAGAGGGCATGGCAGCCTATTCCAGTATTCTTGCCTGGAGGATCCACGGACAGAGAAGCCTGATGGGCTAAAGCCTATGGGGTCTTTAGGCCTCCTCAGGCCTAAAGAGTCGGACGTGACTGAGCAACTAAACAACAACATCAAACCAGTTCCATTGCAACTGCCCTTCTCTTGATCTCACTTCAGCTTTCCTCGGTGTGTTTCTTCCTTCTGTTGACAAACTTTTGTTTCATGGTTTGGGAAAATGCTGCCCCAAATTCCAAGTTTATTTTATGTAGATCAACTTCTAGAGCAGGAATAACTCCCCACTGTTCCTCTAGAAGGGGCTTCCCTGTTGGCTCAGACAGTAAAGAATCTGCCTGCAATGTGGGAGACCCAGGTTCAGTCCCTGGGTCAGGAAGATCCTCTGGAGAAGGGAGTGGTTACCCACTCTGGTATTCTTGCCTCGAGAATTCCATGGACAGAAGAAGAGGCCAGCGGGTTACAGTCCTTGGGATCACAAAAATCAGACATGACTGAGCATACATGCACATTCATATAAAATTCTAGAGAAGGATACTGATTGGTCCTGCTGGGTCGTGTGCCTAGACATTACTGTGAAGTATGCTGGGCTCACCTGTCGCCAAGGTCAGAGTTGTGACTAGAAGAAAGACAGGCGACAACCATGCCTGGCAACCAAAAGCAGCTACCATGGCACCCCAGCACTGCGCTCAGGTTTATGCCTTCCATCACTTTTTGACTCTGTACTTTAGTCATTTCTTTGAGAGTACCTCACTTTGAAAGATAGTTCCATCATCTTTAAATATTTAGGAAAACAACATACTTAAAGAAACTCTAAGAATCCATTTACAATGTGGCGAGTGTAAACATTCTTTTACTTGATTTCAAGTATGTTACAATAGAATACCTGAAATCATTAGAATTGAGAAGTAGTTTGTCGCTGCAAGAAAAACAGAAAATTGGAAGCCAACTTTTCCAGCTTTTATAAGCGCCAAACCCTTGTCTGCACTCACTCTTAGGACAAGAATTGGTTTGTACTAACTTTTCCATTTATACGAAATTTACAATTTCACCCATGAAGTCTCTCAACACCTGGTAAATTCCTCTCTAGAGAAAACAGTCTATCAAGTATGGAAATAATCCATCACCCTTAAATTCTAATATGGACAAAAATAAAAATGAAGAAAATAAATAGTTTAGAGTAAACTAGATAATTTTAGATAAGTTAATATGTTAACTGTTATTTTAAGAGCTGACAGTATATTGGGTTGGCCAAAAGGTTGTGGAAAAACCTGAATGAATTTTTTGGCCAACCCAATATGTTGCTTATTGTAATAAATTTTAGAATAGGGAGTGGTATTTTGCTCTGTACTTCATGAAATATTAATAAATCCATAATCCCCAGTTACTCATAGAAATCTAAATTTATCTAAAACTTACACTAAAAGTATATATAGAAACAATGTTATTTAATGAGAGTGAGTTGTTAACAACAGGTATTAATTGAGTGCTTACTCTATGCTTGGCATTTTTCTAGGCACTTGGGATACATCAGTGAATAAAGCAAAATTGCTTGCACTCATAGAGCTTAAGTTCTACAAGATTCTAATAATTATTTATACTCATAGTTATTTGAAAACTTCAAAGATGTCTCACAGTAAATGAGGGATCTGGGATCATGTGCCTACTGAAAAGTGTTAGTTGCTCAGTCATGTCTGACTCTGCCACCCCATGGACTGTGGTCTGCCAGGCTCCTCTGTCCATGGGATTTCCCAGGGAAGAATACTGGACTGGGTAGCCATTCCCTTATCCGGGGAATCTTCTTGACCCAGGGATCGAACCTGAGTCTCTTGCATTGCAGGTGGATTCTTTACTGTCTAAGCTACTGTGGAAGCCTGTTAGACAGGTCCCTGTAAATTGGCTCTTATGTTAGTGAAATCAGTTCACTTCATAGGCCAGCCTTCAACCGCATAGCTACAGAAACCCAATATTTTGTAAACCAAATGGTTCTTCATAAATCTCTCACAGGTAGAATTCAGTTAAACTCACTGACACCAGTGTGTCTATGATAAAATCACTGGTTTACATTAAAAATTGTAAAGGCTGGTGTACAGAGACTAAGCTCCTCTATGCATTCTTTCACTGTGGACAAAAGCTATAATCAGAAGATTGCTTGGAGAGCATAAAATTACAACATGGGAACTGAAGAGCGGTTTCAGATATTTGCAATATCAGATTTTTCAAAATCTGCTAATAATAGCTTTCTATGACGTGTGTAGCTCCAAATTTTTGTGCAAATTATTTTGCCTTTCCTGAAGTATATGCATAGATAAACACAAACATGCTTTCTTCTTGTGGCTGATTCTATAAAGAGCTTTCCAGTTATTTAGTTAAGAACATGATTTCTCAGTCTTTCCATTGTCCTTCCCTCAGATCCATGCCCCTGGGAAAAGAAAAGGAAAAGCATTCAGAAAATGTGCTTGTCTCTCCTTTAAATAGTTGCATGATCTTCATTACTTTGCAGTGCTACTGCTGCTAAGTCGCTTCAGTCGTTTCCGACTCTGTGCGACCCCGTAGACGGCAGCCCACTAGGCTCCTCTGTCCCTGGGATTCTCCAAACAAGATTACTGGAGTGGGTTGCCATTTCCTTCTCCAATGCATGAAAGTGAAAAGTGAAAGTGAAGTCGCTCAGTCGTGTATGACTCCTAGCGACCCCATGGACTGCAGCCTACCAGGCTCCTCCATCCATGGGAATTTCCAGGCAAGAGTACTGGAGTGGGATGCCATTGAGTAGACCTGCCTTAGCAAATGCAGTATAAGATTTCAATCAGAAACTCCTTCTTGTTTCTCTAAATCTCCAATTAATACCTAATTAATATCCTCTAATACCTAATTGATGTGTTTTTCTAAATATTTTTTTCCCCAATCTGTGACATTCTGTTTCTGGGTTTAGTATCTGAAAATGGTTTTTGTACACTCTGAATAATAGTTATCAATTTTTCTCCACCAATCCCAGTTTTAATATCTTAACAAACTATCACTAGTCTTTTCACTGTCAGCTCTACTTTAAAACTGATCTTCTTACATGTTTCTGGTTCATCCTATCTGGATGAATTTATTATGTTTATTCATATTCCCTGTTATAGTGTCCTATTACTTTGTGAAGAATTGAAGTGAATTTGGTTTATATACATATAACATAATAAATGCTCCCCACAGAAGACAATGGCATTTGTGCAAAGGCTGGTATTTTGAATAAAGTGCAGCTGGAAAAAGCATTTGTGATATTGAATTACAAATGGGTTATTCGTGTCTGACAAATTCAACGCTGTGTTTGTCCTTAATGGTTCATTCTGAAACTGGTTTTTGATTCACAGTACAACCCAGGTTCTACAAATTAACATTGGGAGATCTGTAACAGATCATTGTTCAAAGTCTTCATATCATGACCTGGAAGATAAACCTGAATTGACCTTTGGTTATCGTATGTCATGGACTTACCCAGGACATCCTGCTTTACTAGTGAAATCACTGCTGCCAGAATATTTATTTTATTTGTTCCTTCCTTCCTTCAAATAGTTGGTTATTGAGCTACCTGGTGGCTCAGATGGTAAAGAATCTGCCTGCAATGCAGGAGACCCAAGTTTGATCCCTGGCTCGGGATCCAGTATTCTTGCCTGGAGAATTCCATGGGCAGTTTGGTGGGCTAGGTTCCATGGGGTAGCAAAGAGTTGGACACAACTGAGCAACCTATGGTGGGCATGGAAGTGCCTCAAGATCCCTCTTCAAGCAAGGACTCTGGAAAGCTGTAGCTTAAACTCCATCAAGTCCACTTCAGCTTTGCAGCTGAGGACAGGCTTTGCACAGAAAGGCCCCAGCCAATGACTGAGTCAGGCTGTGGCATCAGGACACAGGCACCTCTGCTCAGAGTGGGTCTTGTCAAATTCATTACAGGTTTTGCAGACTGACATACACCGTGGTTTGATGACTATCCCTTTCCAATCTGGCTTTTTCCAATTTCCTTTCCCAGATATGTCTCCCAAATGTAACTTTTGTACTCCTAACTCCATATGGGTATCTGATTCTCAGAGGACTTGATGATGCCAGAAATGAAGTTTCAGAATGGGATCACTTCCTGCCTAGCTGGAAATGATAACCACATATGAAGAGGACTGTGGGGCCTGGATATTGCTTAGCTCAAGATGGCAGTCCAGTTACTAAAATTTCACCTTGTCACTGATAGCAAATGCAGAGAAAACTATGCATGCAAGGTCAATAGAATCTGTTGACTGAAATTAAATTCCTTTCATATCCTAACTGAAGCATGTTGAAAGCCTAAAAGCTTTTAACAAATAATTGAAAACTAAGTGTGAAAGCCAGAGGGTTTTATCTCCTGCAGGAGGAGAGAAGAAAATAATAAACTAAAGGATTTAATAGAGTTTTAAAATTTCAATGACATTTTTAATATTCAGTTGAGCAGGTGGGAGAACCTGGGACCCTGACACATGGGATCTTGGTGAGCAAATCTGAACATTCCACTCCTCAGATTTATCTGAAGCCTCAGAGTGCACATAGGTGGCCAGTTCTCTCTGTTAAGAGCTTATGGTCTCCCTGCAAGAGAAGACACTGCAAAACCTCTCCCAACCAGGGCAACAGGGGGCCATCATGAGGATCTATCCTTACTTTCTCTTCTGTCTTCAAGCCATTAGGAAGGGAGAAGTAACCGCTTATCTTAGTCAGGTCACATATCTTAAGGGAGAAAGACTTTATGTCACAAGAGCTATAGCAGTTATCTGCTGGATATTGTCAGGAATTGGGGTAGTACAGGTAGGACTCGATTTTAAGGGTGCTAGATCAAGAGGGTCATATAAGGCTGAATTTGTTGTTTAGTCACTAAGTCGTGTTTGCCTCTTTGTGACCCCATGGACTGTAGCCTGCCAGGCTCCTCTGCCTGTGGGATTTCCCAGGCAAGGATACTGGAGTGGGTTGCTATTTCCTTCTCCAGGGGATCTACCCAACCCATAAGACTAGATAAAAAAGCCTTTACTGACTGGTAACTTCTTTTGATATATAGGATTTAATACCACATAAAGAACCCTAAAATTTACTGTGGGGATGGTACTAGAAACCTGTAGAAAGTGATGACTTTGCTGGACACAAATGTGAAATGCCAGAAATCCTTTGGCAGACAGTTGAGAAATAAATGAAAAGGCTCAGGGAAGTGGGCATGAAAGAATAGATATTCTGGGTAAAACCTGATGTTCTAGCAGAATATTACATTTCTGGGAAGACCTGAGAGATATAGCTTGAAAAGGACTATATTTTATCCACCTTAACATCCTCCTTCTAAATGTCCCCTCATTAAAGCAGGGACAGTCAAATTCTGGATGAGGGCTCCCTAAAGGTATATGGGTAAGTGGACTCATGTGGCACGTAGGGAGGATGGTGGCAGATCTTCTTCAAGAAAGGACTCATTGACCAGTTGCAAAGACTGTGGTCAGTCGATAGTCTCATTGCTAAGTCCTCCAGGCCAGCCTCCACTTTTGAGCTGAGATCAAGCTGATAAGTTTCTTTAAAATCTGTGATTATTTTCAGGAACTTAAAGGACTTCATACACAAACTCAAAAGCTCTTTTCACATATATAGTTCATTTATATAGTCAAAAAATGGTGTTTTGAAGCTTGATGATTTATTAATACTATTTTCTACTCTTGGAGAGATCTTTAAAAATCTCCAGAATATTATCCTGGAAAATAGGAGTATATAACATGCACAGATTTTTCAAGAACACATATATTGGGAGTCATTTTCATCTTGTTAGATGACCTGCTTTACCATCCATTGGGTACAAGGCACATACTTTTTCCTACTGACTGACCCACCTTCTACTTCTGTCCTCACAATAAGATTACTTCGTGGTTTCCTCAACTACACGCTTTGCTGTTTGCTCCCTCTTGTGGACTGTTCTTTAGTTGGTTTGTTTTTGCAATCAAGTTTAGACAGCACCTATTGCTGTATTTCTAAAACTGCTTGCAGTAACATGAGACTTATATTTTATGTTTTGAACAATGCCTGGTCAGTACATACTGATGTATTTTACATTAAAAAAATTTTTTTAATTAATTTTAAAAGTCAATGATTTTTTTAAAAGGCAGTCAGAATAATTTTATTGAGTTATTAACTATAGGTAGATTGTGAGTGAGTGTTTAAAATTTCCTCATTTCTCAAATATGCTATAATGCTCTGTTGTTTTGCACTTATTTTTTAACCAGTTTTTCCTTAGCTAATTGAATTGTCTCTAATGTGCTAAGATAAAATTTAGAATTTAATGCTTAAATTTAACATTCAATCAGACATAGAAAACTGATTGAGCAGTCTTTTGTAGTATATCTCTTTATTTTTTATACAATTGTGAAAGATTACTTTACGTTTACAGTTATTAAAAAACATTGGCTATATTCCCCATGTTGTACAACCCACCCTTGAGCCTATCTTACATCCAATAATTTGTACTTTCCAGTCCCCAACTCCCATACTGCCCCATACCACTGGTAACCACTGGTTTATTCTTTGTATCTGTGACTCTGCTTCTTTTTTGTTACATTTGCTAGTCTCTTGTATCTTTTAGATTCCATATTAGTAATATTATAGAGTATTTTTCCATCCCTATCTGACTTATTTTACTTAGCATTAATGCCCTCCAAGTCTATCCATGTTGCTGCAGATAACAATGTTTCATCTCTTCAATGGCTGAGTAGTATTGCATTGTTTGTGTGTTGTTGTTGAGTCATTAAGTCATGTCCAACTCTACAACTCCATGGACTGTAGTCTGCCAGGCTCCTGTGTGCATGGGATTTCCCAGGCAAGAATCCTGGAGTGGGTTGCCCTCTTCTCTTTCAGAGGAGCTTCCTGATCCAGGAATTGAACCCACAACTCCCGCTTGGCAGGTGGGTTCTTTACCACTGAGCCACCTTGGAAGCCCATGTATATGTCTTTGTGTGTATATGTGTGTACATTTCCTTTATCCATTCATCTGTTGATGGGCACTTAGATTATTTACATATCTTGATATCTTGGCAATTGTAAATAATTCTATATACACTGTGGGGTATTTATCTTTTTAAATTAGTGGCTTTTTTTTTTTTTTTTCTGGATACATACCCAGAAGTAGAATTGATGGATCATATGGTAATTCTACTTTTAGACTTTTTTGTTTGTTTTTAAGGAAACTCCATATTGTTTTCCACAGTGACTGTACCAGTTTACATCCCCATCAACAGTGTACAAGGATTCCATTTTCTCTATATCCTTGACAACTATTTTTTTATATATATTAGCCAGTCTCACAGGTATGAGGCGATATCTCATTACAGTTTTGATTTGCATTCCCTTGATTATTAGCTATATTGAACATCTTTTCACGTGCTTCCATATGAAAATTTCTCTTTGTAAAATGTCGATTCAGTTCTTCTGTCCATTTTTAGAAATTTTTTTGGATGTTGAATTGTGCAAACTGTTTGTATATGTTAGATGTTAATCCCTTATGAATCATATAATTTGCAAATATTTTCTCCCATCTGGTAAGTTATCTTTTCATTTTGTTAATGGTTTCCTTTGCGGTACAAAACTTTTTAAGGTAGCCTTTTAACTAAGTCACATTTGTTTATTTTTGCTTTATTTTCGTTTCTTTAAGAGATGGATCCAAAAATTATTGCTGCAATTTATGTCAAAGAGTGTTTTGTTTATGTTTCCTTCAAGTACTTTTATAGTATTTGGTCTTACATTTGGGACTTTAATCCATTTTGAGTTTATTTTTGTATATGGTATTAGAGAATGTTCTAATTTTATTGTTTTACATGTAGCTATCCAGTTTTCTCAGCACCACTAATTGAAATGATTTTCTTTTCTCTATGATATATTCTTTCATATATTAATTGATCATAGTGCATGGTTTTATTTCTGGGCTCTGTATTCTGTTCTGTTTATCTGTGTGTCTGTTTTTGTGCCAGCACCATACTGTTTTAATTACTGTAGTTTTGTAGTACAGTCTGAAGCCAGGGAGCATGATTCCACCGGTTCTGTTCTTCTTTCTCAAGATTATTTTGGCTAATTGGGGTCTTTTGTGTTTCCATAAAAATTTATAGATTTTTTTTGTTCTAGTTCTGTGAAAAATGCCATTAATATTTGACAGGGATTGAATCTGTAGATTGCCATGAGTAGTGTGGTCATTATAACAATATTGATTCTTCCAATCCAAGAGCATGCTATATCCTTCCATATGTTTGTGTCATCTTCAGTTTCTTTCATCAGTGTCTTACAGTTTTCAAAGTATGGGTCTTTTGCTTCCTTGGGTGTTCGTTTATTCCTAAGAATTTTATTCTTTTTGATGTGATGGTAAATAGAATTGTTTTCTTTATTTATCTTTCTGGCAGTTAGTTTTTAGTGTATAGTTTATAACTTAATACTTAAATTTAACATTCACTCATACATAGAAAAAATGATAAAGCAGTCTTTTCAGTGCTAGCTGGGTAAATGGCAGTTTTATCATTTGTTGCTTACAACTACAGTGACTAAGTAAGGAGAATTTCAGAAACTGATGATTAAATTCTGAACATATTGTAAAATGTATGAGAAGATTGCAAAAGATGCTATAAAGGAAAGAAGAAAGGGAAGTTAAAATATTATATTATTTGGTCTTGATTCTCTTAAAATGAAAATTGGGAAGGCAAAGGGAAGTCTATTATAATTTTCACATATATTTATCAGTTTTACCTATCAGTTTTATTATAGAATATGCCAATCTAAGCTTATTTTATATCTCAAAACTGTCCCTGCATCCTTATATCAAACTCAATTCCTCTTTTAATTTCCTTTTGTTCTTCCTAATAAACCTTTCATGTTTTGTCTTTTGGCCACGAATTTTACACCCTCATCTTCATTTATTTTAGTCACTGTGGATTTTCCTCCAAGACTTAATTTAGTTCCCTCATTAACACTTGCAAAGCAGTCCACTACATTACAAAGAATTACTGAAATACATGGTTATGTAAATCTTTCTTAACTTTCAGCTGTAGATATCTTATATTTTCTTAGCTTATATTGTTGAAATCATATAATACTCTGTACGACCTAAATTCTTTTGTCAGTATATATTTGTTTATTTTTATGTTTCCTTGGCTAAATCATTCATAAATCAAAATAATCAGGGGATAGATTCTTTCTGTGTTATACAGAAAATAGCTGTCTGGTATTCACTAGGATTTTTAATTATAAGGATGACACATACGTATCCTAATTCAAGTGTCTTAGTGATACTTACGTTCCAACATCATTTAGGACTGTATGATGACTGAAATATGAATGGGCAGTAAATGGGACATTTCCAAACTCATCACTGCATAATTCACTTCAAATTAATTGCTTTGGGAATATGCCATTTATTAGAAAAACCTGTTCTAGGAACAAAAGAAAAGAATACATTTTTTAAACAGAGTTAAAGAAACCTTTGAAAGTACTTGAAATCCCATCTCTTTTTTTCTTTATTTGCCTAGAACGGTAGGCAATGGGAGATTAATACAGATTTCAAAACTTTTTATAAAAATTCTGAGGCTTACTCATGGGAAAAAAAATAAAGAGAATAATATTTATCTCCTAGTAACACTTAACAAATAGCTGTGAAAAGAAGAGAAGCGAAAAGCAAAGGAGAAAAGGAAAGATATAAGCATCTGATTGCAGAGTTCCAAAGAATAGCAAGGAGACATAAGAAAGCCTTCTTCATCAATCATTGCAAAGAAATAGAGGAAAACAACAGAATGGGAAAGACTAGAGATCTCTTCAAGAAAATTAGAGATACCAAGGGAAAATTTCATGCAAAGATGGGCTTGATAAAGGACAGAAATGGTATGGACCTAACAGAAGCAGAAGCTATTAAGAAGAGGTGGCAAGAATATACAGAACTATACAAAAAAGATCTTCACGACCCAGATAATCACGATGGTGTGATCACTCACCTAGAGCCAGACATCATGGAATGTGAAGTCAAGTGGGCCTTAGAAAGCATCACGAGGAACAAAGCTAGTAGAGGTGATGGAATTCCAATTGAGCTGTTTCAAATCCTAAAGATGATGCTGTGAAAGTGCTGCACTCAATGTGTCAGCAAATCTGGAAAACTCAGCAGTGGCCACAGGACTGGAAAAGGTCAGTTTTCGTTCCAATGCCAAAGAAAGGCAATGCCAAATAATGCTCAAACTACTGCACAATTGCACTCATCTTACACGCTAGTAAAGTAATGCTCAAAATTCTCCAAGCCAGGCTTTAGCAATATGTGAACCATGAACTTCCAGATGTTCAAGCTGGTTTTAGAAAAGGCAGAGGAACCAGAGATCAAATTGCCAACATCTGCTGGATCATCGAGAAGCAAGAGAGTTCCAGAAAAACATCTATTTCTGCTTTATTGACTATGCCAAAGCCTTTGACTGTGTGGATCACAGTTAAAATTCTGAAAGAGATGGGAATACCAGACCACCTGACCTGCCTTTTGAGAAACCTATATGCAGGTCAGGAAGCAACAGTTGGAACTGGACATAGAACAGACTAGTTCCAAATAGAAAAAGGAGTACGTCAAGGCTGTATATTGTCACCCTGCTTATTTAACTTATATGCAGAGTCCATCATGAGAAATGCTGGGCTGGATGAAGCACAAGCTAGAATCAAGATTGCCAGGAGAAATATCAATAACCTCAGATATGCAGATGACACCACCCTTATGGCAGAAAGTGAAGAGGAACTAACAAGTCTCTTGATGAAAGTGAAAGAGGAGAGTGAAAAAGTTTGCTTAAAGCTCAACATTCAGAAAACTAAGATCATGGCATCCGGTCCCATCACTTCATGGGAACTAGATGGGGAAACAGTAGAAACAGTGTCAGACATTTTTTGGGGGTGGGCTCCAAAATCACTACAGATGGTGATTGCAGCCATGAAATTAAAAGATGCTTACTCCTTAGAAGGAAAGTTATGACCAACCTAGATAGCATATTAAAAGGCAGAGACATTACTTTGCCAACAAAGGTCAGTCTAGTTAAGGCTATGGTTTTTCTGGCGGTCATGTAAAGATGGGAGAGTTGGACTGTGAAGAAAGCTGAACGCTGAAGAATTGATGCTTTTAAACTATGGTGTTGGAAAAGACTCTTGAGAGTGCCTTGGACTGCAAGGAGATCCAACCAGTCCATCCTAAAGGAGATCAGTCCTGGGTGTTCATTGGAAGGACTGATGCTAAAGCTGAAACTCCAATACTTTGGCCACCTCATGTGAAGAGTAAACTCATTGGAAAAGACTCTGATGCTGGCAGGGATTGGGGGCAGGAGGAGAAGGGGACAACAGAGGATGAGATGGCTGGATGGCATTACCGAGTCTATGGACATGAGTTTGGGTAAACTCCAGGAGTTGGTGATGGACAGGGAGGCCTGGCGTGCTGCGATTCATGGGGTCGCAAATCATCAGACACGACTGAGCTACTGAACCGAACTGAACTGAACTGAGCATTGAAAATGAAAGTGAGGAAATATTTTGTAATCTATCCGTTGAATGTTAAGGAAATTGACATTATTTATATATCATTTGTGAATAATTTCTTTTTTATTATTTTTTAGTTTTTATTTGGAGGATAATTGCTTTACAATATTGTGTTAATTTCTGCCATACATCACCATGAATCAGCCATAGGTATACATTTGTCCCTTCCCTCTTCAGCCTCCTTTCCACCTATGATTAATTTCTTATTTAAAGTAGATGGATGTACAACTTACTTCATCCAGGTTTAAAGCACACCAAAGAAAATTTGAGTTTAGTTGTCCCAAGAGACTTAATCAATTTCCTGAGCATATAGTTTTTAGAATTATTATAACACAGTTACATTTTTACAAACTTTATGTATTTTAATGGGCAATATGAACATTAGCCCTCTTAGTTGTTATATCATGATTTAGTGCTTCCAGATATGTTGGTACTAAAAGCAAAATTAATGATAATGTGATGAGTATATTTTCTCTCTTCTGTGGTTTTCGGTTTCATTTCACCCAGCCAGCCACCTTTGCTAGCAATTACCAAGGTATCTGTCTCCGCCTCGTTCTCCTCCTCTGTCCCTCTTTTCCCTCTCCCTTCTTTTTCACTATTTTCCCCAGCTTCTACTGGTACTTAGATTCCCCACTCATTTAAAAATTATCCAGAATTTTTACATTGGCAATCACATTGTGCTGGCTAATTATCCCAGTGTTTTTTGTCTATTCATTTTTTACTTCAAGTCTTCTATTTTCCGTGAAAGGTAAACGTTCTCCTGGAAGTTCAGCCTTTGAACTCTTCAACCTAGGACCTCAAGCACATTGAAAGTTTAAACCTTCACAATCCTAGGCATATAATACAGTAGCTGCACATCAGAAATGCCTACTACAGGACTAGCTTTCCCATTTGCTATCACAAAAGTGAGTGGGCTCACTTTACCCTCCAGCTGTAGCTGTACATCTTCCTACCGTTGCCTCATGTGTGCCTGTAATCCTTTGGTCCATCGTTGAGAACCTTACTAAGTCTCTCATGAAGAAATAGTTCGATTAATTTCAGGTCTTCCATGTTGCAGAAACAAAGTTTATGAACATATACCTTATCGTCTCTGTTTGTCTACTCTCCTACCCCACAAACAGTTCAAAACGGGACAGTAGTGGAAAAGGGACAGCGAGAGTTTCCCCTTAATGGGGGCAGAAATTGAACTTCAAGAAAACTAGATAAAGATTTTAGTTTAATCTGTTTCCCACTGGACTAGAAACTCCTGTAACAGACCAAACTGGGAAACATGCTATATCACAGTGACCCGCAGAGCTCTGTGCCCTGTTAGCCTTTCAAAGTGGTTTTGAATATTGTTGAGACAAAAAATTAAATGGACAAGTACATATAAAGAAGGCTTTTGAAAATTAAATCCAAGTTTTCCCTCTGGAGATTAAATTTTTTGTTATTATAAATACTTCCAAAGAATAATTCAGGCATATAGTTAATTTTTGGAAATGTTTTCACCTGTATATAAAGTATAACAATCAATAGATTGTTCTTACCCATCAAAGGAAAAAGAGCAGAATGATTTACATCCAAGATGAGAGTGAGAAGAAATACAAATACAGATGATTTTGGTAAAAGTAATTTTTTCCTTTTAGATTGGCTGGCAGCCAACAGAGAGGATGTTCAGAGTGTTCTGCCCTTGGGCAGTTCAGTGGGTCATGAAAGAAAACCATTTTAATTGTTTACGGTTCTCTTGACAATCTTTGGGACACATTTAACAGGCTGTCTCTATATAATATCTATCAGAGTGTCCTTTCTTAATACCTCCTTCTCAGAACTATACATGCTTCTCTTATCAGAATTTCACAAACTGGATCTGAGAATCATGTGGCATGGCTATACTTGTTAATGAAATCTATATCATCTTTAGAAATGACATAACTATAATTTACTTATTCTTGGAACCATATTTTATAAAATCAGGATGAGATTTCCACGTCTATCATAGCAATGGCACCCCACTCCAGTACTCTTGCCTGGAAAATCCCATAGACGGAGGAGCCTGGTGGGCTGCAGTCCATGGGGTCGCTGAGGGTCAGACACGACTGAGCGACTTCACTTTCACTTTTCACTTTCATGCATTGGAGAAGGAAATGGCAACCCACTCCAGTGTTCTTGCCTGGAGAGTCCTAGGGATGGGGGAGCCTGGTGGGCTGCCGTCTATGGGGTCACACAGAGTCAGACACGACTGAAGTGACTTAGCAACTAGCATGAATGATTAGGTATCCTAAACTTCTGATTGCAAAATCAGACTTCTAAATGAAACCCCCACCACTAATGATAACGTTCTCCTCTCTCTAAGTGCTAAGTGCTAAGTGCTAAGTGAAGTCACTCAGTCGGGTCTGACTCTTTGCGACCCATGGACTGCAGACTACCAGGCTCTTCTGTCTACGGGACTTTCCAGGCAAGAATATTGGAGTGGGTTGCCATTTCTACTCCAGGAGATCTTCCCAACCCAGGGATTGAACCTGGGTCTCCCGCATTGTAGGCAGATGGTTTACCATCTGAGCTACCAGAGAAGTCTCCTCTCTCAGTCTTTTCTATTTATTTTTCTTTTATTTTTCTAGTGCTCTGAGAAAAGAAACTTGAGAAGTGTTAAAATTCTGAGCCTAATACACATGTTTACTGCACAGCCAGAAGGTCAGTGTGGCTGGGCCTAACCTTAGCAGAAAAGCAGCAGACATAGCAATGGTTAGGGGCCCATGGCCTTCAGAGGCCCTGCTCATGGAGGGGTTTTAGGGCATGATAAGAACTGTTGCTTTTCAGTTCAGTTCAGTTCAGTCACTCAGTTGTGTCTGACTCTTTGCAACCCCACAAATCGCAGCATGCCAGGCCTCCCTGCCCATCACCAACACCCGAAGTTCACTCAGACTCACATCCATCAAGTCCGTGATGCCATCCAGCCATCTCATCCTCTGTCGTCCTCTTCTCCTCCTGCCCCCAATCCCTCCCAGCATCAGAGTCTTTTCCAATGAGTCAACTCTTCACACGAGGTGGCCAAAGTACTGGAGTTTCAGCTTTAGCATCATTCCTTCCAAAGAAATCCCAGGGCTGATCTCCTTCAGAATGGATTGGTTGGATCTCCTTGCAGTCCAGGGGACTCTCAAGAGTTTTACTTGAGTTGATTTTATGTGGTTTACATTTTAGCAGAATCCCTCTCATGAGTGTTGAGAACAGAATGCAGATTTGAAAAGATGGAGTAGGTGGGATCTATTAATAGGATTATAATAACCCAGGGAGGAGTTGATTATGGCACTAAAGTATAGCTATGAAGGTGATGAGAATGGTTCAGATCCTGAATTAAGGATCTGTTGATGGAAAAAACGCAGGGTGTGAGAAAAAGAAGGAACTCAAGATTGACTTCATTTTGTCATTTTATGTGTCTTGAACACTCTGTTGAAGCAGCCTTAATAGGATTGTGTGTCTGAACCTGTTGTGGAAATAGCCTAAATAATTAGATCAACTGCATTCACTGGGATTATTTCAGCCATCTAGATATGGGAAATCTAGCCATTTAGATAGTATTCTGAACTATTGAAAAGATGCTCACCCAATCACAGTTAAATAAAGGCAGTTACAACAATGATATGTTTTTATCCTATTACTTTGGCAAAATAACATTTTCTTTTTTGTTTTTTATTTTTGCAAAATCACATTTTGATAGTAGAGATATAAGGGCTTGGGAAGGCAGAATTTTTCATACACTGTAGAAATGTGGGGAGTGTAGCTTGGTAGGACCACAAGAAAGGAGTGATATTTTCTATGCATAAAAATTTGAAGTTCACATCTAACTTTTAACTAGAAATTTTACTGTTCAAAATTTACCCCAGAGATAGATTTTTCAGGTATGTTTCATGCATATATATCATTGTTGTGTTTTTTTTAACAATAACAAAACATTGAAACTGACAACTTCCTGTAGGTCATTGGTTGAATAAATCATTATTCTTTGTTATCCATTTAATACATTACTATGCAATAGCTTTTTAAAAGTATACAATTTATCTCTAAGATATATTCTTAAGTAAAAAGTGAAAGGTGGAAAAATTTTATAATGTAGCCTTTTATTATTAAAAAGGTTTATATATGTATTGATATATAATATATATGCATCTATATGCATAGAAAATCTCTTGAAGAGTACACAGATGGTGAACTGACATAGCCTTTGTGAGGAGAATTTATTACCTCAGAAGAGATCCTTATGTTTGACCTCTTTTTCAGTGGTGGATTTATTTTTTTCATGTTCATGTATTATACATTTAATTAATTTAGTTAAAAGTACAAAGCAACTGTAATGTAGAGGTGGTATGACCTAATATAGAAGACAGTACTCCGTAAATATCCATCTGTTAACTTCTGAATTATTTTAATTTTAGTTTATTCTGAAATATCTGCAATATCTAAGGTAGTGGTCAAAATTATCTGGGTTATTGTTTTATTAAGTATCTCAAGTTCTATTTTGTGTTCAATATAGGCACTGAGTTCTTCTTCAGTGTCAGCATAGCTAATAGAGGCTGGAACATTGGAATACCAATGGCTTTTTATTTACTAACCTTGTTTGTTTCTCAGACTTGTTTTGATCTCCTTCAGGCATTACATTGCATTGACCACCACCTATTGGTAGTTACTGTATTCTACCTTGACTTCAAGATGATCACTCTTTCTTGATTTTTTTTCCCCCTCTTAACTCCTTTTCCTTCTGTTCTTTAGCTGGCAGTTGCTTCTCCTTTGTGTCCCCTTTAAGGATCAGTTCTCCCCAGGGTTCTGTCAGTGCAAGACAGGTAGATATTCTTAACTCGAAGTTCACAGACCTCAAAGTTGTTGTTATAACTCAGAGGCGGATCTGTGAACTTGGATAAGAAAAAGAGTTACAATTATATTCACTAACCTTTCATTTAAAATTTGAATGTAGATGAAACCCACAGTAGTAGTAACAGTACCGTATGTTTGTGACTGCAATAGACATTAAATCGTTTTATATCACAGGACAGTTATTATAGATACCCAATATATCACTTATACTCACCCCTACTTTTAAATTATAGTAGTTTTTAGTTTTCCACAGGATCTTGTTATTGATTTTTTAGTGAAGAGGTGGATGTATGATCATTCAAATGTGTTTTGCCAACATTTTAGGAGTTGTGTTTTAATAAATGGTTTTCTTTGTGACCCTGTGTATTTAATTCTACACATTTAAAAAGGTTGTTTAAGGCTTTCATAGATTTATCAGTCTCTCAAAGAAGTGAATAACACAGAAAAGGTGAAGAAAGTTAAGTCTTTCCATGGATGAGCACATCACTTCCAAAACTTCACTAGTCATCTAGAGTCTAGTAATCTTTGAATCTGTATCTGTAATAAAGACTTCTTTCATGAACTAGACCATCCAGAAGTCTCATGGACATTTTAAATTCAAGTCATCCCAGTCTGGACTCTCTATGTTAATCTACCATTCCTCCCCCTCCCCACCTTTAAACCTCAATCCTGTTTACTCTCAGTTTAGTTATATTGTCCACATTCATCTAGCTTTGCAAACCAGATCATTCAGTCAATCATTCTTTGTTTCAATGGCTTAACAAAGAGAGAAAAAAAATTATTCCATCTGGCAATTTTTGTGCCAAGAGCTATTTGGGATTTGCATCTCAATTTCATTTTATCTTCACACAATCCTACACAAAAAGAAGGTTACTGGCTGCTTGGTAGGCTGAGAAACATGAGCTTAGAGAAACTCAGTAGTATTATTAAATGAGAAAATCAAGATTCAAGTCCAGGTTTGTCTGATTCAGAAATCATGCTCTCTCTATCACATAGGAGGTCAGTAGAGTCCATTTTGCTATTCTTATCCTAGTAGAAATGCAAGAAAGCAGGAGCCATGCTTCTCCCATTCATTCTTCAGCGATTCATTGATCTCCCCCCATGCTTTACAGGGTCTTAGGTCTCTGTTAGGAGAAAAGATAAAGTTGAATGAGACATGATACCCACTCTTAAGTACCTTGTAGTCCAAGGGACTCTCAAGAGTCTTTCTCCAACCTCTTTCGGCAGAGTGAATTGCAGAAATTGGAAAAAAATAAAACATTGTTTTAATAATTGGATAGTGTGATAATAATCAGAGAAGGCAATGGCATCCCATTCCAGTACTCTTGCCTGGAAAATCCCATGGACGGAGGAGCCTGGTAGGCTGCGGTCCATGGGATCGCAAAGAGTCGGACATGACTGAAGCGACATAGCAGCAGCAGCAGCAGTGTGATAATAATACCAATTTTTTTTCAATGCCAACTAAAGAAATGAAAAAATAGGTATAGCTTCAAAGAAGCAGTTACAGAATTTGTTCTACTATCTTGAATTTGTTACACAGTCACGTTCTTATTTGTGAGTATATTTCATTCAAAGTTTCCAGCACTGTCACAGATAATAAATTTGCATACAAATGTGGACAGGATCATGAAAGAGACCATAAATCATTGTCAGTGATAAAATCTGACTTTTTACATTTTTCTCACTGTGATTGAAACAAACAAATCTACCACACATTAGTAGATTCTTGAGAATTTCCCCTGTAACTGTTATGCCTATATTTAAATACTTGAATAATGTTTTAAGAAATGAATTTTTTATTTTCTAAAAACAGTGCATGCTTGCTGTTCTTAAAAGTGCATTAAATCCAGAAGAAAAATGTAAAAGATCACCTCATATGTGCAAGCAAATACTATTAAAAGTTAGATTAACACATTTCCACATATCCCTCTCATATATTTTGAGAGAAGAACACATGAATAGATAGCTAAAAAGACATAGATGGGAAAACTTTAATAAAAATTGGATTAAACATGCCACTTCATACGAAGTATGAATAGTTTTTAAGTAAACAATGTATTTTTCCTCTTAAAGAAGTTTAATTTCTTAGTGTTTTTCAAACTAAGCCTGCTGCTGCTGCTGCTGCTAAGTCGCTTCAGTTGTGTCAGACTCTTAGCGACCCCATGGACTGCAGCCTCCCAGGCTCCTCCACCCATGAGATTTTCCAGGCAAGAGTACTGGAGTGGGGTGCCATTGCCTTCTCCGCAAACTAAGCCTAGTGTAGTCTAAAAATGTGGTTAGTTTCCCGAGTGATGACAATCTGTTATAATTGCCTATGTGACTGCATCAGATATTGTTTACAAGCCTCCCAGTAACACTAATTAAAGAAGAAAACATTTGCTCAATAACTGGGAGGAAGGAAAACCTTGTCCTTGGGGGAAACCCTAAGCACTGACCCGTTTCAATAGCTACCCTCATGCTTTCTACAGAATCACTTTTGCTGGAGCCTGATGTTGTGGGTGGGTCTTTTGGATTCTGTCCACCTCCATGTTTACCTTTGGACAATGAGGAGCTTCATCATCATTCCTCCATCTATTTTTCTCTTTGTGAAACCGGACACTACCACTTGACAAGCTTTTATATCCTCTCTTCCTCCTCCCTTCATAGCCATACATTTTGGTTAAGCATGTCTATCTATTCAGAGGTGAATAATTCACAGATGAAGGAATTAATGCATCTTTGTACCCATATAAGTTGCTTTCACAAACTGTATATCCACACTATACCAAAAGTTGCTCAACATAACGTAGTTTTATACATATTTAAGATGCTTTGTGTTCTTTATCTTGTTGAAGTCTACTAGTCTCAGAGAAAGTCTTCAGAAGAAATAAGGTATATTGTTCCCTTTTAAGAGATGGGGAAATTTAAAGAGTAGTTGTTTTGTGATTTACTGGAAGTCATAGAATATATTAGAGTACAAGCAGAACCAGGATCCAAATGTCCTGGTTTCTAAAGCAGGACATTCTCCAGTACATCAAGACACATCCCTGGCTCACTGTTCCTAGTGAGGATACAAGTAGTAAGGAATTTGTAGCAAAGTACAGAGAGAAAACTGCTTATTGCATTTTAGTATATATGAACTACTCATGCTATCACAAATTTATTAAAACTCCAAAAGATTATGCTTAATTTGATTCAAGAAAGACATTTTACTTGACTTCTTTTAACTCACTGCCATCATTTCCTTTGAGAAGGTTCATTTACTGAACCCAAATTAGAAGCATCAGTTGTTCCATGCCATTTAGAACATTTGTAACTATGGCAAAAATTGTTTTTTCACAATTGATTCTTAATGGAACCAAATATTATTATGCCTGCTAGAAAAAGAATTTTGGAATAGGCAAATGAAGTGTTTTAAGTTTGATTGACTACATTTTTATATAAGGTTATATTTTTCTTTCTGAACTAAGATACTAATTTTAGACACTTCTAATTAGGTCAAAAGCTGAACATTTAAAGTATCCATAACCTGACAACTCAGAGATCCTTAGTCCTACTTCAGAATGATTAATGATTTTTCTTTCCAGAATATAAAAATAGGCTTAGAAAAAACTGTTAATGTAGGGAAATCATTGTAATGGAACCCCAGTCTCTCTCTCCTGGGTTCCCTTGCCCAGCTCTTTACATATTCCAGGACCTGTATATTTGCAGTCTGGCTGTCCTTCAAAATCCATTCAGGCCATGTCATGATACTCAACTATGATGATGATTTATCTGAAAGTACAATCTATTGATTGAGAGACTTCATTTTCCACTTGAGCTCTGTTCATTGTTACTCTTTTGAACCTATATTTGAGGTGAGAGCTGTTCCTCAGGGCTGCTTAACCTTTGACATCTTCATACCAGCTTGAAACAGACTGACAGCTGAAATCTAGATATGGGTTTCATTGCTTAAGAGTCTCAAAAGGATTATCTTTGTGCCATGGTTTTGTTTCAAGTTCATAATCCATACCAGACTATAGAGCATTCACTACAGCAGCTGTGGGACAAATCACCAGGTTTTATATATTGAATCCAGAGGCCTAGAATGTCAAAGTGTGTGGCCTTGGCAATAATCATTTTTGCTTTTTTTTTTTCTCCCCTAATAATGGAATGATAATGCTACAGCAGATCTAGCCCTGGGAAGTTTTTTTCACTATACTTAAGGTCAGATCTTGCCACCAGAGTTTCTGATTTAACTCATCTAGGGAGGGCCTCAGTCACCAGTAAATGTTAAAGGATCCTCAGGTGATTCATTTCCAGCCAAGGTTAAAGGCCTCTGCTACACCCTCAGTGATCACAGGTCTTTATCAGCCGAGGGGGAGACAAGACGCCCGCTAATGGTCCAGGCTAGAACTCACTTGTTTTCTCTTTCAAAGGAGCTCCCAGCAAAGTACACACATGATAAAGTCAATCTCATAGCTATGCACATATTAGAAAAATAACTGACATTCATTATTTGACTTGGAATTACTTCCTTTTTGTTATGTTTAACTTTGAAATACAATATACATTCACTTTATTTATATAACTGGGATTTGGCTTGCTTTTCTGTAGGTAAGTAGTAGGTTGGGTTTAACGGCTTTGGTCCCTAGAATTCATTCCACTATGACAAAAACAGGAATAGGAATAAAAAAGTAACGATTTAAACTATCTTTGTCCTCTTTTGTTTTAAGGGTAGTGCTGCTACCAGCTATTGTAAGCATGAGTACTTTGGGCATAAGAACCTTAGTTTGCACCATATATATTTATCACCTACATATATAAATGTATATAGGATAAGAACCAAAAGGATGACTTTTTTCCACATAGGTTATTTTTTAAAGGGGCTACTAAAGAGCCTCTTGATTAAAGTGAAAGAGGAGAGTGACAAAGCTGGCTTAAAATTCAACATTCAGAAAACTAAGATCATGGCATCCTGTCCCATCACTTCATGGCAGATAGATGGGGAAACAGTGGACACAGTGACAGACTTTATTTTGGGGGGGCTCCATAATCACTGCAGATGGTGACTGCAGCCATGAAAATTTTAAAAGATGCTTGTTCCTTGGAAGAAAAGTTATGACCAACCTAGACAGAATATTAAAAAGCAGAGACATTACTTTTCCAACAAAAGTCGATCTAGTCAAAGCTATGGTTTTTCCAGTAGTCATGTATGGATATGAGAGTTGGACTATAAAGAAAGCTGAACGCTGAAGAATTGATGCTTTTGAACCATGGTGTTGGGGAAAACTCTTGAGAGTCCCTTGGACAGCAAGAAGATCCTACTAGTCCATCCTAAAGGAAATCAGTCCTGAATATTCATTAGAAAGACTGATGTTGAAGCTGAAATTCCGATACTTTGGCCACCTGATATGAAGAACTGATTCATTTGAAAAGACCCTGATGCTGGGAAAGATTGAAGGCAGGAAGAGAAGGGGATGACAGAGGATGAGATGATTGGATGGCATCACTGACTCAATGGACATGAGTTTGAGCAAACTCTGGGAGTTGGTGACGGACAGGGAGGCCTGGCGTGCTGCAGTCCATGGGGTCACAGAGTCGGACATGACTGAGCAACTGAACTAAACTGATACCTGTGTAGGAATTATAGAGAATGGGCTCACAACTGAGCAAACAAATCTGAGGTTTTGAGATTTAAAGAATATTAGAAAGTGGAAGAATGGGGGAAAAAAAAACACCAAAGAAAGGATAGGGAAGCAATTGCAAAGGCAAAGGGTGGTAAATATCTCCGTTCCCATTTGGGATATGCATGTGTGTGGGCTGGAAAGTGGGGAGGAGGGAGGTGGATTAAAAAAAAAAAAAGCTCTCCCAGAACAGGAAAATATTTTGTTAAAAAGGTAATATATTTTTTAAAAGTATTGGGTCAAATGTAATTATTTAGAGGGTGGCATATGAGTTGTATTAGCCCTATTTAATACAGTGAGGTTGTAAAATACATAATTTTGTTTGGTTAAATACAACGATCAAATAACTATAACTCATGTAGCCTTAGAACAAAGTACTGCAATCTTTTAAAACTGATTATTTTTAGAGTGCTCACTAATGCTTAATCACTCCTTCCTCTGTCTCTTTTCCCTAATTGCATCATACTTCATGCCAGGGAGATGTGAAGGTTCCTTTTGATACTTGAAAGAAGTAATACCTACTGCTTTAGTCACATAAAGATGCCTTTAAAAAAAACATTCATGATCATTTATAATACCTGTCCTATCTTGAAATATAATTCAGGGGGGAAATTTGGCTAGTAGGCATCCAGTTTTTAATGCATGAACTAGAAATCTTCCTATATATTTCATAAATGTGTATGTATATGTATATATGTATATATATATGTATATATGTATATATATATATATATATATATATATATATATATATATATATATATGCTTCCCTGGTGGTTCAGTGGTAAGGAATCTGCCTGCCAATGAAGGAAACATAAGAGATGCAGGTTCGATCCCTGGGTCTGGAAGATCCCCTGGAGGAGGGCATGGCAACCCACTCCAGTATTCTTTCCTGGAGAATCCCTGTGGATGGAGGAGCCTGGCGGACTACAGTCAATAGGGTTGCAAAGAGTTGGACACAACTGAAGCAACTTACTGTGCATGAATGATCTTTGAATCTCAAATGATGACTAAGCAAATTTTTCAAGACGTTTTAGAATCAAGCTGAAACTAAATAAACGCATAATGAGAAAAAGCATAGTTTGTTCTTGAAAACTTTAAATGAATATAAATATGTATGTGAATATATATATTTATAAATCCATTTTATCTTACTATAATTTAGTCATGATTGGTCCTAATTAGAAACTTGGCTTGTTTTAAATCATACCACAAAGTGCTTTATTGCATGGAAGAATATGTCCTTGATTCACTTTCTATTTGTTATGGAAATAAATGCTAGTTCAGGGCTTCATAGATTAATCATACAGATGATTCTCAGAAATCCTTTCCCTACAGTGTAAAATCAGATACTGTGCAAAAGGGAAGAAAGATGATTAACTTCTTTCCTCCTAGTGTATATGGTCCCATAGTCTAATCACTGCCTTGAAGAGAAAATAATTTTTTTGTAGAAGACAGCTGTGGCTAGGCATCTGGCTTAGAATTAGAAGACCAGGTGTTATTTCTGGCACAGCTCTGTGATATCTTGGGACCATGATTTATCTTCTCTGACTCTAGACTCTCATTGATAAAACAAAAATGTCAGTTTTCCCTCAGAAATTTTAAGGATTAAATTTAAATACTTTATAAGCTGTAATGAACTATGCAAATAATTGTTTTCTTCTATGCTTATGACAATTTATTAAGAGCATGCATGCGTGCAAAGTCATTTCAGTCATGTCCGACTCTTTGCGACCCTATGGACTGTAGCCCCCAGGATCCTCTGTCCATGGGATTCTCCAGGTAGGAATACTGGAATAGGTTGACATTTCCTTCTCCAGGGGATCTTCCTGACCCAGGGATCGAACCTACAACTCTTGTATCTCCTGCATTGGCAGGTCAGATTATTTACCACTAGTGCCACCTCTGTGCATGCTAAGTCGCTTCAGTCACGTCCAACTCTTTGTGACCCCACGGCCTGTAGTCCTACAGGCTCCTCCGTCCATGGGATTTCCCAAGAATACTGGAGTGGGTTGCTATTTCCTTCTCCAGGGGATCTTCCTGACCCAGGGATTGAACCTGGGTCTCCCGCCTTGCAGGCAGATTCTTTACCATCTGAGCCACCAGGGAAGCCCTATTAAGGGCATATGAGGTATCATATTTATAGCACTTCACTTAACTGTGTGCATCAGGAATTTGGCAAGTCTCAGCTGAGAGGTGTGTCTCTGTGGAGCAGCTGGGACCAGATGACCCACTTCCAGCATGACTTCTTCATTCACAGGTCTGCTCTCTGGGTGCCCTTTGGCTCCCTGTCTCCATCTGGCATCATAGTGAGACGCTGACATCTTGCACCATGGTGATCTCAGGGTACTCACTTTTCTTATGTGGTGGCTGACTTCCATGAAAGAGGACCTGTCAACCCCAGCTCAGGGTTGTGCCCAGAAGGGACACAGAATCCTCCCCAGTGTGTGCTCCTGGTCAAAGCCATCTTAAGGACTGCACAGGTGCAAGGGGAAGGGGAAGCAGATTCTATCTCTTGATAGGGTGGTGGCCAGGTCAGCTGGGCTTTGAATCAGATCTGAGCCATTATCTTCTACTGCTTGAGTTTATTTTTTTCTGATAGACATTTAATAAATGAACACTTCTAGCTTCTTACATAATACACAAAGCACGCGTGCTCACAAAACAGTATATGCAAAGGCATCTATTGCCTGCTATCTTACCATCTGGAAATATCCAATCTCTGAACATTTGCACATACTTTTGTTACTATGACAATTGATAGTTGAATTGTATGATATTGAAAGTGTGTGAAATGTCAGTGTAGAATATTTACACTTTATTTTGGCTAGGGTACTTAAAGTCTAAGGAATAATGGACTTTTGATGCCTAAGACAGCCTGGTGATGAAAATATTTTAAGACATGGATACGATGGAGGCAGCCACCTCCTCTGCATAAGACTAGTCATCGTTTTTATAACTTTGCAGTGTGGAAATACATCTGTGGTGTATATATGATGTATCAATGTGGGTGAAATGCCCTCTTTATTCCTTAGGATAGTTGACTAACCAGAACACCACATTCCTTCACTATGTCAGAAAGGAGAAGACTAATTTTTCTAAAACTGTCATAAATGTTATTAGTACTCACCGCTAGAATAGCACGAGCTCTACAATGACCTTAGTAACCATGACCAAGTCATACTGTGGCTCTCCTTCAGTAATCTCAGGTGGATGTTGAGGGACCATTTACTGTGTGTAGTGTGTGTGTGTGTGTGTGTGTGTGAGAGAGACAGAGAGAGAGAGAGAGAGAGAGACCTCATCCTTTTCCATTCATTCTGGGGAAATTCCAATACTGCTCTTCCTCCGCTATTTTTCCTCCTTGCCTTCTTGATGTCTGCTTTCTCTGGCATTCTCTTCTCATCTTCCACTGGTCCCCTTCCTGATAGGATTGAAAGGAAGAGTCACATCGTTTGCAAGTGGCAAGACCTTGAACTCTGTGATGGGGCCCACTTCTTCCCTGTGTCTACATTCCCATTCTCTTGCATGCTGTGGAATCTGATCTATGTGAGGGGATCACAACCTTC
This sequence comes from Budorcas taxicolor, assembly GCF_023091745.1. Lineage (NCBI taxonomy): Eukaryota > Metazoa > Chordata > Mammalia > Artiodactyla > Bovidae > Budorcas > Budorcas taxicolor. Next base: position 25,378,905 of record NC_068913.1, on the reverse strand, counting down.
AATATCAGAAAGTGCCTCACAGGAAACATAGATGAATAACATCATGCAGGCTGGATACAAATAAAATATGGTCTTCGGGATTACTGTTTTCTCCCTGGGTGGTTCAGACATGAGTAAATGGAAATACTTTTATAATATAAATACTTTTCTACTATAAAAATTTTATCAGTGAAAACTGACACTCAGACTCATTGTGTAAGAGACAATGAGGAGTGGGGGGGAGTGTGGCAAATGGAAGGACAAAAGCCTTATAGGAGAGGCACAGGCATTACTCGGCTCCAGGTCACTGGAATCTTGTGAGAATGCAGAGCTATTATTACCAGATCCAATTTATGTGAATTCCCTTGATTTTTAAATGTTGATGACCATTTTCAAACAAAATAAAATTATATATAGATCAATAAAACATATCTTTGGATCAAATTTTGCCCATAGACCACTCGTCCATAAATTTATTGACTTTTGACTGTCTTCTTCTTCCTGAGCTTTAGATTTATATCCAGCTACTCCTAAAACACCTTCATCAAATGCCTAAAAGTCATCCTGCTTAACATGTCCAATCAGAGCTCTTACTATCTCCCCCTAAATTTCCCTCTCTCTGGAAACGTCATCATTATCAGTTTAGCCATCTATCTTCATCATCTTCTTTCTATTCCTTCCTGTGGCCCAATACATCAATAAGTTATGCCGTTTCTAATCTCCGGAATTTAGCTAGAACACATGTGCTTCTCTCCATCTGCACCATCAGTCTCAGTTTTTGCTCTATTTCACTTTCCTAGACCAATGTGATAGCCTTTATGTTGCCTCTCTGCTTCTGCTCTTTGCCCTTTTCGTGCTTACTCTATCAGCACTGGAGAAGTACGAGATGACCTCGACAAAAACAGCAGCAATATCATTCTTTCACTAGAACCTTCCGGTGACTTCCCACTCCAGTTGGAATAAAAGCCACAGTCTTTTCCATGGCCTGCCTTTTTATAATCCCACTTGCTCGCTCACTGGTTTTAAGCTACACTAATCTTCCCAGTGTCATCGAAGAGGACCGGCTCTTGTCCGTCTCAAGATTGTGGTGGTTGCTTTTCTCCTGGAGCTTTGAATAGCTGGCTTCTCAATTTTTAGGTCTTAGCCCACGTGTCTTCTCAAAGAGGCATTTCAAGACCATCTTATCTAATGAAGCCCTTTCTACTCAGTTTCTATCATGTCACCTGATTTATTGTCTCCATTAATAAACTATTAATTTGATTGCATTTTTTTACTAGTTATAACTTTCCTACTCAAATGTAAACTCTGGTTAAAGGAGAAATCTCATCTTCTTGTTTGCTCAGAAAATTCCTGAAAATTCTCAAATCATAAATTATCCTATATTTGTCTTTTTTTAAATGAGATATAAATTGACATGTACCATTGTATTAGTTTTAATTATTTAGTTTATGTTATTTAGTTTTTAAAAGTTTTTTTTAATTTTTAAAATTTTATTTTGAAGTATAATTGATTACTTACAATTAATTGATTAATTACTTATAATTGATTAATTGTGTTAGTTCGTATATTTTTACAACACTTTATTCTCATATTTTTAAATAATGTGATTACATCATAAACAGTGAGTCATTTTTTCCATGTAGGGTCTAGCCTGGATCTAGCCTGACACATGGTATTTCAGAATAAATATTTGAGGGAATAAATGGCTTGAATACTTATACATATTTAGTATGAAGACATCACTATTTTACAAAAAGCCTCTACTTTTTAACGTGCCTGATGTTCTCTGGACCTGCCTATGTTAATGACTGCAGCCAGCGCCAAATTTTCCCATTCTCTATGAACTGCATAACTCCTTGCTTTGGCATCATCACAGGTGTCATTTCTTCTGCCCAGAGTGATCCTTCAGCTCAGACTCCTCTCAGTTATCCGGACTTCTTTTCCGTTCTTCCTTCAAATCACAACTGAATATTGCTTCCCAGTGAAGTTTCCCCTACCCACCTCACATCCCATCACCTGAGACCTGCATTGTGTGTGTTAGTCGCTCAGTTCTGTGTGATTCTTTGTGACCCCTTGAACTGTAGCCCACCTGGCTCCTCTGTCCATGGAATTCTCCAGGCAAGAGTACTGGAGTGGGTAGCCATTTCCTTCTGCAGGGGATCTGCCTGACTCAGGAATTGAACCCAGGACTCTGGCATTGCAGGCAGATTCTTCACCATCTGAGCCACGAGGGAGGCCCTTGAGACCTGCATTGGTTTCCCCCAAATATATTTTTTATGTCCTTTTTATTTATATCCAGTATCCCACTTATAATTAACCTATTTTCTGTTAAAATTTGTTTACCGTCTGTAAGGACCAAGTCTGCCGTGTTTACTGCAACATTACAGACTTTCTAGAACAGAGGTGAAACTAAATAAGTGTAAATGAACAAAGATTTGTTACTTTATATTTGAAAATAGGGAATTCACTTTTCTGCTATTCCGGTTCCCTGGGGAGTACAAATTAATTACCATTAATAGAAATTAGTTAACATGTCATCCTACATTACTAATACAGGACCTTCATTCCCTAAAACAGGTTTCCTCCATTATTTCTGGGAGGTCTTAAGGGATTTGCACGTGTGCTCATGAATCCCTCCTGTCAGTTACCATATGTCTGCTGTTCCCTTTCCTCTCCTCTATGGATAATCTGCCACTAAAGGACCTGTGTGAATGGATTCTGCCACTGTGCTCCAAGCTCTCAGCAAGTCAAATTCCATTTTTTCCTTTCAGGCACCATTGCTTCCCAGGTGGTAAAGTACCTGGGAAAGAACGTGCCTACCAGTGCAGGAGATGTAAGAGATATAGGTTCGATCCCTGCGTCAGGAGGATCTCCTGGAGAAGGGATTGGCAACCCACTCCAGTATTCTTGCCTGGGAAATCCCATGCACAGAGTAGTCTTGTGGGCTACAGTCCATGGGGTCATAAAGAGTCAAGACATGACTGAAGTAACTTCTCAGGCACCATTGCTGGTCTCTGCCACCGCATGTGCTGCTGCTGCCCTTTCGTGCTGAGTGCTTTAAAACATTCTGTGTGGACTCACTCCATTGAATAATATACAGAGAAAAAGAAAAGACTCCTCAGTCTTTCCTGAATTGTACCTTGTAACAACAATAACATCTTGTATTCCAGTCCTCTGCAGATGTTTTCAGAGAAGAAATTATTTATTTCCTGATATTTTTAAAACTTATACTCATCCCTCTTAGGAGTCAGGCACAAATTCATGAAACCCTGAGTGAGATTTAGATTTAGTGACTGTTTCTCACTTTTCTCAAAATTACATTACTTTTCTTTTAACTGAGGCTTTGATGTGGTTGGGAGAACATGTCTCATCCATTTCCCAAGCCTGGAATACCATCGAGGTGTTCCCCACCCACCAAATTTTGTGTCAGTAAGAAAACAAATAAACATCGCATCCAGGCAGATTCAGACCCTGTGTTAAAATCTCATGGAAAATGGCAATTGTTGGGTAGGAAGAATAATTTTCCATCTATGCTTCTAAGTTCATGGTTGGAACACCCCCTCCATAATAAAAGTTCAACAAGAGAAAAACAAAAATTTATAACATATATATATCTCCTGTACACATGGGAAATAACTGGGAAAACTGAGTGTTCAGAATGGCCAAAACCAGCACATTAAATACTTTCTCCAGCTAAAGACAAAGGAAAGATATTGGGAGTGGGGAGGCCAGTTATGGGAGGTAACTGGGAGAAACATAGCAAAAAAGGCTATGAAGGGAATGGTAGTTAAGTAGGTTTAGGTCACTGCCTTTTTCATTGATAAGAATTGCTGCAGATTTAGAGATTTCTCTTATAAATGTAAAGTTCTCTTGCGAAAGGGTAATTTCCACTCATTTTTCAGAGCTTTTCCTATGTCTGCTGTTTCTTAAAAATAATCAGGCTAGAATAACATTTATTTCAAGAAGGCATAGTTTGGGGTGATAAATTCTGCTCCCCTTAACAATTTCCGCATGGCAAACCACCTGCTATTGTTATTTATTGTGACGCTATACAAAGGCAAACTAATGAACGTGGTCTCAGGATCACACAGCCAGCAATGGGCCTAGGTTTCAGATATAGGTATAGCAAATCCATCAAAATGATCAGGGATCCCAGCCAATGTCCCCTTCTTTCTCCTTTTCCCTATATCTTTGCTGATGACTGCAAGAAATTTCATAGGCTTATAAAAGGGAAAAACACTGGTGTGAGACCAAGGACTCAGAATAGCATGGCGTCTGCTCTTCAGCAGGCAGTGTTTTTTCAACGTGTAGGTGACTAAACTTTTCCATAGAAAGAATTTTCCACTCAGATAAATCTGCCATACTTTATGACCAAATGCAAAACAGGATGATAGACACTGAACAGCCTAGAGAAGGCCTGACCTGCCTTTTACATCCTTGCAAGAGCCAACTGAGCTCTGAGCAGTGAAGAGCCTCACTGCCTGAGAAATACAGAAACACCAGGTAAGAATTCAGAGGTCTGCTGTTAAAATGCAGGAGTTGGAACAAAATAGCAAAATTGTACTCTTAGAAAATTAGTAGAGATGGAATGACCTGGGAGGGCAAATGTTTAAATCAAGGGAGATAAAAATAATTAAGGGAAACAAAAATAGACTGAAGAAAGACCTTGCCAATTCTTAGGCTCTGCTTATAAATAAGGATCAAAGGGAAAAGTGAATACGTCTAGAAATGAAAAACAACTTACTTTAACCCAGATCTCATATGTGCACGCGGGCTAAAATGCATAGGTCGTATCCGACTCTGTGTAACCCTATGGACTCTAGCCTGCCAGGTTCCTCTGTCCATGGGATCCTCCAGGCAAGAATACCGGAGTGGGTTGCCATGCCTTCCTCCAGGGGATCTTTCCAACCTAGGGAACTGAAACCACATATGTTTCTGCACTGGCAGGCGGTTCTTTATCACTAGCACAATCTGGGTAGCCACGATCATATATGTATTACTTTTGAAATATTTAAATATATGGCATGACTTTGACTGTGTTCACATATCCATTGAAACTTCATGCTTTGTCATGTCTTGGTGATTTTTACCACCTGCACGAAGTGATGGAAGCTAATACTTGCATTCAGTGATGAGGAGGCATAAGAAAGCATTATTCACAAGTAGCTACTGATGTATTCAGATGTGCTTAATTGCTCAGATTCTTGTTGTAATTAAATGGAACTCCCACAAGGGGGAGCAAGCGAACACGTCTCAAAGCCTTGTCCAGGCAACTTTCCAACTGAAGGTACACTGGATTCCAGAGGGAACTGCTCAGTATTCCCCCCAGCCCCCCACCCCGGAGAATCATTTGCAGCCTGCATTTTACTGTGGGAAGTTTCTTTCAGATTTATTTTCTCTGTGTTTTTTTTTTTTTTTTTTCAGCTGCTTTTTTTAGTTGTAAATCCATGCTTCGGTTGAGCAGCAAAGCAACTGCTTTGCTGGAGTTCCCAGCACACTCCAGCAGGGAAGTATTTCCCTGCAAGATTTCTAAAAACCTTGCAGAGTCAACAGAACCTTCCCCAGCGCGTTGCCAAAGGTAGCACTCTGATTACCCAGGTAGCACTCTGATTACCCAGCTTGGGGCCGCGGAGAGGGACGACATAGACTGGAAGGAGACACTTTGCTTAGGGAAGCTCTGGGAAAGAGGCTTCATGACTCAGAAAGAAGAGCTGGGGAAGCGGGCAGGTCAGCACAATAGATGCAATTAGCAAAAGCAATTAGCATCGGCAGATAAATCCCTCCCTTTTGACTTTCTTCTGTGTATTGCCAAGGCAACCCAGACAGCCTCCTCTTTTCCTACCCCCTCTCCATCCCAACAACCCCGGTTGCCACCCACTCCCCCTTCTCCCCACTTCTCACTTACTGCCTCTGCCCTTGGTATTGACTTTAATCAGGTTGCACCTGGGTTAGCACGTGTCTTGGGGTGGAGGAAGGGCAAAATGGATGCGGAGAGTGAGGACCTAGGGTTTGCAGATGAGATTTTCAGTGGTGGGCTCACAATCTGGCCTTATTTTACCCCTTTTTGTGATCCTCAGCTGGCATGAAAAACACCTTTCTTTTCATCATGACATGGGAGTTTGCAGCTGCAGAGCAGTGTGCCAGGCACTTCACTATCTGCTCCAAGTGGCATCTTTACACATTTAAATCTGCCACTAGCTAGTTTATTGTAAGAGGAGCAACGTTTGGAGTTCATTTTCATGGCCACTGATAGCTGGAAATTGTGAAGAGCAAAATCACAACTCAGGAAAAGAAATGGGAATGACTTAAAAAGTGGTATATATTATGAAAGTAAAAGTGAAGTCGCTCAGTCGTGTCCAACTCTGCGACCCCGTGGACTGCAGCCTACCAGGCTTTTTGGTCCATGGGTTCTCCAGGTGAGAATACTGGAGTGGGTTGCCATTTCCTTCTCCAGGGGATCCCCCTGACCCAGGGATTGAACCTGAGTCTCCCACACTGCAGGCAGAGGCTTTAACCTCTGAGCCACCAGGGAAGCCATTATATATGCCTATAAACAGTAATATCTGAGTGAGAAGCGGTATCGAGGAAGAATGTAGGCACTTTCATTTTCTGATTTAAACAGTTTTGCCTTTTATTAAGCAACTACGTAATATTTTTAAAAATACAAAACTACTCCCAAGCTAAAATTCCTTTAAAACTAAAGACATTCTGATCAGTTGGAAAAAAAAGTAAGATGTAGATTCGAAATGAAGCCAATAACTCCAATAATAGCAAAACCTTCCCTGAATGTTTTCTGCATGCCAGGCAGTATTCTAAGCCCTCATTTGATTCTCACAACCACCCTGGAATGTAAGTATTTTTATCTCCTTTTTGTCAGATGGGGGAACTGAGGAACAGAGACAACTTGCCCAACATTACTTAGCACTGTAAGCTACCAGGCCATACTGCCTTTCACTTTCACAACTGTCTGCTGTGATTTGTTATAACATTGCATTTGGACATTATTCCTATAGACAAGAAGGAGCAAAGGACAGGTAGGCAGCTTGATAACATTAAACATAATTAACCCTTTGGTCTAGCGAGTCATCATGTAGCTCTGGAGTCAGGTGGCACAGTGGCAAAGAATCTGCCTGCTAGTGCAGGAGACCCGGGTTCTATCCCTGGGTCAGGAAGATCCCCTGGAGGGAGGGCATGGCAACCCACTCCAGCATTCTTGCCTGAAAAGTCCCATGGACAGAGGAGCCTGGCAGACTACAGTCATGGGGTCACGGCTTAGCGACTAAACAGCAACAAATAGGTAAGTGCATGCACACATGCATGACCACTTAGCCGACTGGCGGGATAGCTTCTCAGCCTCAGTATACAGACGTGTACTGTAGGTCAAATAATAGCCACCTCCCATCCAAACTACCCACTCTCCTTTCGCTTCTCATCCCACTCATCCAGTGCCTCCCTACCCCCATGTTTTGGATACTTTCTCTTTCTTGATGAAGAAGAAAGTTCTGGATAAAGACATTCAGATAACATTTTAGTTGTGCAGTGCTTTTCTGAGGGAGTATTGACACTAAAATAGAACTCAACTAGAAATAGAAACACTTAAACCAAAGATACGCATAATTCTTAAATGTTGTGGGAATGAGTTCCTCACAGCAACTTTGCCCTGATTTGCACCTCTATTTATCATTTGCATTTTCTGCTTTAAGGCTTCACTATAGTTTTCTGTGTGTTAGTCACATATATAGCACATACAGATATGTAGAAATGACAGGAAAGAAGTGAGAGACTTTATAGAATGCTTTGCATCCCTGCCCAGCCTACCCATAAGTGTGCTAAGTCTTGGCTAACATGGGTGATACAACCCAAATCGAACCTCACATTTTTCAACTGGTTTTTCCCTCCAAAGGCTGTTTTATGGAAAAAAAGAAAGACTGCCCATTTAACTTCTCCAGACTTATTGAGATATAATTGAGATAAAAATAAAACACTGATGTATTGTGTAATGATTACCATCATCGTGTTAGCTAACACCTGCATTATGTCATCTAATAGTCTTGCCTGGAGAATCCTATGGACAGAGCCTGGAGGGCTACAGCCCATAGGGTCACAAACAGTCAGACATGAGTGAAATGACTTAGCATGCACACATGCATGATGAAAATATTTAAGATCTACTCTCTTAGCAACTTTGAAGTACTTAATTCAGTATTATTAACTATAAACACAATATTGCACCTTAGATCCCTAGAGCCTCCTCATAACTGGATGTTTATACTCTCTGACCAACATCTCTTCTTTCCCAAGCCCAGCCCCTGTGAGTTCAGCTGTTTCATATTTCATATATAAATGATATCATATAATATTTATCTTTCTGTGTGACTTACTTCACCTAATGCTCTAAAGTTCTGCTCATGTTGTCACAAATGTAAGGATGTCCTTTTCGTGGCTGAATAATATTCCATTATATATATGTGTTGCATCATCTTAATTCATCCATTGACAGACACTTAGCACTTAGGTTGTTTTCATATCTTGGCTATTGAAAATAATGCTACAGTGAGCATAGGAATACAGGTACCGCTTCAAGATTCTGATTACGTTGCCTTAGGCTATATACCCAAAGTGAGATTGCTGGATCATATAATAATTTTTTTTTTTAATTTTTGAGATGCCTCTATAATGTTTCCCATAATGACTGCACTAACTTACATTTCCACCTACAGTGCGCAAGTGTTCCGTTTTTTCCACATCCTTGCCAGCACTTGTTATTTCTTGTCTTTTAGATGACAGTTATCCTAACAGTTGTGAAGTGGTATCTCACTGTGGTTTTAATTTGCATTTTCCTGATGATTAGTGATGTTGAGTACCTTTACATATACCTGTTGGCTATTTGTGTGTCTTCTTTGGAAAATGTTTATTCAGTTCCTCTGCCCAGTTTTGAATCATTTTTGTTTGTTTGCTTTTTATTTATTTATTTTTTTTGCTATTGAACTGTGTGAATTCTTTATATTTTTTGGGGGTATTAACCCCTATCAGGGAAAACATTTGATTTGCAAATGTTTTCTACCATTTTGTAGGTTGCTTTCATCCTTACTTTTAGATAACATTCTTGAATGGGATGTTAAATGATTTAATCTCATGGAAAAACCTGCTGCCCTCATTGGAGACACAGGATTGAGACGTAAAGAACAGTTAGTTCACAACAGACCCATATCAGTTCACTGGCTTGAATGCTTATTCCTGGCCACTAAGGATCTGAAATTTTCCTTGATCTATATTCAGGCTATGACTCTTAAACACCAGGAAAAAAATACTCCATGGTACTTCTTTTGCAAGTAGTGAATTTGGTTATATGCCCCAGCTGTTCTATTGAGACTGTAGAGCTTGGCAACTCCTGAGCATGTGCACGTGTGTAAACACACACACACACACACACAGAAGAGAGAGAAAAATGGATCTCTCTTTGACTTAAATTTTCAGGGAATATTAACATGGAGCCCAGAGGTTACAGTAGGGACTTTGGTTTAGATTCAGAGAAAGATGGAGAATCAGAGAAAGGTTTTCAGGCCTGTGCAACCCTCTTGACTTCCCTTGTCTTAGATACTAGACATAGGGAGGTAGGATTAGAAGTGGGGAGACCAGCTAGAGGAGGATGAGGGCAATAGACGGATTGGACGCCAACTGCTATTTGGATCAACGTGGGTGAATCTTGAAAGAAAATGAATTCAAGGTAGACAAAAAAAGTAGCCCAAAAGGAGGCGGTGACAGGATGAATGTAGTACTTGAAAGAAAGAGGAGCCAGAGAAAACTACAGAGTATATACTTTGATTAGAGAAAATAGAGTTTCATGGTTTCATGATTATGGTTAGATGACGCTTAGTGGCACAGTGCTACCTGTAAATTGTCCAAAATGGGTTAAATCTAGAGAAAAAACATTCCATGGCTTTTTAAGCACTGTGTTTCTGTAGCAATGGAGTCCCCTGCAGCAGAATGGGCTGGGCTTCTGCCTGTCAACCGTGGTGCTGATAACATCTCCCTTTGTTACCTCAGGAAGATCACATCATCTTTCTGGATCTCCTTCTGTTTCATTTGCAAAAGCCAAATGACTGTACCAGGCTATCTGAGGTCCACCTCAGCTCAACATTCTGTAATTCTTTGTGCCTGTTACCTGATGAGGCAGACAACTCACTCTTCAGATGTAATTGAAGCTAATGGTAAAAATGTCACACAGAAGATTATCAAATGGCTTTCTGTCAAAATGAGTCTGGGAAATATTTCAGAAATGAAAGTAAAAATTATTTTAAAGCATTACTAGTTCATAAATTGTAGACATTTCTAAAGGTCAGAATTTTAAGCCTCAGAAATAACTATTTACAAATAAGGTTACATCAATAAATCAATAATATGTTTTTGTTTGAATAAATTGCAATGTTTGCTTCCCCCCGAGAAAGACTTTCCTGGTGGCCTCTTAGCCTAATTATAATCCATAAAGAAGAAATGTTGAGTTAAAGTCAGAGGCATTAGTTTTGTACTGTTTCTGAGTAAGAGATGAAAAGAAATCATTCCATATTCATTGATAGATTCTCCAGTTTGCACAGTTTATTAACTTAGTTCTATAATATTTACTTATGAAACATCAATCAAAGAATTAAACTTTCCGAACAAAAGGATGTATTTTATGATCAAATTCAGCCTTCAATGAGTAATCTCAAAATAGTAGAGTTGTTTTATCCTCCTGCTCAAGGATCTAATCACATATTTGCTAAGGAACTATTTTTTATAAATCATTCCATAGGTTGGCTGCTTACAAACCATTAATTCTTTCATTCATTCAGTATACTATGTGCAAGCACTATTTTATATATGAGGGATAGAACTGCAAACAAAGTCATTAGGCTTATGAAACATTGCAATGGTCTGTTTCATGTTCACTTTCTCCGTGTCAAGTAAACTATCTTGGAAGAAGCTAGAGTGTGAGATTGTCTGCACTTGTTTAGAAATGTAATTCTTAAACAGATCTTGCTGCTGCGTGTGTTTAAATCCAATTATTGACTACTACTTACCATTTTTCCTTCTTTAGCTCTCAGCATTGCTATATAAGCTGAAATTTTTAATTAATTTTTCATCAACAAGGATCTTTCACGTAGGCCAGTGGACTGTGTACATTTCAATAAATTGAGGTACTGTGGTTAAGAGTAAAGAAACTGGATTGGGAATCAAAAGTTTAAGCTCTGCCTTGTCATGTATTATGGACTCAGTTTACTCACCTTGTCTGAGCTGAGGCCTCCTAAGTAAATTGGATGCCTCTTGAGGTTTTCTTAAGATTCTAGTGAAATGATGTATCCTATTGTTCTCACCTCTTAAAGAGCATGCTAAGATACTAATGTTTAAAACACTAATTTTTAGTTTTAATAACAGCCAAATTTGTTGTATATTTGTAACATACTACATACACATTATTGAGAATGAGAAGATAAATAGCTTTTAATTAACTTGAAAGTTTTAACCATCACATCTTTTTATTCATCAAACATATTGAATCAGAGAAGTTCCCAAGACATATCAATGTACTTCTATTATCTTTAACTTCTGACTGACAGATCCAAATAGCACACTCAAAACAGAGCGTGACAGAAAAGAAAATGTCTTTACCTCTGTTTATCTGAAAGAGGATGAGCAAGGGTAATTCATTTTACAATGAGAGTCTTACGCATTCCAAATAGTACAAACCACTTGTGGGGACATTCTTTTCATTTCTAGTGTGATTTTACCCTTCAGAGATTTACAAAGGGTGACAAAGGTGTTCCACAGGTACTACAGATTACTTATCAGGATGTCTTAGGCTCAGTGAGATCACAAAATAAAGTGCTCATTGAGAGATTTTGAGAGTCTCATCAGAGAATGGAAAATGAACAACACTATCCCTACCAATAAGTTAAAGTGGTCTTTGAAATTTCCACAGTAAATTTAAAGACTCTAAGGGACAGAATAAAATAATGGCAGTGCCCAGGGCAGAATGAAGCATAGGTTACATGCTAAGAGCATATCAATCATCTCAGGCAGAACCAGCCATCATTCTTAGTTGAATGTTAGCCTCATATTTTATTCTCTCTGTCTTCAAGTATGTCCCTGTTCTACTGTCTTACTAGGGAAAGTGTTTTGTTTTAGAAAATCTACTTTAAATATTTGCAGGAAGCATTTTCGCTTTACCTATTTAGCATTCCTCATAAATATTTGTTGTTGTTCAGCCACCACGTCCGACTCTTTGTGATCTCATGAACTGCAGCACACCAGGCTTCCCTGTCCTTCTCTTTCTTCCAGAGTTTGCTCAAATTCATGTCCGATTGGAGTTGGTGATGCTATCTGATTATCTCATCCTCTGCTGCCCCTTTCTCCTTTTTCGCTCAATCCTTCCCAGCATCAGGGTCTTTTCCAGTGAGTCAACTCTTCTCATCAGGTCTTCAATATACAGACACTAGTGCCTGAAAGAAGGAAAAAAAATCTAAATGTGATGGACCACATTATTGACTCATGTTCCTTATTTTAAAATAAGTTGATTCTTGGTCATGTGATCCAGATTTGAAAATAATTTATTAACTGTTTTGTTTGCTCAATGAAGTACTAGACATATTATGGATTTGGGAACTGCCATGGGAAATAGATTAGCTTAGGTCAGCATTGAGTTGACATTCAGAAACTGAATGAAGGAAAAACAAAACCAGATACAAATATCACAAATGATTATATTACTTTACATCACTGTGTAAATAAACTAATCAAATGGAAACAGTCTCATATAGAAACTAAGTAAATGTGTTTCGGGAAAGTTTCAGCTCATAAATTGATATATGATATATGTCTCACACCAACACTCTGAAGCCACTTCTTTCTCCCATGCACTAATGATTAAATGCTCAGTGGCTGTGCTTGGCAAACCATTTTGTCTCATGCAGCCGTCCATCAATTTTGTGTAAGAGGAAAAGCAAAATTAGAACTCAACTATTGTGCCATTGACAAAATAATAAGTAGAGACCCACCAAAAATGTGATTAAAGAACAAAGGTGTGAGCAACCCAGTTCTGAAGACTGTCATCTCCACCACACATAAGCCTAGTTTAATATTTCAAAGAATAAATACAGACAAGAGAATGAAGTGGGAGGTTTCCCTGGTGGTCCCGTGGTTAAGACTTTGCCTTCCAATGTAAGGGATGTGGGTTCAATTCCTTTTCGGGGAGTTAAGATTCCATATGCTTTGTGGCCAAAAAAGCAAAAAATAAGACAGAAGCAATATCAAAACATTCAATAAATACTTTTAAAATGGTCCGCATTAAAAAAAATCTTTAAAAAAAGAGAATGAGGTGAAAATAATTGTTAAACAGCAGTACAACAATCTATGTGCTAAAAGGGTGAGGGAGTGGTTATTTTAAGAATGTCTCATTATTGGATTTGACAATATAGACTTAATCAAACTTGTTTCCTTAATAAATCTTAAATTAATATTTATTTCTTCAAAGGACAAATAGAAGATAATCAGATAACATGTCCTATAACACAAAACTAGATAAATTTGCAGCTTCTTCCTGACTCTACTGTAGTGGATGTTGAGGTATACCAGATAGACCACCCGTTTAGAAGTAATGCACAAGTTTCTTCTGCAGATGGGGGAGTTCCTGGCTCACAACCCTCCTAAGAATTGTCTTCTGCCAAAGGGAACTTTCTCTCCAGAACAGGTGGAAGAGTAAAAGGGAACAAAACCTGAGCCCCTTTGCCTCCATTTGGGAAGTTTCTTAGGTAGAAGGCCAACCCCAGAACTCCCCAGGGAATCAGGTCAGACCTCTGCAGTCACCCTTTCATAGTCTGACTCTTCCTTCTGCCCAATCCTGCCTCCTTACCTCTCTTTCTGGTGTTTTTCTGAAGAGTGCTATTCAATATACCACGTGTAAACAAATGTCAGTCTCAGAGTCTGCCTCCTAGGGCACTGACCTTGGCATTGGCCTCCTCTCTAATTAATTACAGTTTGAAAATGCATACACTCTAACAGGAAATTGGGAAATCTCTGCATTTTCCCATTACTTTACCATCATTTTATTAAATTAGTTTGCTCATTGTCTCAAAAAGTCTTATACCACCTCCCACTTTCTATTCTTTAGCAATTTTGATCAAATTTTGATCACATCAAGAATACAGAACACCAACTTTTTCTTTTCTAGATGCATGATTTAATAAGGACAGAAAATTTTGAAAGGTCATTGAATCCAGTTGCAGTTCTAGTTTTCAAAAGCCAATAGACTATGAACGTTCTATTCAGTCTTCCAAATTAGCATTAGTCATCCCTGTTCAAAATGTCCCTGTCTGACAGTTCATGCAGATTTATATTCCCAGACATAGGCTACTATGAAAATTAAGTTTAAAAGAAATGAGCCAGGAGTTCTATCAGGAGCAGTGCCAATTCTATTAGGTGCAATTTGTATTTTTAAAAACAACTTAAATATACAAATAATTACCCAGTATCTAATAATGCTTACTATCTAGTACGTATAACACTAAATACTTTCCCCATATTGTCCCTAAACCTCACCACGTGTGCACATGGTCTAAGTCACTTTACTCATATCCGACTGTTTTGAGACTCCATGGACTGTAGCCCAGAGGCTCCTCTGTCCATGGGACTCTCTGAAGTGGGTTGACATGCCCTCCTCCCAGGGATCTTCCCAACCTAGGGATCAAACCTGTGTTTCTTACGTCTTCTGTATTGGCAGGTGAGTTCCTTACCACTAGTGCCACCTGGGAAGCCCAAACCTCACTGCAAACTACAAGTTAAGTATTATTAGTATTATACAAAGAAAGAGACATGAGTTTCATGACTTTTATGTAACTAGGCCATAATTGCATGTTTTGTTAGTGATAATTCTGACGCCCATTGGCCAAAGGCTACCAGGGACGCTTCTATAGTCATACAATGTCAAGTTTATTTAGCTTGGTGTAGCAAGGGAGACAGAGAAGGCAATGGCACCCCACTCCAGTACTCTTGCCTGGAAAATCCCATGGACGGAGGAGCCTAGTAGGCTGCAGTCCATGAGCCTATGGTTGCGAAGAGTCAGACACGACTGAGCGACTTCATTTCCACTTTTCGCTTTCATGCCTTGGAGAAGGAAATGGCAACCCACTCCACTGTTCTTGCCTGGAGAATCCCAGGGGTGGTGGAGCCTGGTGGGCTGCCGTCTGTGGGGTCACACAGAGTCGGACACGACTGAAGCGACTTAGCAGCAGCAGCAGCAGCAAGGGAGAACACTCCACAGGCCAGCCTTGGGACTTTCTCAATCTGAGGAAATAGTGAGAAGCTTTTACAGGGTACTGGAGATTGGTTTGAGTGGTTTTAAAATGAGTTGTACAAAACAGATTATCAGTTAAGATTGGTAGAGTGAGAGAAGCAGGAGGTATTTACTGATTGGTTATGGGCTCTTAGTGTATATGTTTAGTCTTGCAGTCGTGTCCGACTCTTCGTGACCCCATGGACCGTAGCCTGCCAGGCTCCTCTGTCCATAGGGATACTCCAGGCAAGAATACTGGAGTGGGTTGCCTTATCCTCCTCCAGGGGATCTCCCCAACCCAGGGATGGAACCAAGGTCTCCCACATTGCAGGCAGATTCTTTACCATTTGAACCACCATTAACCACAGGGAAATGTTACCTCTAGTTTTCTTTGATCTAAATCTATTATTGTGACATATGAGTTAATACTCTTTAAAGGGCCCATCAAGCAGTTTCTCAGTTGACCTAAACCCCATAGCCACCATCTGAAAGCTGCCAGTGGACATGAGCCCATTTTATCTTTTCAGCTCCATCATGCTGCCTTCAATCTGGGCAAAAATTCTAGAACATGGGTGAAGTAAAACATTTTCTTTAACATTTAAAACTTAATTTAAAATATAATGTCTAATATATTGTATAATTAATGTATAATTATGTATAATGTATAATTATTGCATAATATAATGTATAATTAAAGTATAATGTCTATTGATGTGAGCCTCACCTCAGCTTTCTCTTTAGCGAAGTAAGAATGTAACTTTTTCCTTCTCAGAATTGGATATTATTTTCTACAGTTAGATATACTGATCAGCAGAGGTTTTTTTTTAAGTAATTTTAGGATTAGTCAGCAGAAAATACTCTAGAACTGTGGAAGGACAGGAAAACAAGAATGAGAAGTTGATTTTTAATATCACATATAGTTAAGAATTACTTTGCCAACAAAGGTCCATGTAGTCAAAGCTGTGGTTTTTCCAGTGGTCATGTATGGATGTGAGAGTTGGACCATAAAGAATGCTGAGCACTGAAAAATTGATGCTTTCAAACTGTAGTGTTGGAGAAGACTCTTGCGAGTCCCTTGGACTGCAAGGAGATCAAACCAGTTCATCCTAAAGGAAATAAACCCTGAATATTGCTTCCCTGATAGCTCAGTTGGTAAAGAATCTGCCTGCAATGCAGAAGACTCTGGTTCGATTCCTGGGTTGGGAAGACCCCCTGGAGAAGGGAATGGCTACCCATTGCAGTATTCTGGCCTAGAGAGTTCCATGGACTGTCTAGTCCATGGGGTCTCAAAGATTCAGACATGATTGAGTGACTTTCACTTTCATTTCATTTTCATTCATTGGAAGGACTGATGCTGAAGCTGAAGCTCTAGTATTTTGGCCACCTGATGCCAAGAGCTGACTCATTAGAAAGAAACCCTGATGCTAGGAAAGACTGAAGACAGGAAGAGACGGTGACAACAGAGGATGAGATGGTTGGATGTCATCACTGACTCAATGGACATGATTTTAAGCAAGCTACGGGAGGTGGTGAAGGATAGGAAGCCTGGTGTGCTGAAGTCTATAGAGTCGCAAAGAGTTGGACATGACTGAGCAACTGAAAAAGAGCAAAATAGTTAGGAATTGCTGACAATTTTTAACGTAGAAAATGAAATCATAAAAATACTAGTGGGATGAATTTGGGAAACTATGAAAAGGAAAAGACCTCAAATCCATAAATGGGGCTAAGGCCTATATAATACAATACACTTTTTAAATGTTAGATGTTATGGAGCTCTGATATTAATTTTATTTGAGCAATACAGTAGTGGAAAATGGTTCTGATGTCTTGAATCTGACTGAACAATCAGTGTTTGCTCTTTTGCAAAGAGGAAAGTTGAACTGATCTGCTTTAGAGCCACTGATCTTAAAGGATGACATTTCTGCCCTTCTCACTTTCTCCTAGACCTTGTCAAGCAGAACATGAGTGATTTTGCATGCTTGTTATAACATTGCATAGTTTTGATTTACTGTGCAAGTGAGAGACAGTCCTCTCCTGTATTCATCACTGTGGCCACTGCACAAGGACAGCATGGGTGATGTAAAGACAGTGTGTCCTGTTCTGGAGCTTAATATGGTAACATAGCTTGACAAAGACTGTTTTCAAACATATAAGGTTAATTTTGCTAAAGTCGGGATGACTGACTTAGGAGCTGTTATGGTTACCTGTTGCCCTGATAAACTCCCCTACAGCTTAGTGAATTAAAATAACAACCACTTTAATATATCTCCTGCTTTGAGGGTTAAAAATTCAGGTAGGGCTCATCTAGACAGTCCTGCTCCCCATGGAAGTGGTTTGGATCACTGGTCAGTATCCAGTTAGCTGAGCCCAACTGGAGGGTCTGAGACTGTTACACTTACATGCCTTATTTCTTGGTGGGGATTGCTGGAGTGCTGGTTTTAGCTGGGTTTCTCTTCCTTTCTTTTGCTGTGTAGTTTTAGGGCCTCACCATACAATATCTCTGTATCTCTACCAGGTATTTAGACTACTTACGTGGATGTATGGGGCTCCCAAAGACCACAGTGGAAGC
This sequence comes from Budorcas taxicolor, assembly GCF_023091745.1. Taxonomy (NCBI): domain Eukaryota; kingdom Metazoa; phylum Chordata; class Mammalia; order Artiodactyla; family Bovidae; genus Budorcas; species Budorcas taxicolor. The sequence goes on along the minus strand of NC_068913.1, from coordinate 25,361,050 downwards.
TGCCCACAGTCTTAAAAGCTGAGCCCAGAACTAGCATAATTTCACTTGTGCCAAATTCTATTTGTCAGTTGTCATCTCCAGCCCAAATTAAGGGGCAGGGCCATGAGATCCTGATTGTTAATGGGGAGAGTGCCAAAGCATTTGTGGTCATATTTAGTTTGTGATGGGAGAGTGAGAAGTTGGGTGAAGCCTCCACTCATTGCTGTCTCAAACCTGGCAGGACCTCTTCCCACACAAGTAGAATCTATTTGTTTACTACCTTCTGACATATCAACCCTGAGGGAACCAAGGATGCTAGAAAGACTGTACACACTGAGTGGTACCCATCAAGAAGCCGCTAGTATTTTTTGCTGAAAATATGTTGTTTGAGTTTATCAAGAAATGTAGCTTGTAAGCAATTTTAGGGTGCTCTTATTTGCCAACTCTTAAAACAACTAAACAGACTATAATGTAGATGGTTGAAACTAGTGGGAATGTCTAGGATAGCAGTATATATTTAAATGGTATGTGAACTCTGCTTTTAAATTTTGTAGATCAGATAACATATATTTTAATTTTATGAAGATAAGCGTTACCAATTTCAATTCTGCAAAGAAACTGGATTCTCAAATGAGATTTTTTAAACAAGCACATGTTTTCTTTTGAATATTTTTTTTACTTAAAGATGTGTCCAAACCTAGAGTCTTATTATTGACCAACGTACTTATTTACACAAAATTATATTTATAATACATATATAATGATTAGTTGAAATAAGCAGTAAATACCATGTGTTCTTATTTTTAATCAATAATTCATTAATGAGGACATCAGTGTAAATGATGAACATCTTTTTTCAAAACCTTTTTTATTGTGGAAAATTTCAGACATACACAAAAGTGAAAGGAGTAGTGTAATAAATCCCCACAAGTCCATTAATTAGCTTCAAGAATTATCAACACATGAACAATCTCATCTCACCTATGTGTCACTTTTCCCTCTCCATTTTTTTTAATGTGATAGGTTTTATTGGTTATTTACTTTTAAATGAAGCAATGTGTATATGTCCATCTCAGACACTTAACTATCTCCCTTGGGTGAGTTCTCTGAATCTGTGAGTCTGTTTCTGTTTAGTAAATAAGTTCATTTGTATCAATTTTTTTAGATTTCACATATAAGCAATATCATACTGCGTTTCTTTTTCTCTAAGATTTCATTTAGTATGATAGTCTCTAGGTCCATCCATGTTGGTTTTGAATGGCATTATTTTATTCTTTTTAATGACTGAATAACATTCCCTTCTATATATGTACCACAATTTCTTTATCTATTCCTCTGTTGATAGACATTTAGGTTGCTTCCATGTCTTGGTTATTGTAAACACTGTTACAATGAATATTGGGATTCATTTATCCTCTTGGACCATGTTTTTCTCCAGATATATGCCTGAGTAAGATTGCATGATCATAAAGTAACTCTATTTTTATTTTTATAAGGAACCTCCATACTGTTTTCAATAGTGGCTATATGAATTTACATACCCAATAGTATAGAAGAGTTCCCTTTCTCCAAATTCTTTCCAGCATATATTGTTTGTGGATTTTTTGATGATGGCAGTTCTGACTGGTATAAGGTGATATCTCATTGTAGTTTTATTTACATTTCTCTAATAATAATAGAGGAATAGAATGGGAAAGACTAGAGATCTCTTCAAGAAAATTAGAGATACCAAGGGAAAATTTCATGCAAAGATAGGCACAATAAATGACAGAAATGATATGGTCTTAAGAAAAACAGAAGATATAGAGAAGAGGTGGCAAGAATATACAGAAGAACTGTACAAAAAAGATCTTAATGACCTGGATAACCATGATGGTATTATTACTCACTTGCAGTCAGACATCCTGGAGTGTGAAGTCAAATGGACCTTAGGAAGCATCACTATGAACAACGATAGTGGAGGTGATGGAATTCCAGCTGAGCTATATCAAATCCTAAAAGATGATGCTGTGAAAGTGCTCCACTCAATATGCCAGCAAACTTGGAAAACTCAGCAGTGGCCACAGGACTAGAAAAGGTCAGTTTCATTCCAATACAAAAGAAGGACAATGCCAAAGAATGATCAAACTGCTAGACAATTGCTAGCAAGGTCATATGCTAGCAAGGTCATGCTCAAAATCCTCCAAGCTATGCTTCAACAGTACACGAAGCAAGAACTTCCAGATGTTCAAGCTAGATTTAGAAAAGGCAGAGGAACAAGAGATCAAATTGCAACACCCGTTGGATCATAGAAAAAGCAAGAGAATTGCAGAAAAACATCTACTTCTGCTTCATTGACTATGCCAAAGCCTTTGTGTGGATCACAACAAACTGTGGAAAATTTTAAAGAGATGGAAATACCAGACCACCTTATTTGCCTCCTGAGAAACCTATGTGCAAGTCAAGAAGCAATAGTTAGAACCTAGAATGGAACAACAGACTGGTTCCAAACTGGAGTGTGTCAAGGCTGTATATTGTCACTCTGTTTATTTAAGTTCTCTGCAGAGTAAATACATCATATGAAATGTCGAGCTGGATGAATCACAAGCTGGAATCAAGATTGCTGGGAGAAATATCAATAACCTCAGATACACAGATGATACCACGATTTTGGCAGAAAGCAAAGAGGAACTAACGATCTCTTGATGAAGGTGAAAGAGGAGAGTGAAAAAGCTGGCTGAAAACTCAACATCCAAAAACTGATGATCATGGCATCCAGTCCCATCACTTCATGGCAAATAGATGGGGAAACAATGGAAACAGTGACATACTTTATTTTCTTGGGCTCCAAAATCACTGAGGACAGTGTCTACAAAAGCCATGAAATTAAAAGGTGCTTGCTCCTTGAAAGAAAAGGTATGAGAAACCTAGACAGCATATTACAAAGCACAGACATTACTTTGCCAACAAATGTCTATATAGTCAAAGGTATGGTTTTTCCAGTAGTTTTGTATGGATGTGAGTGTTGGACCATAAAGAAGGCTGAGTGCCGAAGAATTGATGTTTTTGAACTGTGGTGTTGGAGAAGACTCTTGACAGTCTCTTGGACTGGAAAGCCAAATTAGTCAATCCTAAAGTAAATCAAAGCTGAATATTCATTAGAAGACTGATGCTGAAGCTGAAGCTCCAATACTTTGGCCACCTGAATAGAAAAGGAGACTCATTAGAAAAGACCCTGATGGTGGAAAAGAAAGGCAGGGGGAGAAGCTGAATGACAGAGGATGAAATGGTTGGAGGTTAGATGACATCACCAACTCAATGCGCAAGATTTTGAGCAAGCTCTGGGAGATGGAAGTACAAGGAAGCCTGTCATGCTGCAGTTCATGGGGTCGCAAAGAGTTGGACACGACTGAGCGACTGAACAACAGTAGTTAGTGACGTTAAACACCTTTTCATGTGTTTCTTGCCCATCTCTATGTCTTCTTTGGAGAAATGGCTGTTTAAATCTGCCCATGTTTTTATTGGATTGTCTGTTATGATGATATACAGCCACATGTGAATGTGTTAGTTGCTCAGTTGTGTCTGACTCTGCAACACCCTGGACTGTAGTATTTAATGAGATTTAAACAGCCTCTCAATTCACTTGATAAACATTAACTGAGCTCCCACTCTTGTCAGACTCTTCTATGAGTGTAATGATGAACAAGATGAATGAACCCCCATTGTCCAGAAGCTCACATTGTACTCGAGGGAGAGACATTAGTAAATAAAATAAGAGTATACAATTTGGAATAGTAATTAGTGCTCTAAAATTCAATTCAAGGAAAAGGAGAAAGATAGGGGGGCAGGGATACTCTTCTACATCACATGGTCAATCAGGTCCTTTCTAAGGAGGTGAGGTTTAACAGGGCTAACTAAATACAAAGAGTAGACTCTGTGTGATCCTGCCCTTCCCCCATTATCTTTTCTCCCCTGACTAAAGTCTTGTATGGCACTAATTAACATCATAGAACTATATATGTTATAATATCATATATAAGATGATTTTCTTGTCTGCTCCCTTGAAGAGAATGTGAATCTCAAAACTTAAGTATAGCAGATGCTGAGTCAGTCTTATCCATCATTACATTTCTAAATGGTATATTATAAATATATCTATCTCTAAATCTATCCAGTTCTCCAGATGAGGTAGCAAGGGCTCTTAAGTTACCAGGTGTCTTAACCCAAATCTTAAAACCTAGTAAATAGAATGAGGAGGTAGAAGGAAGGAAATGAACGTGTGCTGAGTGTTAATATGTGTCAGATATTACAATAGGTACTTATCTAAGTCTATGATCTAATATAATCCATAAAGCAACTGTGATAGGCTGAATGTTAGCCTCCAAAGGCTTCACATCCTAATCCCCAGGACTTGTAAAGGATGCCTGATAATAGAGAGAGACCCTATAGATGTGATTTAGCTAGGGACCTTGGGAAGAAGAGACCATTTGATCATCCAGATGGGCGGTAATCACAGGAGTCTGATAAGAAAAAGGCAGGAGATCTGAGAGAAAGCAGATGTTTAATTTGGAAATGAGGCTGAGGTGATGTAAGGAAGAGCTATGAGCCAATGAATTCAGGTAGCCTTTAGAAGTTAGAAAAGGTAAACGAGTGGATAATTCCTTGGAGCCTCTAGAAAGAATGAGCCATGTCAACACCAAGACTTTAGCCCAATAAAATTGATTTGAAACTTCTAGTCTCCAAAACTTTTTAAAGATAATAAATCTGCATTGTTTTAAGCCATCAGGTTTGTGGTAGGTTGTTATAATGCTCATAGGACATTAATACAGCAGCCCAGCTGGGGAACTCAGGTAACGGTTAGGTACCTTGTGCAATATCACAACACCTTGGTAAAAGAGAGTTAAGTGTTCTGTGTCTGTGCTCTTAGTGCTCCAAAGTTTATCATCATAGGCAGAAATCACTCCCATGTTTCAGACTGTCAAGTAGTTACAAGTAATTCACAAAGCACTTACAAAAAGATGGTATGGCAAGCGGTTTTTTGATGGGAAAATATTTATTCATTTTAGGTTTCACAAGCTCAGCATCAAATACAGGTCTTCCATACCAGAGGCCACCGGCTCCAACAGAACAGCAGCCCTTTATGAATTAGACATTCAACCACATTCTTCAACGCTAAAGTGCCCTGCTTCCACCTCTGCAGAATGAACCTAGCACTTTCAACAAGCTAATTCTACCATGGTTGTGCAGCAGTAACAATGTTTATTGGGGTATAAGATCATTCCATAGTGCTTTCAGCTTAGAATGAGTATCAGTATCAGCGGGGTGAGATAGCTAAAAAGTCTGTGACAAAAATTCTTAAGAAGAAGGCCATCAACCTGATGTACAGCAACTGCTCTTCTATTCTGGAGGTAAGTGAGGACTGTGGTCCACGTGGCTTATATTTGATGTGTTATTCTTCAGTCATTCCTTGTCTTCAGTCGGCTCGCCTTCTCTGAGCCATCATTATTGCTTTGATAAAATATAACAGGAGGAGGTGTACCATCTGCTTCTTCATATTCACTTAATGCAGTTCTCTTGACCCTCACACTCGCACCTCATTCAGTCTAAATAAGATCTAGAAACAAATAATTCATCTGGGTTGTTGAGCCATGAGCTCAGAAGAGAATACTGGGGCATGGAGGCTCTTTCCCTCCAAGATAAGGTGACCCATGCAAAGCATATAGAGACAGTGCCTTAAAGAAAGGCAGACCGTGCTACACCATGGTTGAATGCTTAGGAGTCACAGAAACTCACAGGCTTATCTTGTGGGCTTCCTTGGAGTAGAACACAAGACACTGCTTAACTGAATCCCTGCAGGGTAGATGCCTGAATATAATGAAAGCTTTGGGCTTCCCTGGTGGCTCGGTGGTAGAGAATCTGCCTGTGAAGCAAGAGACCCAGGTTTGATCCCTGGGTTGGAAAGATCTCCTGGAGAAGGAAATGGCAACCCACTCCAGTATTCTTGCCTGGTGGAGGAACCTGGTGGGCTGCAGTCCATGGGGTCACAAAGAGTCGGACATGTCTGAGCGATTAAGCACAACACAAGCAGATGAAAGAGGAAAGCTGCCAAAAAGAGATCCCCAGAGCCTAGCACCCACAATACAATCCTATGCATTGTGGAGATCCATACTCCGCTCCAAGCCCTCTGAGAAAATCCACACAATGTGCCTGAAGACAGCAAACATACAGGAATGCTGTCATGAAAGAAAACGAAGGCCAGACTACAGAAATAGGAGAAAAGACTTTTGCCCTTCTTCATTTAATTCCTCTTTTCTCACCTCAGTCCAAGAGGAAGCAGGAAAGGAAGGGGGAGAAGGATGAGGGAAAGTGAAAGATAAGTGAAAAATGCCGTTTCTCATAGGAAGCCTTTGAGCCATGGGCCAGTCTTGAATTGTGGAGAAGAAAGAAGCTCTGAATGGAATTTGAGATTGGAGCTGTGATTTAGACTAGATTGAACTTTTGAAGAAGTTGACTGAGTGAGTCAGAATAACTGAAGAGGAAATAGAAGTCACTTGGAAGTTACGAGATTTGCATAATGTGCTCTCAGGGAGCAGGGAAGGTTGATCAAAAAGGAATGATAAGTGGAATACTTGGTTAAAAATAGACTTCCAGAACACATTTCTGTCAAATTTAGTTCACTCAATAAACCAGTTAACCTCAAATGATGTAGGGTGCGATAGTTAGGCCTTGAGAGCAGACCGCCCATCTTATTTTCAGGTTTTCTGCGTCATAGCATACATAACCTGATGTCTAATATCCTTAGAAATCACCCTAACATGAGAATTTAGTCTCTCATCTCTTTCCATTGAATGTGCCTCTGTAATGTATTATAAAATGCAGTGATTTGGGGCTTCCCAGGTGGTATGTGTTAGTTGCTCAGTCATGTCCGACTCTTTGTGACCCCATGGACTGTAGCCTGCAAGGCTCCTCTGTCCATGGCGATTCTCCAGGCAAGAATACTGGAGTGGGTTGCCATTCCCTTCTCCAGGGGATTTTCCCAACTCAGGGATCGAACCCAAGTCTCCCACATTGCAGGTGGATTCTTGACCAGCTGAGACACTGTTCAGTTCATGGACACAGGGGCCAGGTGGACTGCAGTCCATGGGGCCACAAAGAGTCGGACATGGCTGAAGAGGCTTAGCACACAGTGATATTAGTGATCATTGTTCAATTCTATTCCTGCCTTATAGAATCAGATTAACTTTAGATTTCCTTGGTAGGTGTTTTTCTCATCTTATTGTTTTAGTTTCTGGTTTGTGTAAGTTGCCACACTTTGTTCTTGCTTGGAAACTTTTCCATTGTTTCATGTAATAATAAAGTAGAAGAGAGACATGGGATGATAAGAAATTATGAAATGTATTTCCAGGAGCAAAATTTGGAGTATCTTTGAAAACACAAAGACAATATTTGTGTTTCTTTAGGGTTTATCCTTCTAATCGATGGAGAGAAGGAGTAAAGGAAACATTATTTTCTAAATGATTTTTGAAAAATTTAAGGTGTCTTGAATGTCAACCAGTAAAAGACTGTCAATTTAAATTAATCATGGTTATATGAAATAGCTAGAAAATAATATTGGGAAAGGTAAAGCCTATGTTTAGTCATTGAGTGGCCTATGGACATTTAGAAGATAAATAAAAGCATCCTCTAAATCTGAGACAAATTTAAACACTAAATATTAGTAAAGCTATTATACAAACTGGCTTTTAAGAAGGAAAGCTCTCTTCCTTATCCTGTATTACTTGGAAATTTTAAGAGCCAGCATGTCTCAACTTTTCATTTCTGCTTTAAATCTTATTCCCCCACCAAAATAGGAAAAAAAAAAAAATCCAAGGCATTTAAATCAAAATATGTCAGACTTAAGGATGGAATTTTCTCTCTATTCTCGTTAAATGTCGTGAAAAGCATATTTGTGCATCAAAATGTTTTGAGCCTACTATATATATGTCATTATAGAATGATAAAGGTCTATTCTCTTCCCTGTTATAAAATAAGCCATTCAGCAAGAGTCAGGTTGTCACATCTGGTTGGGATCTTAGGGCTCATCTAAATCACTCCCTTCGTGGTTGAATTCTATCATCCAATATTTCTCATCTGAAAAGTTACAGAATTTGAATCAGTGACCATTTCTGCTGACTCTTATCCAGTACACTCATTCTTTCTGGAGAGCATTTGTCCTTTTAAATTTGGCTTAAAATAGCATACACATTCTTCCCCCTACTCCAAACCCCTCACCCCAAACTACAAAATAAACTTAGGAATAATTTTATCTTTCTATTTTTCAAAGTTCACAGTTGTTTTGCTTTGTGAAGTACCTTTCCCGTTCCATTTTCTTGTCTCTGCGTTTCTTCTGCTCTAAGCCTTAACTCAATTATTCACACATTGGGCATCTATGGACGATACTGTGGCCTAGAAGCTGGGGTCAGTTGTAGGGGAAATAGGACAATCTGTAGAAAGGTGGCAAGCTACAGAACTTAGTTTGACCCGTTTCCCAATCACTCAGTCTGCTTACAAGGTTGCATTGTAGTTTGTGTCAGATTAGCTTTTTGTATCAGCATGAAAATATGATGATTTTGACCATGTTTCCATAATCACTTCTAAGTTAGATAGGGGAGGCTACAGTGCTTTAACAATAGACCCTGAATGTAGTGGCTGAAAAAAAGAGACTTAAAAATATTAGTTTTTTTCTACACAATAGTCTAGGACAGCACTTCTCAAAGTATGAGAACTGTAAGGGAGGTAGACTTTTGAGCCCCTCTCTGCATGCCGTCGCTTCAGTTGTGTCCGACTCTTTGGACTCCATGCACTGTAGCCCGCCAGGCTCTTCTGTCCATGGAATTCTTCAGGCAAAAATGCTGGAGTTGGGTTGCCATGCCCTCCTCTAGGGGACCTTCTCAACCCAGGGATCAAACCTGTGTCTCTTATGTATCCGGCAATACAGTTGGGTTCCTTACCACTGGGAAGCCCCACTGTAGATGTACTGAATCAGAAACTCTCATCTAGAGGGCCAGCAATATATGTAAATTTTCCAGATATTTCTGATGTGCATTAAAATCTGTGGGACAATTTTCCAACCCAGGGAGATATATGTTTATGATAGTGAAAGGGGATATCTCTGCCTTACCAAGTCATTCAGAGACCCAAGTTGATTATATCTCTGCCATCTTCAACTTGCCCTCATGAAACGGGTAAGAACACAGAGCAGAATATGTGGGAAGTTTCTTGATCTCTCTTTTTTTTAGGTGCAATTTTTAAAAATTGTTATTGGAGTGTAGTTGCTTTGCCTTCCCAGGTAGCTCAGTGGTAAATCTTCCTGCCAGTGCAGGAGACACAAGAGACGTGGGTGGATCCCTCTGATGGGTAGATCCCTTGGAGTAGGACATGGCAACTTGCTCCTGTGTTCTTGCCTGGAAAATTCCATGGACAGAGGAGCCTGGCAGGCTACAATCCATGGGGTCACAAAAGAGTTGGACATGACTGAGCAGCTGAACACACACATAGCTACTTTACAGTGTTATGCTAGTTTCTACTGTAAAGAAAAGTGAATCAGCTACATGTATACAAATCCCGTCTTTTTTGGATTTCTTTCTCCTTTAGATCACCACAGAGCACTGAGTAGAGACTGCTCTGCTATACAGTATACCATCCTCAGTTATTTTATATATTGTATCAATAACATATATATGTCAATCCCAATCTCCCAATTTATCCCACCTCCTCCTTCCCCACTTGGTATCCATGTTTCTTCTCTATTTCTGCACTGTAAATAAGATAGTCTATACTAATTTTTTCAGATTCCACACATATGTGCTGATATATGGTATTTGTTTTTGTCTTTCTGACTTACTGCACTCTGTATGAGAGTCTCTAGATGCATCCACATCTCTACAAATGACCCAATTTCATTCCTTTTTATGGCTGAGTAGTATTCCATTGTGTATATATATCACATCTTCTTTATCCATTCCTCTGTTGATATACTTTTGGGTTGTTTCCATATCCTGGCTACTGTAAATAGTGCTGAAATGAACATTGGAGAGCATGCGTCTTTTTGAATTATGTTTTTCTCTGGTTATATGCCCAGTAGTGAGATTACTGGGTCTCATGGTAACTCTATTTTTAGTTTTTCAAGGAACCTCTGCACTAGTCTCTGGGCTTCCTTGGTGGCTCGGTGGTAAAGAATCTGCCTGCAATGCAGGAGATGTGGGAGACACACGTTCGATCCCTGGGTCAGCAAGATCCCCTGGAGGAGGTCCTGGAAACCCACTCTAGTATTCTTGCCTGGATAATCCCATGGACAGAGGAGCCTGGCAGGCTACAGTCCATAGGGTCCCAAAGAGTCAGATACAACTGAAGCAACTTAGCACCCATGCATGCATACTTCTCCATAGTGGCTTTATCAATCTATATTCCCACCATTGCAAGAGGGTCCATTTTCTCCACACCCGCTCCAGCATTTATTGACTGTAAATTTTGTGATGATGGCCATTCTGACCAGAGTGAGGTGATGTGTCATTCATAGGACCATTGTAGTGCTTCTTATTTACCTTTCGAGGAATTTCAGCAAGTCGTCACCGCCAATTTTAAGAGAGGCTGAAAAATGTAATGTAACTAGGTGTCTTATATCCAGTTGCTATTAAAGAAGGGAGAAGAGATTTTGGTGGATGGTCTTGGCAACCATCACATAATTATTTTTGGACAGTTGGGTTTACTGGTGATGGGTTTTATCTCTCTTTTCTCTTTAATCTTACATTCCTATTGATGTTTCTTTCACTCGGGTACTTTAATTCTGGCATCGTTCAGGAGCATTGCATCATGGGAGCACAAGTAAGAGGGCAATTAAAGAAAGAGTAAGCAGTTAACAGTGCCAGATGCTGCTGAGAAATCGATGAAACGAGCACTAAAAATATGCCCTAGATTTGGCAAAACAGAAGTCCTTGATGACCTTAAGAAGGATTGTTCCATAAATAAATGGTACATAGCTATGTTGGCATGAAGTATGCTAGCAGATGCATAGGAGAGGAGAAAATGAAGACAGCAAAACAAGTAATTTCTTTTAAAGACCAACTGTGGAGTGGCAGAGAGGTGGAAATGTAAGTAAGGGTGATATATGATAGAAGCCTAGGATGACTGCATGTTGATGGAAAAGTTCTAGTTGAGAAGGTATGGTTAAATATTAGAGAAAGTGAAGTTAGATAATATTCCTGAGAAATTATGATGGGGTCTAAACACACAGATGGGAGGAGTTGCCTTGGATAGGGAAAGAAAAACTCCCCCTAATGTAATAGGAAAGATGGAGACATACCGGGAAAGAGAAGAAAATTTGAATCAGTCATTGGGGAAACTGAGAGAGGAAGTTTCTAGAGTAATGCAGATGGACTGCTGAGCCGTATGAAAGCTCATACTGATTGAAGCTACTTTGCACGAATCTACAAATCATTATAATAGCCTGTTAATGTTATATTGCATTGCCATATTAATTTGGATGCTATCACCCCTAAAACTTACATTTATTGAAGTGTCTGTTAATTTTTTAAAAACAATAAAAAACTGACCAAGAGTAGGAAAATCTTTTTTTTTTCTTTTTTGCCTAACTCTGCTTAATTAATCTGTGGTAAGAATTCCTTAGTCAGCAGGCTTCTTACAAATATAACACTTTGTGAAATTCAGCAACTCTCTCAAGACTTCAAAATAAGCACTCAGGTGGAAGGTTTTTAAGAGTTGACATCATTTATCCATATTTTATTGGAATTTTAGAAAAGTCTGAAAAGAATCTCATCAAATGAACCAGTATTTCATGTTTATTAAAAAGTAACCAAGAAAATTGAGTGCCTCATTTAAACATCCCATTTATGCGCCAAGAAGTGGAGGGGGGAAAGGCCTTTGTCAATCATTAGACTTTTTTAAAAATGGAATCTGCCTATAAACTGTGAAGGGACTTGGATATTTATCCAAGGTCAGGTTGTTTCAGCCTTGTAACCTGGCTGCTGTCAGCGTCTGGGTGTAGGATTCATTTTGCTGGAGCCCACCATGTTGCCCTGGAAAGTTAACTTCCCTTTCCAGGCTCTTACAGTCGGGATCACATTGCATCACCCTAATAATGGCAAGTACCAACTTGCTCCATGGGAGAAAAGCTATGACAAACCCAAACAGCATATTAAAAAGCAGAGGCATTACTTTTCCAACAAAGGTCCATATAGTCAAAGCTATAGTTTTTCCATTAGTCATGTGTGGATGTGAGATTTGGACCATAAAGAAAGCTGAGTGCCAAAGAATTGATGCTTTTGAACTGTGGTGTTGGTGAAGACTCTTGAGAGTCCCTTGGACTGCAAGGAGATCCAACCAGTCCATCCTAAAGAAAGTCAATCCTGTATGTTCACTAGAAGAACTGGTGTTAAAGCTGAAGCTCCAATACTTTAGCCACCTGATGCAAAGAGCCGACTCTTTTGAAAAGACCCCGATGCTGAGAAAGATTGAAGACAGGAGGAGAGGGTGATGATGGAGGATGAGATGGTTGGATGGCCTTACCGACTCAATGGACATGAGTTTGAGCAAGCTATGGGAGATGGTGAAGGACAGGGAAACCTGGCGTGCTACAGTCCATAGGGTTGCAAACAGTTGGACACGACTGAGTGAACAGCAACAACAACCAGACATCTGGGCTTCCCTCATGGCTCAGGTGATAAAAAATCTGCCTGCAATGCAGGAGATGTGAGTTATATTCCTGGGTTGGGAAGATCCCCTGGAGAAGGAAATGGTAACCCACTCCAGTATTCTTGCCTGGGAAATCCCATGGAAAGAGAAGCCTGGTTGGCTACAGTGTATGGGGTTGCAAAAGAGTCAGGCACAACTTAGCAACTAAACAACAACCAGACAACGAGGGATAACCCTTCTGCTCATGATTCAAATCAGCCCATCCTCACGAGCCTTATAAACCTGACTCTACTTTGCCTGCCAAAGCTACCTGTATGGCTGTCACCCCCTCGCTGGTTGCAGCTCCCTGAGTGCCCTGCCCAGCGGCCAGCTCTCCTCAGTTGCATTAAGTAACAAAGTGTTCAGCCTTTCATCTGCATTAATCAGTGTGTTGTATGCTACCATCAAAAGAATTCTTCAAGTCTTATAAAACAATTGGCGCTGTGGTCAAAACCACTGACTTGGACAACTTCTTGGGTGACCACTCCTGGCCCACTAATTGGCTCCAGACCAAAAAGAGAGCAGTTTGGGAATGGAATTCGAGCTTGAGCTTTAGTCCTGAAGCCCGAGGCCCCTTGAGCCATGCTTTTCAGGCCAGAAGATTCCGCAGGGCTGCTTTTAGTCACAGTCTGTGTTTGCCAGAGACGTGTTCCAGGGGATTCTTCTTGTCGGTGGTGGTAGTTTCTTTGCTATTGTTTGGGGCAGAATTCTGGTTGGTCTGTGTGTTTCATGGGGCCCCTGTGCAGGGAGATGTCGATTGGGCTCCCCCATAGGAGAGACCACCCCATAAAAGAGAAATAGCAGCTGAGTCTCATTTTGGTGTTGCTTGAGTAGGGGTAGAAACTACTGGTCTTTGCTGCTGTGTATCTCATTGAAACTTCATGCTCTGTAGATTCTCAGGAATATCATAGGCTGCACCTTTGGGGACCTGCTGTGTGTGTGTTAGTTGCTCAGTCGTGTCCAACTCTTTGTGACCTCGTGGATGGTAGCCTGCCACACTCCTCTGTTCATGGGATTCTCCAGGCAAGAATACTGGAGTGGTTTGCCATTTCCTTCTCCAGGAGATCTTCCCGACCCAGGAATCGAATCAGTGTCTCTTATGTCTCCTGCATTGCCGGGTGGCTTATTTACCACTGATGCCACCTGGGAAGCCCGTACATATATATAATATACTGTATATATTTTTAAACAAAGGTCCACAACGTAAAACAATTGAAAATCCAAAATTTACTAGAATAATTTCTTCAACAAAAGGATTCAAAGGCTGCTGTTTGCCTTTTGTGCCTCTAAACACAGGCTCTAAATTTACTTTAACAAGTTCTAAAGTGCACCAGTTGACAAAGCGTCATATACTTAATTGTACTGGATCTCATATTACAGTTTTGTCAGGAGATCCTACTAAATTTAAACATGGAACCCCCTCTGACCTTAGGAGAGTAACTAACTATAAAGGAGAAAGAATAGGTATTCTTCATTTTGTTATAGCCCTGCCTAGGTTTCCTATAGTCATAATATCTGTTGCCCTAAAATATTCTATATTGGATGTGGACACTCTGAAACAATGAGTAATAAGTTGAAGCTAAGTAATGACTTGATATAAAAGGACTCCATGTACCTCCCAGTGAAAATAGTTAAGATGGCCCAATGAGTTAAAACAGGGGCTTAAAAAAATTCAAGCTTTGTATAAGACCTAATTAATATAGGTGCTATATTAATTAGGTGATTATGTCCACCACCTCTCTATTTAATAGTCGAATTTTACCTATACTTAAACCTCTTATAATTGAAGGGGAAAAAGAACAATGCCTCACAGTGGATCACTACATTAAGGTTATTTACATCAGAAGAGATGGCCACTGTGGTAGAGAAATGGGAGAGAAACCACAAAAAATGAAACAACACAATGAAGTATGCCAGGAAACGTTCAAACGCAGAGGAGACAGAAAACAACATATGGAAACTCACATCCCAGTGTGTGTCAGTGTCTGAGGCAAAAGTCTGGTAGAAGCCATGCAACTGTGCTTGCTCTCAAGAGTCATATTTTCTCCCTGCTGGAGGAAAATCCCCCATGTATGTGCAAACATGCTAGCTGGCGCCAAAGGTTTGCAGTAAAACATAGTCTCACAGGGAACACCATTGAGCGTGATACTGATGGGCAGAAAATGAAATCCGAAGTAATAGCATCTCATGAAAAATTGAGTTGGGCCTTTCATCTCAGTGGATATATCCCTTCTAAAAGGAAGCGCCAGTGAGGCTTATCTCTACCTTAATACAGAGTCACTAACTAGTATTGATCTCAACAGTTGTAGTAATTATTCTCAGCTAAATATCAGATTGTATCATTGAAACGACTACAAACCAAGAAGCTTAGTTATTTTCTCACAGAAACATATTTCTCTTTACTAAAAACACTGATTTAGAAAAAAAAAAAAAAAAATTGACAGGCAGTCCTGTTAGTGGCTCCTTCACTACAAAGGTTTTATCAACCTCTTCTCACATCTGCAGGAATTTCAGGATGCTTGTGGGGCCCATAGGTTGCCCTTAGGTTTTTGATGTTAGTAACTGAGCTTGGTTCAATGCTGTACACCACGAGACCAAAAATCACTTGCCACATACTGGCCTTTCCTAGAAATGGTGGCTCTCACAGATCCCTAAGCATGTGACCTTCTATACCCAGTTGGCAATTATTCCCTGGTTTATAAATGCAGCACCCCTCAAACTTAGCACCTCTACTTAGTCCTTCTTCTTAAAGGACGAAACCAAACCTGAGCCTTCTGGGATATTCTGCCCGAGGAGCGCTTGGTCTTTCCTATCCTCAGTCTCTTGCCAGATGACAGGCTGCTTGATAAGGCTGTCTTTCCCCCAGTTACCTTAGCTACCAACGGAGGTCCTGGGGATCAACTGATAGAAGAGAAGTGCAGTTTTGTAAACTATTAGGCGGCATTGCCACCATCATGAATGATGAAGCTCAGTGGTATAGCTATCAGGGAAGGTGCTCAGATGGTAAAGAATCTGCCTGCAATGCAGGAGACCCGGGTTCAATCCTCAGGTCAGGAAGATTCCCTGGAGAAGGGAATGGCTACCCACTCCAGTATTCTTGCTTGGAGAATTCCATGGACATGCCTGCAGCCCACAGAGTCACAAAGAGTCCGACAGAACTGAGCAACTAACATTTTGGGCTTCCCTTATGGCTCAGCTGGTAAAGAATCCACCTGCAGTGCAGGAGACCTGGGTCCAATCCCTGGGTTGGGAAGATCCCCTGGAGAAGGGAAAGGGCTACCCACTCCAGTATTCTGGCCTAGAGAATTCCATAGACTGTATAGTCCATGGGGTTGCAGAGTTGGACACAACTGAGACTTTCACTTCACTTTGCTTCACTTCAGTGGTATAGCACTGCTTCCCATCTCCCAAGTGGTAAGTCTGTTATAAAGGACAGGGCCCAAGAGTCAGAAAATTTGCCATGCTTCAGACAAGCATTTTAGCACTGGACGCCCTCATCAGTGAATTACTCTGTATACATTTTTCTTTGCTTTTTACGTATACATATTCTTGAATCATTGCCTAAAAGTTGTTCCCTCTGTTTAGGATAAAAAACTCTGTGAACCTCTTTGCTCACAGCCCAGAATAGAAATCAAGGTCACACATATCTCTGCATGTATTAAGGTCACAATATAAGGCTCCAGCAGGTCATTCCTTATCCCTTTGGGCATTCCAGACATTGCTGACACTGATCAAGGCACATATTTCACTTCTCAGAATACACGGTGCTGTGCTGCTGGACTGGCAGCCAATAAAACTCAATTCTCCAATAGGTCCCAGACAGCTGGTCTAATTGAGAGGCCTAATGGGCCCCTCAAAGAACTCTCTGTTCAGTCAAAAGATGACAAACCACTGGACAGTGTCTATCTTGCCCCCAGGCATTAATCCCTCTTAAGTCAAGGCTTCTTAGCCAACTCATACCACACACCAGCCTTCAGAAAATCCTACCTTTAGACGTTTGCTTTATTTAAAGAGAAAGATGTCTGCCTACTTGTATATAAAGATGCATTATATATGAGGTCCTGTAATAATGTCTTTTCCTGCTGTTATAGATTTCAATTCTGTTCCTCTCCCATAGACCCATTCACTATAGCCTGTCTCATGGGCCAAGTTCCTGCCCATCTGACATGGGACTCATTTGAGCCCAAACGTCCACCACTCCAAGAATCTTCATCAATATTCAGGATAATTAATCTTGGCTCTCCAGCTGATTTCTTCCAGAAAATTAAAATTACTTCCCTGGGAACATTCCCTTAGACAGTGTGGGCTACCAAAAGGGAGAAAACTGGACTTAGTAAATAAAATGAAGATAACATGAGGAGATAATAATAAAACCAACATCATATCCCATAATGATGAAGTCAGACAACCCCTTGTTGGTAATTACACATGCCAGAGGAAACTCTACATCAAACAACAAGTCTTTCAAGTGCAGTCACATACTATTCTGTTGATCTGGAGAAGGAAATGGCAACCCAGTCAGTATTCTCACCTGTAAAAATCCCAAGGACAGAGAAGCGTGGCAAGCTACAGTCCATGGGGTGCAAAAGAGTCAGACATGACTGAGCGACTACAGAACTTGATCTTATTGCTATTGGTCTGGATGCTTTCATTGGATTGCAATTCAGAGGCTCCAATCCTCCAGCTAAGTTACTGTTTCAACCAAATTTGGCAGTTTCTGGAACCCACATCACTACAACCTGATGTCTTTACTGGCTTGCCCATTACCCACCAAATCAACAACTGAGGTAAAGGGTCCATGGTAATTGGCTAAATGGGAGGGCTTGCCTATGGGGTAATGCTGGAGCTCCACACTCAGCCACAGATATTTTAATTTACAAACATGACATCCCATTAACAAGATGTACCCCAAATCGATCATGTGATTTAAAACCTGTCTGCAATAGAATCCCATTCATCATCCATCTAGACAATCTCTTGGACAGTGGGAGCTTTTAGATTTGGCCACCCTTCATTACAAATTTAATTATGTCAGTTGGGTTCTGGTGCTTTAGTTCAATTATGGTAATTTCATTGAGGCAAACATCATCTTTGTTAGCTGTTCATCCACAAAGCCTTGATTTTAAAAATGTTTTTTAAGTCAAGCTCCCAGGATCAAAATTGTCTTCATATTTTACAAGAGGTTCAGTCTTGTTATAATACTATCGAGCCACAAAATCAAGACCCTGATTAACTTGAGTGGATATCCATATATAAAGATACGTCAGTCCCATATCCCAAATTTCTTTGCCCTGGACTAGGAGTCTGCTCTTAGAAAAAATACCACGTTAGATAATACTACCTGGGCCTAAGACTTGGAAATGACTTGGCACCCTGTGACAGAGACAGCTACTCCCAAACACTGAGACCACCATCCCAGAAACACTCTCTTACTGACTCTCCTTAGATGCCAACCAACTGGACATGAACTCTTTATTTTATTTATTTATTTTTGTAGATTTGGGATTTTGTATGTTTCTTGACTTTTGCTGTTTACTTAGCCTGTGGTATGCTCCTTGCTCTATATCTACACTTACAGACCGAAAGGGACATCTTATAAAGGTTACTGCTCTCTGTGCCATTCTAAAAATTAATAGGAATTATTTCTTCCCCAAGTAGGTAACTGCCTCACATTGGTCCACCCTTTAGTTGGACCTCCCACTCTGCAGAGCCTTATCCCGCTTCCTCTCTCCCTCCAGCTTGCCACCACAACCACCCACCCTATATGGCCACCAAAACCACCTCTTGCCCTTGGCTATGAACAAATACCACTAACCTTTACGTATACCTTTCTGAACTAGCAATACATGTGTGTGTATATGTGTGTGCTCGGTCATGTTGTGATTCTTCTGTGACCCCAAGGACGGTAGCCCACCAGGTTCCACTGTCCATGGGATTTTTCAGACTAGAATACTGGAGTGGGTTGCCATTTCTTTCTTCGGGGGATCTTCCCAAGCCAGGGATGGGCCTGCATCTCCTGAGTCTCTTGCATTTGCAAGTGACTCTTTCCCGCTGTTCCACCTGGGAAGCCCAAAGCAGTTCATGCTCTCCATCTATAAAATGCTGCACCTACCACCTTGACTCAGGGAATACAAGATAATATTATCAAAAATATATAATTTGGACATTAACACACCTTACAAGTCCGGCATGATATTGTTCAGTTCAGTTCAGTCACTCAGCTGTATCCGACACTTTGCGACCCCATGAATCGCACCATGCCAGGCCTCCCTGCCCGTCACCAACTCCCAGGGTTCGCTCAGACTCACATCCATCGAGTCAGTGATGCCATCCAGCCATCTCATCCTCTGTTGTCCCCTTCTCCTCCTGCCCTCAAACCCTCCCAGCATCAGAGTCTTTTCCAATGAGTCAACTCTTTGCATGAGGTGGCCAAAGTACTGGAGTTTCAGCTTCAGCATCATTCCTTCCAAAGAACACCCAGGACTGATCCCCTTTAGAATGTATTGGGTGGATCTCCTTGCAGTCCATGGGACTCTCAAGAGTCTTCTCCAACACCATAGTTCAAAAGCATCAATTCTTCGGTGTTCAGCTTTCTTCACAGTCCAACTCTCACATCCATACATGACCACTGGAAAAACCATAGCCTTGACTAGATGGACCTTTGTTGGTAAAGTAATGTCTCTGCTTTTGAATATGCTATCTAGGTTGGTCATAACTTTCCTTCCAAGGAGTAAGCATCTATTAATTTCATGGCTGCAATCACCATCTGCAGTGATTTTGGAGCCCAAAAACATAAAGTCTGACACTGTTTCCACTGTTTCCCCATCTATTTCCCAGGAAGTGATGGGACCAGATGCCATGATCTTCGTTTTATGAATGTTGAGCTTTAAGCCAACTTTTTCACTCTCCTCTTTTACTTTCATCAAGAAGTTTTTAGGTCCTCTTCACTTTCTGCCATAAGGGTGGTGTCATCTGCATATCTGAGGTTATTGATATTTCTCCTGGCAATCTTGATTCCAGCTAGTGTTTCTTCCAGCCCAGTGTTTCTCATGATGGACTCTGCACAGAAGTTAAATAAGCAGGGTGACAATATACAGCCTTGACATACTCCTTTTCCTATTTGGAACCAGTCTGTTGTTCCATGTCCAGTTCTAACTGTTGCTTCCTGACCTGCATACAGGTTTCTCAAGAGGCAGGTCAGGTGGTCTGGTATTCCCATCTCTTTCAGAATTTTCCACAGGTTATTGTGATCCACACAGTCAAAGGCTTTGGCAGAGTCAATAAAGCCGAAATAGATGTTTTTCTGGAACTCTCTTGCTTTTTCGATGATCCAGTGGATGTTGGCAATTTGATCTCTGGCTCCTATGCCTTTTCTAAATCCAGCTTGAACATCAGGAAGTTTGTGGTTCACGTGTTGCTGAAGCCTGGCTTGGAGAATTTTGAGCATTATTTTACTAGCATGTGAGATGAGTGCAAAGTTGGCTTAAAGCTCAACATTCAGAAAACTAAGATCATGGCATCTGGTCCCATCACTTCATGGGAAATAGATGGGGAAACAGTGAATGACTTTATTTTGGGGGGCTCGAAAATCGCTGCAGATGGTGACTGCAGCCACAAAATTAAAAGATGCTTACTCCTTGGAAGAAAAGTTATAAACAACCTAGATAGCATATTGAAAAACAGAGATATTACTTTGCCAACAAATGTCCGTCAAGTCAAGGCTATGGTTTTTCCAGTGGTCATCTATGGATGTGAGAGTTGGACTGTGAAGAAAGCTGAGTACCGAAGAATTGATGCTTTTGAACTGTGGGGTTGGAGAGTCCCTTGGACTGCAAGGAGATCCAACCAGTCCATTCTGAAGGAGATCAGCCCTGGGATTTCTTTGGAAGGAAT
This sequence comes from Budorcas taxicolor, assembly GCF_023091745.1. NCBI lineage: Eukaryota > Metazoa > Chordata > Mammalia > Artiodactyla > Bovidae > Budorcas > Budorcas taxicolor. Next base: position 25,340,470 of record NC_068913.1, on the reverse strand, counting down.
GATGCTAAAGCTGAAGCTCCAGTACTTTAGCTACCTCATGCAAACAGTTGACTCATTGGAAAAGACTCTGATGCTGGGAGGGATTGAGGGCAGGAGGAGAAGGGGCAACAGAGGATGAGATGGCTGGATGGCGTCACTGACTTGATGAACACGAGTTTGAGTGAAAGCCAGGTGTTGGTGATAGACAGGGAGGCCTGGCATGGTGCGATTCATGGGGTCGCAAAGAGTTGGACACGACTGAGCGACTGAACTGTACTGAACTTACTAGCGTGTGAGATGAGTGCAATTGTGTAGTAGTTTGCGCATTCTTTGGCATTGCCTTTCTTTGGGATTGAAATGAAAACTGACCTTTTCCAGTCCTGTGGCCACTGCTGAGTTTTCTAAATTTGCTCGCATATTGAGTGCAGCACTTTCACAGCATCATGATATTGTTAGAGACTCCCAAACTTCAGATCAGTTTTTGCCTTCAAATAGGAAACTTGGTTACAGGTTGACCTACTTATGCTTCTACTTGTTTTCCTCCTTCTGACTCTCATAATAAAATATTTTCCTAAGCAATTTAGGAAATTGCTACTCTCTGATATCTCCTCTACTACCTAGGCTACTAGATTTCTTTAGATAATTGAGCTCAGAACTGATGCCAAGACAACAGAAGGTCAGCTGTAATATAGGTTTGGTTTTGTGCTGTCTAGACTCAGTTTTGAGGACCTAACTAACAAGTGGTCAGTCCACTTCCTGAGCAACTGGTTAAGTCCACACTCCAGCCGTGTCCCTTATCAGGCTTCCAACTTCAGAACCATTGCTCCTCCATGCTAACTGCCTCAAGGTCAGGAAGCAGGCAACGGAGGACTGCCCCTATGACCTGAGCCAGAAAAAGCATACAAAGTAGCCAGCCCACAGGGATCCCTCTGGACCCAGCTAATCCTCTCTCCTTATCCTCTATAGCTATAGCTTGCTGGTACCTGATGGGATGGTGGGGAGGGGAATTCTTCCATGTCTCTGTCTGGTAGCCATCTCTTCTTTGGAACTCTAAATGATAGGGAGTTCTCCTTTTCATCTATCTAAATGTCAGTATGTTTTGTTCCTCTATCAAAAAATCTTTAAATCTCATGAAACATGTAGTTTATTTTCCTTGACTATAAAGCAATAACAGGAATGTTTCACCCAAATCTGAAATTTCTAAATTCTTAGGATTGCCCCAAAGCAAAAATAATCACCTTAAGTTACCGAAAATTTAGATAATACATTTACACCTCCAATAAAGCCTTGTGACCTAAATGTCAAAAGAACCTAAATGTCAGAAGAAGATTAAACTCTTACAGGCATTGATTCATCATAATCATTGTCCTTTTTTGTCTTCATATTTCTCCTGTCGTTCTGTTCAAATCAGTTTTGTTTCCTCTGATCTCAGCTTTTTTGAGCCATTGGTATTCTAGAATGGCACTCTTCAATACACTAGCTATTAGTCAAAGTTAAATAAAATACAATAGAATTTTTTATCCTTAAGTTACACTAACCACATTTCCAGGTCTCAGTAGGCGCATGCTACTAGCTGTGACTATACTGGTGGGTGCAAAAAGGCATTTCTTGCATTGCAGAAAGTCCCATTGAACAGCTGTCTTCTGGAATACCAGTGCCTATTAATTCCTTCAGCTACTTCCAGTATTATTTGTAGACATAGTCTTATGGAACATATCAGTATTTTAGGTGAATGTTTGCCAACTGAAGGATAAGATAAAACAACCCAGGAGAAAAAGTGATAAAAAGTAAGAAAGAATGCACTTAGAGGAAAAAAATCATTTTTAACCTAAAGAAGACAGATATACCAATTATGATAAAAGATTCTATGCAATCTTGGTATCCCTAATCCTTTTGGATGAGTCTTTCTTTCTCTTTTTTCTACCAGAGATAGTATATTATCTTGGATTTGATCTCTACTCTTCTGGGTGGTAAATGTTTTTCTGGGCACACATGTAGTAATACAAAACAAAAACAGCAAGCATTTGCTCTTATGCAACATTCAGAAGACTTTCCTAAATGCATCTGAAAATATGCTCCTGATAATGTGGCTGGCTATCCAGACAGAGTGTGGGCATGATGTGAACAGGTCATCATGAATCCTTTTGGGTTGTACTGTCTATTAAGTCTTGCTGAGTGGAAGCATGGTGACTTTCCCAATTAGATATGCATTGCAGCAACTTATACTCATCTCCGTTCAGCAAACCGCATGCTCACTTAGAACATATATGAAACATTGTCCAGCATTGGTACTGGTTTTGAAGTAGCCTGAGCATGTGTCTGAATGCTGGGATGGTTCCCCACATATCATGCTTAAGATTAAACCTTGATAAATTCACATTTTATAAAATGTATATTATTTGATCTGCTTTTTTGAGCAGCAGTATGTGGCCATGATTATCAGCTCATTTTATATATCCTGTGTGTGTGTGTGTGTATGTTCATGTGTGGTGTGTGTGTGTGCATGGCAGTGTTTGTAAACCTTAGCACTGTTGACATTTGAGTCATTTGCAACTGTGTCAGCCTCTGTTGTAAAGAAAGGCCTGTTCTATGCATTGTAGAATGTTTAGCAGCATCCATGTCCTCTACCTAATAGATGCTAGTAGCGCCCCCTCATACACAGTTGTGACAAACAAAAATGTTTCCAACTGTTGGCATATGTCTCCTGGGTGGCAAAATAGCCTGTATTTAGGAAGCTCTGTTCTATGATCATTTCTCAGAATTATGAACATGTTCATATGTATGTTTCTATAAATGTAAATATAACACATGAACGTGCTACTGACAGCAAATATTCAATATTGCTTTTGGCCTCCAATCCCTCTACACTAAACCAGTCTGAGATGCTATGGTATCAGGTAAATACTCAAATCTGCAAATATCAAATCTATGACTTGTGCAAATTGCGTAAGTGGAAATAAAACCCTTGATTAATAATACCAAATGAAAATCACCTCTATGTAATCTATCTTTATTAATAGAGCCCTGAGTAAACACATCATTTTTTTACTCAACCAAAATATGTCCTTTTAGTGCAGAGAAATTATTATGTTTGGCCATATCTAAGTCACTGTTTTTGAAGTGAAATTACAAGGCTGGTGAAGATGCAATGCAATGATTATAGTTTATAGTTTATCCTCCACAAAATGATAGATCTTACCCTGCTGGCACAGTCAGTGGACGAGTCTGCCTGCAATACAGTAGACCTGGGTTTGATCCTTAGGTCGAGAAGATCCCCTGGAGAAGGAAGTGGGGAACCCACTCCAGCATTGTTGCCTGGAGAATTCTATCGACAGACGTGCCTTGCAAGAGTTGGACATGACTTGGCGACTAAACCACCACACAAATCAGAAAATGTAAAATTAAAAACCACCACCAACAAAAGCTTTTGAGTTTGGAATTTGAGTATGGTGAGGTCTCCTTTGCCCTGAGAGCCTCTTAATCCCTTTCTTTTAATTAGGATTGATTACTCATAGATAAGGAATTATGACTGGCCATACTCACACATGCATGAAGGGCATTACAATCTCAAAATGAGGCTGCACAATCAGTCACAGACACATGTTGCCCGGATTGAAAAAGAAGGCAACGTTCTTCCAGATTTAAGCCTGGGATCCTTTACTGGTTAATATCCACGGTTCATTAGGAATTACTATTTTAAAATAATAAATTCTATAATTTTGTGTGAAAGCTTACTTATTGTATCATAGTTTGATGTTAGTTTCTAAACAGACATTTTAAATATAGAGAATTATAATCATTTTTGTGTGTATATATAAATATATATATTTGAATATATGTATATATTTAAATATATTTATATAAATGTATATATATTTGAAAACTATATATATATATAGTTTTCATTTTTAATATGCTGGTGACCTAAAAATGGGATTTCTCTCCATCTTTGAGAGATTCTGCCAGTGTTCTCCTTGCTTATCGTGACATCCATCTGCGAAGTGTTGGAGTAAGAGGTAATTAAACCACTAAGTGCAACATCTGAAGTTTCAATGACAACCCTTTGGCATGAAAGGTGAGGACTGAAAGTGTTTTGCCAAGATGTGAGGGACGGAATCCAGAATTCAGGACTATCATCACCATATCACTCTTGGAGTCCAAAAATATTAAAAAGGATTTAACAAAATAATTAAACCAGGCTCATGACTAGAGGAGCTTTTGCATTTGGCAAAGGCACTTGAGAGCAGGCTCTTCCTTAGCAACCACTTAATCATGATCTCATGGCTTGTTCACCCATATCCCCATCATCCATTCAGATGCTTGCTTTTTTGTGTGTGTGTGTATTTCATATATATATGGATATATTTATATATCCATCAGTTAGTCTAGAGTTTCTGTCTGCTTTGCTTAAGGAAAACACATCTACCTGTAATATATTAGATAGCCTATTTTTCAACATTTTAAAATATAAAATGCATCAGGAATCAGCACGACTATTTTCTCAGATAAATCTCTGCACTGATTACCATGAAGTACATTGATGTCACTATCACTATGACAACATTATGACAAGAACTAGTCACTCTCAGCTACCTAGTAAAAGGAATTGTCATCTGTATTTGCGAATAAAATGTAACACACATTAGAATCTCTATTTTCCTGCATAAATTAGTACCTTAATGGCTAGGGAGTTCTGAATCACAGTTGGATGAAGACCCCATTCCTGTTTATGTTTCCCTAAAGGTAAGATTTGACTATTTGAGGATTCTATACTTTAATTTTTCAGGAGGTTAGAAAGGAATCAATTGTTTTATCATTATAAGGAAGTATTGGAGGCAATAAGTACTCTTCATCTGCTTTTTTGTTTTGTTTGTTTTTCATTTAAGGAAGCACAGAGCTATGATATCAACAAACGGTCTGAATAAATAAGTGAGCTTTGGGATCTTGAAGTTTTCTATGTGAAGCAGTATTTGAATCAGTCTTTATGATTTTAGGATTTTGCATAATTTTTAACTTTCAGCTTCTTGTGATAGAAGTGAGTCACCCTCTTGTACTGTTCCATTTTTAATTAAGCAAGGATTCAAAACCATGTTTTCATTGTTAGCTTTAAAAATAAGTTGCCTCTCCTGCGATCTCTGTTCCCCTTCCAATAGGGATGTCCTACAGAAAATAAACAAAGGTATGCTGTACCCTTAGAGAGACAACATTAGCCCCCATAAACACACTCTGCTGCCTACATTTTTAGAATATTTATGCTCAGTTTTGTGCTTGTGTTGGTTTGTACAGTAGAGTGTCAGCATTCTGACATTTGTTGCTTAGAGAACTTTATCACCACACAACATGACATGAAGCAGTTGGCAAATGTCAATCTTCCCAGGAATGTTTGCCTTTTTATTTGATCTGAGCCAAACAGAAACTCTTTAGAGGAATTCCTTCTTTATAAGACTTGGTTGACCTATAAAAAGGAAAGCAAAGGTATGACTTATCTTGATTTTGAAATTCTACCTTTCATTTTGAGAGTTAAGATAATATGACAGATATCACATAGAAACAGGAGCTGCAGTCATAGAGTTAGTCAATGTGTTCCCTTAATTACAAAATCCTTAATGAACATGATTGAAAGACTTTTCTTAATTGTAAATGTATGTTGCATCATTTGGTGCTAGACACACTGAAGGAAAAATAAACATTTTTGACAAAAGGCGTGCTATTCCAAGTATATTATTTGATGCAAAAACACTATGTTTTTGTGTTACTCGAGTATCCATCTGAAACAGTTGGGGAAAATAATCGCAAAAAATTGAACATGGATAATATTTATCTGTAAACATCCTGAAGTTTCTCTGAGAAGTGATATGATTAACTCAACATTCAATATGTATGTATTTTGGTATAAGTCTCTGTCTTAGAACACAAATGTACATATTCTGATTATATTTTTTTTCCTCGCTCCCTGATTATGCTGTTTTTTAAATTAAACAACTTTTGTTTTCCAAATTCTACTTATGATAGCTGCATTAAACACCATCTAGTATACAAAGAAGAAAATAAATATTTCAATATAAGGTGTTTTGAAAATATTTCAATGGCATCTTGAGCAAAAATTAAACACAGATAAGCATAGATATGAAGAGAAGAAAAATAATCAAGAATCTGTTGGCTATGCAGAAACTTAAGAGAAGAGAGAATTTCAGACTTGTACTCTTAGTGGGAGAAAACAACAACAACTTCAAATTGATTGCTTTAAGAAATTTGTTTCCATGAGGCATAATTCCCCTGCAAATTATAGTTTCTATTTTAAAGTAAGCCTTTAGCAGAGCATATTGTATATAACTAAAAAAATCTGCTCAGTATCACTCATCTAACCTATTTTTATCATATAATAACACGAGCATTAGATTTCCTGTATCCTCTATAAAGTTAACCTAATTTCTACAGCCTTTTCCCATACACACAGACACAAACACACACTTACATGCTTTTATGTTTCTTCTTCTCTCTAACCCATCTGATATGGTTTACAATAATTTTATTTTTATGTCTGTCCTTTAAAATTCTTACAAAAGTAAACCAACTTAAAACTCCGTTCCCTGAGAACAATTTTTTATTTGAAGATTTAAGCAGCCATAGATATTATGGTAATCTCTGAGAGAGCTAGGGCATCAGAATCATAAAGGAGTTCAAATCTTAAGGAATATGGTTTAGATCTAATAGGATATTAATCCTACTAAATCAATCACTTTAACATGATGAATACTCCCTCACCTAGTATTTTAAATTTAAGTTCTGTGATTTTATAGCACGTCAGAAATAGAAGACAGTGAAGTACTCGTCTTTTTCTTTCTTTAGGATTTAAAAAGCAAGTGTTTTATTTAATTGCTCTGGAAATAAATAAAATTTATTGCTTATAAATTTAGAATGAAAGGACAGCATAATCTCTGTGTTATACACAGACTGATTTATTGCAGATTGCCTATTTAAGTTACATCAAATAGCTTTTACCGCACACAGGGAATCCTAATGTTTAAAAAACTATTCAATTTAAAATGGAAACTTTTTTCTAGTACATTTGTTAGAGTATATATCAAGCCTTAGTTTCTGTGCAATGTGTGGTAAAAATGGCATTTGTGACTAGCACGACAAAGATCCCAGACACTGATTTTTACCTTATCCAGTTCCTAAGGCAAAGTAGTGTGTCATTACTTTCCTTAAACAGTATCATCTTGATTTAGCTTAAAGTTACATTCAGTGTTCTTTTATAAGCAGGTTTAGGTATGATCAGATACTAAAAAAAAAAAAAAAAGGCTTTCATGAATCGAGGAATTTTTCCACGTTTAGTATTGTATTTCACAAGCTTAATGTTAATATACCTAATTATTTTTCCTTTCCTTTTTTCTTGTATAAACCTAATTGGTTTCACAAAGTTTGTTTTAAATTCAGTAGATTTTGTTTTGTAGTTAGGAAATAGAAAATCGATAGATATTTTTACTCACCTACAAATTTTAAATCAAATAACTGTTTAAAAAATATTGTATTTAGTGTCCACAAATGAGATATCCTGGGACCAGACTTTTCTGCTATGAATATGAGGTGAGTCTTTTGTTAATATTATGCAAAAGAAGGTAGGAAGCTTTATTTTCTGCAACATAAATGAGATATTTTTTTCCTCTACCATCTCAGAGCTCAGTATACATAGGGATACCATAAAATATATTTATTTATGATATTTATTTTGTGAGCCCAGACATGTTTCAGGCTCTGAAATACATAGGCCCTATTTACTTGCTATATCACCATCTGTCAGAAAATATTTTGAGTTGAATAGAGGCAGCAAAAGAATGAGCCGATGTGCAGATGTTGTTCAACTGAGAAATCAATTATTCCAACAATTGAAATTGTCCTTTAGGGAGTAGAGGAATTTTTTTTTTTTTCATTGTGATACAATAGTTTACTTGATCTGACTCCTTGGGATGGAAAGAAAATGCTAATCATTTTTCATTCAGATTTGCATTTGAAATTTCACTTTAGGACTTAGCACAAAAATGGTTCAAGAGCCCTGTGACACCGCCACCCTCTAGCCCTGTGTTCTGTGCCAACCTAGTCTTTACAGCTGATCTGCACTCAACAGAGAGATTTATAAATGGTTTCCACAGCAGGAGTTCAGGGCCATCTTTTGGAAGAGAGTCTAAGGACTATTGCACAGTATGTTCTCATTAAGATTTGTTTCCCTGTTAAAACAAGGATAGCTTTCCCAGGAGAAAAATCACCAAAAAGGCAACTTTGGGGAATGGGCAGGAAATTCTGAGGGGCAATATTATTTGCATTCTCTTTGATATTGATGAGGGAAGCATTTTGAGGTTGATTTCTATCCTCTTTGTCTTTTTCTCCTCCAAGTCATTCATTCATTTATTTCCTTTTCCCCTTGTCATTCATTCTTTAACTTATTCATTCAACTAGTATGTACTAACCATTTTAGCATTGTAAGCCACTCTATTGGAGAAGGAAATGGCAACCCACTCCAGTGTTCTTGCCTGGAGAATCCCAGGGACAGCGGAGCCTGGTGGGCTGCCGTCTATGGGGTCGCACAGAGTCGGACACGACTGAAGCCACTTAGCACCAGCAGCAAGCCACTCTATTTGCTGAATTTGCTCCTAATACGAGAGTTTGCGTTTTCCTATTACCATCTAGTATTTCTTCACTACTTGATGCCATCCAAACAAATGTTTGCTTCATTGTCTGTTTCCCTCTCACAATTTGCACCTTGTGAGAAAAAGAATGTCTCCACGTTGTTCAATGCTGACTCTCCCAGATTTAGTGGGTGGCCTGGCATCAACAATAATATTTAAGTAGCTACCTTTTGTTAAAATTTTTTAATGTTTGTTCAAAAATGAAAGCATGAATGAAGGAAGTCTTACTAGGGGAATCATTGGCATTGATAAGGCCCCAATCATGTTAATGTACTTAATGACCAATTGATTCCATACATTTTCACTTTCAGATAACCCAAAGTTTCCTATAGTCAGAGGGTTTCTGCAATCTCTCCTTTTCATCATCTTTCCAGCCCATTGGTATTCCACAGGCATTAGAATTACTTTTTTTTTTTTAATTTTTATTTTTACTTTATTTTACTTTACAATACTGTATTGGTTTTGCCATACATTGACATGAATCCACCACGGGTGTACATGTGTTCCCAAACATGAACCCGCCTCCCACCTCCCTCCCCATAACGTCTCTCTGGGTCATCACCGTGCACCAGCCCCAAGCATGCTGTATCCTGCATTGGACATAGACTGGTGATTCGATTCTTACATGATAGTATTGAATTACTTTTTGTGTGTGAGAGATTAACAATGTATTAAAGAAACCATCACTTGAGGCAAAGCCCCTAATTGTCCTTATATTGTTTATGATTCAAAAATCCTTAAAGAAGACTGATGGTAACAACAAGAGTGTATCCTTGTTTTGATTCCAACATCCTCTGCCTCTGGCACGGTTGTTGCTATCAGAGTTTTTGTTAACTTTTATTATTATTTTAATATTTATTTAGTCTGTGTTATGTCTTTATTGCTGCATGCAGGCTTTCTCTGGTTGCAGTGAGCAGGGTCTACTCTTTGTTGAAGTGCAAGGGCTTCTCATCACAGTGGCTTCTCTTGTGGAGCACAGGCTCCAAAATGTGGGCTCAGTAGTTGCAGCACGTTGGCTCAGTAGGTGTGATGCACAGGCTTAGTTGCTCCAAGGCATGTGGGAGCCTTCCAGACCAGGGATGGAATCTGTGTCTTCTGCATTGGCAGACAGATTCCTTACCACTGGACCACAGGTCCCTTACGAATGGCAGAATGCAGGACAGGACAATGAACGTGTAGGGGCGCCATGAACAATCAAAATAATTTTGACACACAGAAAACATGTCAAAATAAAGAGCTAGTGTTTTACAAAAATTAATGGAAATTCTTGTATTTAAGTTAAAAAAAAAATAGTCAGCAATGCATAATAAGAAAATGCCCAGAATATTAGTGTGAGAACAAAACATACCACATTCTTTGAATGATGCAAATGTATAGTGAAAATGCTAAAAGCATGAAATTTCATGTTCTTTGGTAAAAATATATGCTTAAATTAAGGATATCATGCATTGCATTTATCAGGTGGATACTAAAATTTTACTTCTGTTTCAACAGGGATGATTTGATTTAGTTCACGTTCTTCTGGAGCAAGAAACCTGACCCTCACCCCAAGGAGATCTTTGGGGAAAAAATGAATAATTGTCTCTCAGTCAAGTTACAGGGAACATTCCAGTAATGGATAGTAGAAAGGAGTGTATGATATTCAAGTCTCATCCAAGACTGAAATGAGATTATTGGCTAAGTAATTCAAGACTAGAAAGCAAACAAACTAAAAACCCAAACAGTAACAACAACAAAAACCCCAGGAAGAAATGGGTAAAGACAGAATCTGTTGTTTCCAGTTATCAAAAGTAGTGGATATATTAATTTGTTTTTCAAGAGAGCTCTCTTGAGAATGTATAATTTTAGTTCCACCTTCTGTATTAAAAAGAGCTACAAATGGGTAATTTATTATCACAGATATTTTAATTTTCACTGTGAAAACAGTACTGTTGCATATATTTTGATTCAGTTAGCCATACATGCAGACTCAACAAATCAAAAATCTTTTAAATAAAATTTTATAAAGCCTCAAGTTATTAGAAGCTCATTTTTTTTTCCTTATTCACATTCTAGTTGCTTATCAACATACTTGCTTATCAATTTGGAGCAGGCTTGTTCTGTTTACTGTTTCTTGACTAATCTGAAAGAAAGTCAACTGAAGCTTTTTTTTCTCATTGTGATATGCATTTTAATATTTGACGGGAAAGAAGGAAGCAAAAAGATCAAATCTATCTGAGATTTAAAGGTATGAGGATAATAGAAATGTTCTTGAATTTTCTGCTACCATCACCATTAAGCAGAAAGTGCAGTTCAGTTCAGTCACTCAGTCGTGTCTGACTCTTGCGACCCGATGAATTGCAGCAGGCCAGGCCTCCCTGTCCATCACCAAATCCCAGAGTTCACTCAGACTCACGTCTATTGGTCAGTGATGCCATCCAGCCATCTCATCCTCTGTCATCCCCTTCTCCTCCTACCCCAATCCCTCCCAGCATCAGAGTCTTTTCCAATGAATCAACTCTTCGCATGAGGTGGCCAAAGTACTGGAGTTTCAGCTCCAGCATCATTCCCTCCAAAGAAATCCCAGGGCTGATCTCCTTCAGAATGGACTGGTTGGATCTCCTTGCAGTCCAAGGGACTCTCAAGAGTCTTCTCCAACACCACAGTTCAAAAGCATCAATTCTTTGGCGCTCAGCCTTCTTCACAGTCCAACTCTCACATCCATGCATGACCACAGGAAAAGCCATAGCCTTGACTAGACAGACCTTAGTCGGCAAAGTAATGTCTCTGCTTTTGAATATGCTATCTAGGTTGGTCATAACTTTTCTTCCAAGGAGCAAGCGTCTTTTAATTTCTTGGCTGCAGTCACCATCTGCAGTGATTTTGGAGCTCAAAAAATAAAGTCTGACACTGTTTCCACTGTTTCCCCATCTATTTCCCATGAAATGATTGGACCGGATGCCATGATCTTCGTTTTCTGAATGTTGAGCTTTAAGCCAACTTTTTCACTCTCCTCTTTCACTTTCATCAAGAGGCTCTTTAGCTCTTCTTCACTTTCTCCCATAAGGGTGGTGTCATCTGCATATCTGAGGTTATTGATATTTCTCCCGGCAATCTTGATTCCAGCTTGTGTTTCTTCCAGCCCAGCGTTTCTCATGTTGTACTCTGCATATAAGTTAAACAAGCAGGGTGACAATATACAGCCTTGACATACTCCTTTTCCTATTTGGAACCAGTCTGTCGTTCCATGTCCAGTTCTAACTGTTGCTTCCTGACCTGCATACAGATTTCTCAAGAGGTATGTCAGGTGGTCTGGTATTCCCATCTCTTTCAGAATTTTCCACAGTTTATTGTGATCCACACAGTCAAAGGCTTTGGCATAGTCAATAAAGCAGAAATAGATGTTTTTCTGGAACTCTCTTGCTTTTTCGATGATCCAGCGGATGTTTGCAATTTGATATCTGGTTCCTCTGCCTTTTCTAAAACTAGCTTGAACATTAGGAAGTTCATGGTTCACGTATTGCTGAAGCCTGGCTTGGAGAATTTTGAGCATTACTTTACTAGCGTGTGAGATGAGTGCATTTGTGTGGTAGTTTGAGCATTCTTTGGCATTGTCTTTCTTTGGGATTGGAATGAAAACTGACCTTTTCCAGTCCTATGGCCACTGCTGAGTTTTCCAAATTTGCTGGCATATTGAGTGCAGCACTTTCACAGCATCATCTTTCAGGATTTGAAATAGCTGTACTGGAATTCCATCACTTCTACTAACCCTGCTCATATTGATGCTCTCTAAGGCCCACTTGACTTCATATTCCAGGATGTCTGGCTCTAGATGAGTGATCACACCATCATGATTATCTTGGTCGTGAAGATCTTTTTTGTACAGTTCTTCTGTGTATTCTTGCCAGTCTTCTTAATAGCTTCTGCTTCTGTTAGGTCCATACCATTTCTGCCCTTTATCCAGCCAATCTTTGCATGAAATGTTCCCTTGATATCTCTGATTTTCTTGAAGAGATCTCTAGTCTTTCCCATTCTGTTCTTTTCCGCTATTTCTTTGCATTGTTCCAAAGAGGAAAAGGAGTATGTCAAGGCTGTATATTGTCACCCTGCTTGTTTAACTTATATGCAGAGTACAACATGCATTGATTGCTGAAGAAGCCTTTCTTATCTCTTCTTGCTATTCTTTGGAACTCTGCATTCAGATGCTTATATCTTTCCTTTTCTCCTTTTTTTCCCGCTTCTCTTCTTTTCACAGCTATTTGTAAGGCCTCCTCAGAAAGCCATTTTCCTTTTTTGCATTTCTTTTCCATGGGGATGGTCTTGATCCCTGTCTCCTGTACAGTGTCACGAACCTCATTCCACAGTTCATCAGGTACTTTATCTATCAGATCTAGGCCCTTACATCTATTTCTCACTTCCACTGTATAATCATAAGGGATTTGATTTAGGTCATACCTGAATGGTCTAGTGGTTTTCCCTACTTTCTTCAATTTCAGTCTGAATTTGGTAATGAGTTCATGATCTGAGCCACAGTCAGCTCCTGGTCTTGTTTTTGTTGACTGTATAGAGCTTCTCCATCTTTGGCTGCAAAGAATAGAATCAATCTGATTTTGGTGTTGACCATCTGGTGATGTCCATGTGTAGAGTCTTCTCTTGTGTTGTTGGAAGAGGGTGTTTGCTATGACCAGTGCATTTTCTTGGCAAAACTCTATTAGTCTTTGCCCTGCTTTATTCCACATTCCAAGGCCAAATTTGCCTGTTACTCCAGGTGTTTCTTGACTTCCTACTTTTGCATTCCAGTCCCCTGTAATGAGGAGGACATCTTTTTTGGGTGTTAGTTCTAAAAGGTCTTGTAGGTCTTCACAGAACCGTTCAACTTCAGCTTCTTCAGTGTTACTGGTTGCGGCATAGACTTGGATTACCATGATATTGATTGGTTTGCCTTGGAAACGAACAGAGATCATTCTGTCGTTTTTGATATTGCATCCAAGTACTGCATTTCGGACTGTTTTGTTTACAATGATGGCTACTCCATTTCTTCTGAGGGATTCCTGCCAACAGTAGTAGATATAACGGTCATCTGAGTTAAATTCACCCATTCCAGTCCATTTTAGTTCGCTGATTCTTAGAATGTCGACGTTCACTCTTGCCATCTCTTGTTTGACCACTTCCAATTTTCCTTGATTCATGGACCTGACATTCCAGTTTCCTATGCAATATTGCTCTTTCAAGCATCGGACCTTGCTTCTATCACCAGTCACATCTGCAGCTGGGTGTTGTTTTGGCTTTGGCTCCATCCCTTCATTCTTACCCCACACCAAAGGTAAGAGAAACCCAAGTTAGATGGTAGGTTTTGCAAGAGGGCATCAGAGGGCAGACACACTGAAACCATACTCACAGAAAACTAGTCAATCTAATCACTCTAAGACCACAGCCTTGTCTAACTCAATGTAACTAACCCATGCCCGCGGGCGGGTCATGATGGAGAGGTCTGACAGAATGTGTTCCACTGGAGAAGGGAATGGCAAACCACTTCAGTATTCTTGCCTTGAGAACCCCATGAACAGTATGAAAAGCAAAATGATAGGATACTGAAAGAGGAACTCCCCAGGTCGGTAGGTGCCCAACACGCTACTGGAGACCAGTGGAGAAATAACTCCAGAAAGAAAACAGAACGTAGACACAGATATTTCTGTTCCAATTTTCTCTGATACATAGAACATGGCTTCATGGGCTACCACATGTTTCTCTTCATTTCTTTGCCAGAAAGATCTCCAGCAAATATTAGAGTAGATTCCTTCTTTTAAATGTAAACCTGTCTGCCTGTCTGTCTTTCCCCGTGTCTCTCAGTTTCTCAGACACCTTGAGCTCCAATTATTTTTCTGGCTGACATTTCCAGTAGAGTTTATTAGTTGTACATACTTTGGTAATTTTTATATTTTAAACAATATTGTTCTTCAACAAATATAATTCAAGTCTTTTCAGCTCTACAATTACATGTTGCCCCCAAATCAAATCTGAAAGTATGTCACATCAAAGTAGTTTTTCATAATTTTCTTTAATTATAAAAGCCATTCACCTAAAGTATCAATCACATTGTTTAAAGTTAGCAAGCTCTTCTTATTTAAGGTATGCTGTGTATAAAATAGTTTATTATTTCTATTTATTTGAGAGTTTAAGAATCTTAAATTTTCCATAGCACGTTTGGATTACAGTTTTCATTTAAAAGTGCTTTCATCTTTCATGTAAAAAAAAAAATTGTGTAGATAGCCAGCTATGTTTCAGTCTGACACTTAGTATTAATTCAGTAGTTTAACTGAACCAATAACTATTTTGAGGCATGTCATTAAATTTGTTCATTTCAAATACCTGGCTCCTAGAGGACTTCCTTGGTCTATCAGTAGCTAAAACGCCAAGCTCCCAATGTAAGGTGTCCAGGGTTGAACCCTGGTCGGGTAACTAGATCCCATACACCACAAGTAAGAGTTCTCATGCTTGAACTAAAGATCCTACATGTGCAATGAAGACCCAGTGAGGCCAAATAAGTAAACAATAAATAAAATAAGTATTAAAAAAGAGAACCCTCAAATAACTGGCTCTTATAAAATTTCCATTACATGTGGAATGAATAAAACATGTCAGAATCTGTTGTAAAAATGTACAGTTTATTCATATTATGTCCTTAAGATGCAATTTTAAAGGGCTTTACCTGTGAAGAATTTTCCATCTTCTTATTTTTATATAATGATCTCTAATATAGATTTTATATGGTATATTTTAACAAAATTGTGTTAGCAATCCAATGGAAGTATTTCCTTCTCTAATTCTCAATTGTTTGTCTTTACAATATCCCTGTGCTTGAGTTAACCACATAAGAAAATTAAAAATTAATTAGACCTCCTAAGGTTATCGTGCACTGGGGCCGAGGGAAAAATCCAACTCGATCCCTCATCTGGCCAGTCGGTTTAATAGAGGCAGCACAGACTCCGAGAGTATGCAACAGTGATTGAACATTCTTTTACAAACTTCTCCCATTGCTGTCTAATTAGGATTTTCCCCTCGAACCAGGAAAATGGTGCCAATCCATTCTGATATCACCAGCATGAATCACTAAAAAGTTATTTAGCAAAATTTTACTATGCTTTTAATGCTGTACTATGTGAGATATAAAAAAGCATTTTAAGCCTTAGTCCTTCCATCAAGACACTGTGTCTTAACTAGGGAGACACATTAAAAAGCTAAATTGTATCTTATTCCTTCACTCCCAGGAAATGAGAGAAGGAAATGATTAGCATGGGCCGTTACTATAAAATCACCACGGAAGAAAAAGACTTGAGTCAGGCCTTGAGAATTTGGGAGGTTATAGTTTTGTTGACAGAAAGAATGAAAGATAGGTTATGATGGGAAAAATATAATTAAATATATGAGTCAGGAAGAAATAGCGTATTTAAGAGGGAGAAAGGAGTGGCCATTTGGGAGTGTGCTTGCTATGTATGAGTTGGGATTTTTTTTAATTGGAGTGTAATTGCTTCACAATGTTGTGTTACTTTCTGCTGAACAACCAAGTGAATCAGCTATATATGTACATACATCCCCCCCCTCATGTACTTCCAGCGACCCTGCCCCATTTCCACCTCTGTAGATAGGTCATCACTGAGCTGGGCTCCCTGTATTACAGAGCAGCTTCCCGCTAGCTATCTATTTTTGTCAAGGTAATGTATATATGGCAATCTTACTCTCCTGATTCATCTCACCCTCCCCTTCCTGAAAATGATCTTAAATATATGGGAGTGCTGCCAAATAATGAAGAGCATTGAAAAGTCAAATATATGATTGTAGAACTGATCAGAAATTTTGTTCATAATATTTAATGTTCTTTTGATGGTAGGCCTATCCAGATTTAATAGGGTTTGGATGGTGGTGTTAATATGTTATTATTACTCTGTTCTGTTTTATTTTTCTATGTTTTGAAATAAATCTGTGTTTCCTAATGATAACTAAGTGGTCTGTGTATGTAATGAATACAAATCATCACTAAACCACAATTAAGAGACAAGTGTTTTGGTTTGGTTTCGTTTAATTTAATGTCTCTTCTAAAATGTAGATTGGAATTTTTTTCTTACAGACCTTGCTGTAAATGGTGCTCCAGTTTCTATCATCATTCTGCCATCTTGAGCGTCACTGATTTGGTTAAAGAAATTATACTTCTTGCCCCTATCTCATTTAATGGCCAACAGTCAGTTATTCATTAGTTTTTTCTCCTCACTATTGTCAGCAAGATCTCTTTAAAATGAAAATTTAGAAATAATTTTTCACTGCTCCCAGATTACCCAACTCCTGTTTAAAAATTTTAATTATGTTAGAATAAATTCCAGTGTTCTTTTGATAATCTATAAGATCTTTTTTTTATTTGATTATCTAATTCTTTGTCTACTAAACTAATTTACATTCTTTACTTGCCATTTATCTGAAATATTTACAATTATTCAGAGTGCTATGTTATTCTGTGACTCTATGATGTAGCACTTTATATTCTTATCTATAAAATTCCACTATTCAACACATCAGCTCTTCCAAATTTTTCTCAGACATCACTTCCAATGTAAAGTCTTTCCTTACTCCTAAATTTCAACCCTTTTCCCTAAAGATAATCAAATTTACTAATATAAAGTTTTATATGTAAACTCCTTAGGGTAAATATCATAGATTTATATTTTAAATTTTATTTATATATTTTTCTTTTTTATTGCATTATATACTACCTCAGGGAAAGGTCTATTCTATATTTATCTACATATTTCCATTGCTTAATGCCGTGTCTGCAGTATGATAGATTTTTATTAATATCGGTTGAATCAGAATAAATCTTCCACCTACTGAAAGGAAGAATAAAGAATTTTTGATACATGTTAGCTGTGGAGTGGGTGTATAGCTCATGTTTAACACCAGGAATTCTAGAACAAGCTTATTTGCCAGTCAAATCTTGCTCCATCACTCCCTAGCACATCAAACAATTGTCTTTGGATTTTAGTGAGGTAATTGATTCTCAAGGGCAGATATCCCACCCACTCTTAATCCAATGTGAACTTATTTAAAACAAACAAGCAAACAAGTAGGCCAAGAGAGACAAAGTTGAGCAGCAGAGAGAGAGAGACAGACAGACAGACAGACAGAGGGGCAGAGAACACAAATGGTTCGTAAGCTCTCACTTCTGGTGGCCTTCCTTAGGACCTGTGGTCCATATCTGGCCTGAGCTCATTTTACCTGCATTTCTGTCCCTTGAAACCAATGGAATCCTAAAAAATAAAATTGAGTATATATACATATATATGTGTATTTTTATTAACAGCTTCAGGGTTTTGTATATTTGTTGAAAGTAAGATGGAAAATGAAAACTACCACTTGAAATAATCGTAGAAGCATTTATTAGCTTTGCTACTAGTACTATCTTGTTTTGTGTGTACATACACACACACACACTACACCTGTATCTATTTACAAAGAATTCCATAAACATTAATGTGTTCTAAAGAGGCAGAGGGAGACATTTCATTATACTTTGAATGAATTGAGTCAAAAATCTTGATTTGCCAGGATTGTGATGAAAAGCTCATTTTTTCTAATGTGAACATGTACTTTCTACCCCAGGATAAATCATTTTATTCAAAACGTAAAATGCTAAGCTGATTCTGATCTTTGGAAAAGGTGATGCTGTGCTTTTGCTGTTGCTGCTGTTATTTTCAAGCAAAAATGTGACGTCCTCTATACTTCTGCAGCTGAAGTGAGGAATGTCATTTATGACAACTCTTTTCAAATTGGAAAGTACCTTATTCATTTCTGAAATTGGAGAGATAGGGGAGCTTATAAATTTATTTCTCAAGTTGGAGAGTCTGAAGTACCTCATAAAAACGCGTAAACCATTACATGATCAGTAATAAGTCAAACTGATGATTATTGGTGATTATAAACTTTCTCATACAGTGTTCATACTGACAAGTATTTTTTTCACAATTCTAGACAAATGGTTGTGTGGTTGGTGAGACTATGCTTATAAAGGAGTCACAAATATATCATCCCATGTGATATCAAGGCTAAGAGAAGTGTGTCTAGCCAGTGGATAGATGTCGTAATGAAGCAGCCTGCACTACGTGTCTTCATGTTATTATATTTTTTCTATTATATGCAATGTGGATCCTCTGAGAAGTAGTTGCTGACAATCTATCTACTCAGAAGGGCTGTGAAGGTTTATTGTGAAGTAAAATTAAAAAAAAAAAAAAGAAACTTGTTAAAAAAAAAAAGAAGAAGAAGAAGAAAGAAAAGTAGGTGAGGAGGAATTAGCAGGATTCTGCAGGAGAAATGTTCAGTCCAAGGTTTGAACTTATTAAATTCTGTCGATCCAACAGAGAAGTCTGAAAGAAAGGTTACTCATTAGAAGAGTCCTTTGTTAAGCAGAAATGACCCAACTTGTATACCACAGTTTACTCAACTATCTGCTGCATCCAAAGAGTGGCCTTGGCTCAAAATTTGTGATGAATGAGAAAGACCTGGTAAATGGAAGCCATCATCTGAACCACGCTCTGCAGAGCTGGTCAAGGATGCTGTCCTTGCATCACCATGGCACATCCCTGTGGTGTGCAGCCACGCCTGACTCTGAGCGACTCTACAGACTGTAGCCCACTAGGCTTCTCTGTCCATGGGGATTTTCCAGGCAAGAATACTGAAGGAAATGGAGTGCCATTTCCTCCTCCAGGGGATCTTCCCAACCCAGGGATCAAACCTGAGTCTCCTGTGTCTGCTGCATTGCAGGAGGATCCTTTACAATTGAGCCATCTGGGCACACTGGAGATACATAGACAAAGAAAGGTGTGTGTTAATCAAGTTAGTAAGCACAGTTCTTTGAGAAACAGGACCGTTGGCCAAAATTCTAAATACTGTGTTTTTAAATTAGAAAGGTTTTGCTTACTGAAGTATCTAGTGCTCGAGTGGCAATTGGAAGGAGAGATATGGAAATAAAATCAATATTCTGTTCAATAAAACAAAAATAAGCAGTTAACCTGCATGTATACAAATCTTCGAAACAAATGAAACACAAAGCCATTTTCAAAATAGAATAAAAATTCAAGGATAAAAGGAAATAGATGATGAGCATAAGTAGAGCCATGCCAAAGAAAATGGAATAAAAGAAGGACCTAAAAAAGTCTTTTCTAAACTGGAACATATATTAAAGAAACCATACAACCCCTAAAATAACTATCACCTCCAAGAATGAGTTTGCCAGATGTGCAAGTGAGTATGTGGAATTAAAACATGTAATAAATCTGTAAGTTCGGATGTGATGTTCTCTGGTGTCTGAGCCCTTCTGCCTGAGATCCTGAGTAATGAAAAATTTACCAATGGCTTTTATTTTATTTGACAGAAAAAGAAGTATTTATTATTAAAACTTTCAAAATCTGGATAGAGAAGATAAGTGGATTCTCAGTACTGAGCATACAGTGTTCACATTAACTTTAGAATGAAGCAAAAGAGGATCTGCTATGGGACATTGACAGCAGTATCACACTAGTCAGTGTCAATATAGGTTTTGGAGGAAAATCACAGTTGTCACTGTCATTTTCACTCCTCGGCTAGATTTGCTCTATTAAATAAAGTGATATTTATAAATTAAATTTTCTCAAATTATAACATAAACAAGTTTGTATTTGCGTTTTTTTCTTTTTCACTTTCAGTAATAAAATCTTATGTTTAGAGCTTTTCATTTGTTGACAGCAGGGACTGGAAGAATAGAACTAAACTGTTTAAATTACTGAGATTTCCAGTGACCTCTTTCAGGTTGGCACATTGGAGCAGGTACTTAGTGAGCTAGCACCACAATATGTAATTTAGTAACAAAAATGGTTACTGGTTACAAATGAGTTATGCCGCCCTTAGTGGACTGTAGGACTGTGAATACCTGATTTAGTTTCCTCCCTCAAATTTAAAAATTTTTAGTTCAAGAAACTGGATCATGATGGCAGATGGAGTAAATAAAGGCATGTAACTCTTGTTTACCTGAAATACCCTAAAAAGATGAAAAATGTGTTTTTAAAAAAGATCTCCCTCCTGTGCTGGCAAACAAGAGAGTCAGAGCCAGGTGTCAAAATCATTCTGTCAGAATCAGCAGTTCTCACATAACCCAACTATAGGCAATTACACAGTGTAACTGAAAAAAACTATTAATACCAGAAATAGACCTATCAATAAATGTGCAGTTATTTTATCAAGAAATTTATAGCATTTTACTAAAAACGTGTGAGAGATCTGAGCAAGGGGAAGCAAGTTCACTGTTCCTAAATGTGAATACATATTCGTGAAGATGTCAGGTTTCGTCTAACCTCCCTTCCTATTCATTTATAACTCAGTCCAATCCCAAACAAAATACCAAGTAAAATAATCAGCATCAGTGATTTCTCTACAAAAAGAAGTTAATTTCAAAAACAATGACCACCATGAAACTTTGGAATTACATAGCTAGGTTCTTTCTTGACTTTTGATGTAAGAATAAAACTATTTATTTAGCTATGAACTGGGACATTTCCTTATGCCTAGAATTTTAGAACACCTAAAAGTTCCTTCTCAAGAGAAGTTCCCATGGACGACCTATGGTCTCTTTCATAGGAATCACTGTGAAAAGATGAGATGTAAAGACATGAAGAGATGATTTAAAAATTGGCTAAGAATCTGCATGGTACCTGTGTGGAGATGATCAACAAAGAGGGTGGAGCTGAAAACCCTGAAGTAATGAAAACATCAGTTACTTTAAGAACTAGAAATGGTATCTTTGGGAACTTTGGTCATAAAACCAATCATTAAAGGAAGAAAATCAGGTAGTTTGGGCTGAAAAGTATTGAACACATTTCCTGAGACTTTGACTTTCTTGCTCCCTCCCTCTCTTCCTCCTTCCTCTCTCTCTCTCTTTGCTATTTTAGTACTATCTTCTGGAAGGGGTATGTATATGTAGAGAGATTGGTGGAGAGTGGTGTTAATGTAATTAAACAAGAAGGCCACTAGACCGAGATGGCTCTCAGGCTTCAGGAGCGCATGGAAGCAAACCAAAATCTAAGTCAGAGTCAATGCAGCCACTAAGTCTGAGGAGATAAAACCCAAGAACAACCTATTGCATAGCCAACTAGGCTTTCCTGTTTATGGCAACTGTCTAAACTATAGCCAATCAATGTCCTTGCTTTGCTTCCTCATCTTCTCTATAAAAAGGTCTCCCCTAATTCCTGTCAATATAGCCCTCCTCACTACACTGGGTTTCATCCTACCCAATTCAAATTGGTATATGCTAAAATCAACTCTTGAAAATTAAATGTGCCTCAGCTTATCTTTTAACAGGGTTGCTTCACAAGGTAAGAAACTACCCAGTTCCTTTTTGCATGTTTACCATCTGCCATCTACTAAAATATCTTCTGTCATGAAAGGGTTCCTCTGTTGAAGATCCCATCCTCATGAGGTCACCAGAACTGCCTGGAGGCCTTCTTAGCTACATCATTGAAAATTTTGCAGATGGAAGGGAAACAAATGCCTATCACAGCAGTTGGGGATGCTAAAAGATACAATGATATGGGTGCCAGGTTGACTGGATGTTGATTTAATTCTTGTAAAAATTGTTTGAATAATATAATGATTTAGAAGTTGTATAAGGGTTTCAAAACAGTGCATTTAAGTTGTACATGTACAATATAATAGAGTCTGCAGTATAACAGATTCTGTGCAACTATACAAGTGTGAACTTAATTTTGAAATTTCACTGTATGTTATATTCACTCATTCATGCAAAACTCTATAAATGAGTCTATTTGCCTTATTGTCAAATTATATCATTTAGGCCTTTATGTACAATATTTTGGGACAGGTATAAAATCTGTAGTATATAGAAATAGGCATGGTAAAAATCATCACAGACTCATGTTAAAAAGAGGAGCTTACAAAACACATGTCAAGATGTAATGTGAGGGAAGGGTATCAGGGTTATTGTTAGGTGAATAATAGCTAGCAGCAGAAAACATATTCATAACCCTTCCCATCCTTGTAGACACATCTGTAATATTTCTCAGTCTTCCTTGGTTGGAATTAATCTCTCTATTTCCTTCTCATGTTCTTACGCTTCCCAATCCCTACTTTTAACATATTCTATTTTATATTTCTGGAGAAGGCAGTGGCACCCCACTCCAGCACTCTCGCCTGGAAAATCCCATGGACGGAGGAGCCTGGTTTTGTGATATAAGAAAATATCTCCAGTACTAGGCAGTATTATTTATTTTATCCATCCCAAAGTTATCACAGGGTAAATAACTCTTTAAGTGGGTCAAAGAAGCTTTCACACAGTTCCTATTGGGACATTTCCAGAAACCTTCAGAAGTAATATAGAAAGAAAAAAAAAAAAAAAGAGGAGAATCAGCAATTTTCAAAGATTGCTTGAGAACTAATTTTTGGAGGCATTGAAAAATGCTTAGAGTTTTTTATTAATGGTTTTTACACCATTTTTGGTTTTAAAAATGAAGCAAAAATATTTAAGAAGATAATAGATTCAAAAATATGAAATTTGAACCATGAAACTAAAAAACTAAGAGGTTCACAAATTCAGATTTGGTGTTAGCATATGATTGGTCTGCTACAGGTTAGAGAGACCATTCCTTTTGCAATGGAATTGTGAAGGGTGATTTAGAGAAGCCAGGGAGAGAGAAACAAGAAGGAAGGCTACATAAATGTTTTAACGTTGTTCTCTGTTCATTTGCCTTTTGTATTTTTTTGAATGAAATGTCTTTTCTCTCTCTCTCTCTCTCTTTTTTTTTTTTTAACCAAAGCAAAGTCTCATGCTTCATATACAACCCAAACTTCATCTTAACATCTGCTGTGCTGCACACATGGGTATATTTATCTTTTTCTTCTCTAAGAGCCCATATTTTTTATGCAATTAAGTTGGTTGGTGATGTTATGATAATATTTCTTATACAGACACAGGAATGTTGTTAGAAGCCAAGAGGTTCTAATTAAAAGCTGAGAAGCTGTCATACTCATTCATGTAGCCTCTCTGGTACAGATAGAATGCATATCAATTTTTGGATAAATAGAATTAATTAGCAACACACTTTCACATCCCATAAAAATGTGGGCTCCTCTAGTATGTTACTGGGTTTCCCTGATGGCTCAATGGTGAAGAATCTTCCTGCACCCGGGTTCGACCATGGGTTGGGAAGATCCCCTGGAGAAGGAAATGGCTACCCACTCCAGTATTCTTGCCTGGGAAATGCCTGGTGGGGTACAGTTAATGGGGTTCCAAAAGAGTCAGACACAACGGAGTGACTAAACAACAACAATGAATATGTTACTACTTGGCAGCAGATTTTGCATTTCAAAAAAGGCTTCATAAAATCTTTACCAGATATTGAATGAAACTAATGAAATAACAGCACATACATAATAATCAACTTTACAGTAACAGTACTCAGCCTTTTAACAAATTTAGAGTCCTTTATGTGTGGGCATGAACAGTATGAAAAGGCAAAGTGATAGGACTCTGAAAGAGGAACTCCCCAGGTCAGCAGGTGCCCAATATGCTACTGGAGATCAGTGGAGAAATAACTCCAGACAGAATGAAAGGATGGAGCCAAAACAAAAACAATACCCAGTTGTGGATGGGACTGGTGATAGAAGCAAGGTCTGATGCTGTAAAGAGCAATATTGCATAGGAACCTGGAATGTCAAGTCCATGAATCAAGGCAAATTGGAAGTGGTCAAACAGGACATGGCAAGCGTGAACCTCAACATTCTAGCAATCAGCAAACTAAAATGGACTGGAATGGGTGAACTTAACTCAAATGACCATTATATCTACTACTGTGGGCAGGAATCCCTTAGAAGAAATGGAGTAGCCATCATGGTCAACAAAAGAGTCTGAAATGCAGTACTTGGATGCAATCTCAAAAATGACAGAATGATATCTGTTCGTTTCCAAGGCAACCCAATCAATATCACAGTAATCCAAGTCTATGCCCCAACCAGCAACACTGAAGAAGCTGAACTTGAACGGTTCTATGAAGACCTACAAGACCTTTTAGAACTAACACCCAAAAAAGATGTCCTCCTCATTACAGGGGACTGGAATGCAAAAGTAGGAAGTCAAGAAACACCTGGAGTAACAGGCAAATTTGGCCTTGGAATGAGGAATGAAGCAAGGTAAAGACTAATAGAGTTTTGCCAAGAAAATGCACTGGTCATAGCAAACACCCTCTTCCAACAACACAAGAGAAGACTACACATGGACATCACCAGATGGTCAACACCAAAATCAGATTGATTCTATTCTTTGCAGCCAAAGATGGAGAAGCTCTATACAGTCAACAAAAACAAGACCAGGAGCTGACTGTGGCTCAGATCATGAACTCCTTATTGCCAAATTCAGACTGAAATTGAAGAAAGTAGGGAAAACCACTAGACCATTCAGGTATCACCTAAATCAAATCCCTTATGGTTATACAGTGGAAGTGAGAAATAGATGTAAGGGACTAGATCTGATAGATAGAGTGCCTGATGAATTGTGGACAGAGATTGGTGACATTGTACAGGAGACAGGGATCAAGACCATCCCCATGGAAAAGAAATGCAAAAAAGGAAAATGGCTTTCTGAGGAGGCCTTACAAATAGCTGTGAAAAGAAGAGAAGCAAAAAGCAAAGGAGAAAAGGAATGATATAAGCATCTGAATGCAGAGTTCCAAAGAATAGCAAGGAAAGATAAGAAAGCCGTCCTCAGCCACCAATGCAAAGAAATAGAGGAAAAGAACAGAATGGGAAAGACTAGAGATCTCTTCAAGAAAATTGGAGACACCAAGGGAACATTTCATGCAAAGATGGGCTCAACAAAGGACAGAAATGGTATGGACTTAACAGAACATTTCATGCAAAGATGGGCTCAACAAAGGACAGAAATGGTATGGACTTAACAGAAGCATAAGATATTAAGAAGAGGTGGCAAGAATACACAGAAGAACTGTACAAAAAAGATCTTCACAACCCAGATAATCACGATGGTGTGATCACTCACCTAGAGCCAGGCATCGTGGAATGTGAACTCAAGTGGGCCTTAGAAAGCGTCATACGAACAAAGCTAGTGGAGGTGATGGAATTCCAGGGGAGCTATTTCAAATCCTGAAAGATGATGCTGTGAAAGTGCTGCACTCAATACGCTAGCAAATTTGGAAAACTCAGCAGTGGCCACAGGACTGGAAAAGGTCAGTTTTCATTCCAATTCCAAAGAAAAGCAATGCCAAAGAATGCTCAAACTACCACACAATTGCATTTATCTCACATGCTTGTAAAATCATGCTCAAAATTCTCCAAGCCAGGCTTCAGCAATACATGAACCGTGAACTTCCAGATGTTCAAGCTGGTTTTAGAAAAGGCAGAGGAACCAGAGATCAAATTGCCAACATCCGCTGGATCATGGAAAAAGCAAGAGAGTTCCAGGAAAACATCTATTTCTGCTTTATTGACTCTGCCAAAGCCTTTGACTGTGTGGAACACAATCAACTGTGGAAAATTCTGAAAGAGATGGGAATACCAGGCACCTGACCTGCCGCTTGAGAAACCTATATGCAAGTCAGGAAGCAACAGTTAGAACTGGACATGGAACAACAGACTGGTTCCAAATAGGAAAAGGAGTATGTCAAAGCTGTATATTGTCACCCTGCTTATTTAACTTATATGCAGAGTACATCATGAGAAACGCTGGGCTGGAAGAAGCACAAGCTAGAATCAAGACGGCCAGGAGAAATATCAATAACCTCAGATATGCAGATGCACCACCCTTTTGGTAGAAAGTGAAGAAGAACTAAAAAGCCTCTTGATGAAAGTGAAAGAGGGGAGTGAAAAAGTTAGCCTAAAGCTCAACATTCAGCAAATGAAGATCATGGCATCTGTTCCCATCACTTCATGGGAAATAGATGGGGAAACAGTGGAAACATTGTCAGACTTTATTTTTCTATGCTCTGAAAGCACTGCAGATGGTGACTGCAGGCATGAAATTATAAGATGCTTACTCCTTGGATGAAAAGTTATGACCAACCTAGATAGTATATTCAAAAGCAGAGATATTACTTTGCCAACAAAGGTCTGTCTTGTCAAGGCTATGGTTTTTCCAGTGATAATGTATGGATGTGAAAGTTGGACTGTGAAGAAAGCTGAGTGCTGAAGAATTGATGCTTTTTAACTATGGTGTTGGAGAGGACTCTTGAGAGTGCCTTGGACTGCAAGGAGATCCCACCAGTCCATTCTGAAGGAGATCAGCCCTGGGTGTTCTTTGGAAGGACTGATGCTAAAGCTGAAACTCCAGTACTTTGGCCACCTCATGTGAAGAGTTGACTCATTGGAAAAGACTTTGATGCTGGGAGGGATTGGGGGCAGGAGGAGAAGTGGATGACAGAGGATGAGATGATTGGATGGCATCACGGACTCGACGGACATGAGTCTGAGTGAACTCCGGGAGTTGGTGATGGACAGGGAGGCCTGGCGTGCTGCAATTCATGGGGTCTCAAAGAGTCAGACATGACTGAGTGAATGAACTGAACCAAACTTACTATGTGGGCATCAGAGTCATTGTGAGGAGGCAAAACTAGTTTTGATTTGGGGAAGATTTGTTTACATAAATCACTGTATTCAAAAGTCTTTGAAAAGTGTCAAGTAGCCTCACTTGAGCTTTGCCAATGTTAGTTTTAATCTGTCTCTTAAAATGATCACTTTTCCATGTTACAGGTATTATTGTCCCCCAGAAGATATATATATCTCATACTGGCTTCGTCAATGGAACTTGTGATCATTCTTTCTAAAGAATTACATTCTAAAGGCCTAAAGTCAAATGAAGAGATGCCCACCTTCAGATATGCCTTCTGCTTATAGTGCTTGTACAGCAAATACTTACATGGTTATTACCTGTATATTCATGATCCTGTGTATCATCTGTGACTATCAACTTAGCACAGTTTCAGTCAGACATTTTATCCTGTTCTGTTTATCACTGCCTTCCATTTTCACTGGGTGTTGATGTTTTAAACCATATCTTTCTGTCCCAGCTCCTGAACTCTGTTTCCAGCTGGCATCTTCTTAGACAAGCAGTTCTAGGTATTCCTGAAGCTACATGTTCACATCAATATCATTAAATGTCTCCCTCCTCCTTCTGCTGCTTTGCAGTGTTCAGAGATGAATTTCAGGTGTTTTTTGAAGTCAGTGAGTTTGAACTGGAGCACTTTGGCTGGTTCTTTGAGCGAACTTGACTGTCCTTCCAGATAAGTCACCGTTAGTCCAGGAAGTAAAATTTTATAGGACTGGCTTTTTATAGGATTGGCTTTCCCGTTCTCAGCCAAGAAGGTTGACTCTATCCTCCAGTGAAAAGTTGGACCTGTTCAGTATTAGCATTAAGTTTTGCCAAATAGAGGGTTTGTGGCATCAGAGGACTGGCCTCCACTACAGATGGCTCAAAGGCATTGAAGGTGTATGTAATCAGTTTTTTCCTCCTGTTGACTTTAAGATACTCTACCCTTCAGGCAGCAAATCCTTTGGCTAGGTCATTGCCCCTCAAAGTATGCCAACTTTTTACTTTGCAAGTAATCAAAGCAACATATAACAAAATTTTCAAGGGAAACTCGGAGATTTGACCCTTGTGTTCATAATTTAGACAGTATCATTGAAGTACCACGCAGCTGATGCAGGAGTAGTGGGAAAGCCATTTTCATAGCCATAAACAGGGCCTCTTTGGTTCCAAAGGACATTGAAACTGCCTCTAGCCAGTAGCATCAGGGTTACAGCTCCCTGTCCAAAATCCTGTTTGTGTTCTGCTTTAAAACCACTCAGAGCCTGACAACCAGGACAGACCATCAGTAAGTAAGGGGGAGGTGGGCTGGTTTTGTACGCTAGTGATATCTAAATTTGATGCAGTCACTGCACAATTACAAAACATTACCATTTGTATAGTACATTGAGAAAATGTAAAGGACCAGTTACAGTCAGAGGGATGAATTGTGGCCTCTGTAGGCCTACATGGCCCCACTGGAAGGTTAGGAGATCCAAGCAGTGCTATGCTCAAACCAAACCTATTGAACTAAGAGTAAATAAACCTAGATTTTTGGTCCTTGTTCTGCCTCTTCAATAGCTTCATGAACTGGGTCTTCAAAATTGTAGACAATATTTGCTAAAAGCAACACAGAACATAAATCATTTTCTTATGCAGTATCTTATTTAAAACCTGGCTATCCTATGATATTGGTCATTGTCTTAATTCATTCAGGCTTCTATATTAGAATCTCAGAACCTGGGTAGCTTAAACAATAAATATTTTTGACTATTCTAGAGGCTGAAAGGTACATGATCTCAGTGCAAACACCTAGGTTTCCAGGTAAGGAGGAC
This sequence comes from Budorcas taxicolor, assembly GCF_023091745.1. NCBI lineage: Eukaryota > Metazoa > Chordata > Mammalia > Artiodactyla > Bovidae > Budorcas > Budorcas taxicolor. Next base: position 25,311,389 of record NC_068913.1, on the reverse strand, counting down.
TCTCTTCCTGGCTTGAATTCAGCCATCTTCTTCTTATATCCTCTAATGGGGAGAAACAGACAGCAAGCTCTGGTCTCTTCCTCTTCTTATAAGTATACTGATCCCATCATGGGACAATACCCACATGTCATCTTCTATGTCTAATTACCTCCCAAATGTCCCACCTCCAAATATCACCGCACTGGAGTTGGGGGCTTATTGCTTCATGATAGGAATTTGAGGAGGACACATTTAGTCTATAACACCATCCTATAGGGTCATTAAATCTCTTAAGTGACAAACTTAGGTTAAATGGTTCTCCTAGGACATTGACTATTACATTATAGTTGGATTTTGAATCAAAACCATCTGTCTCCAACTATCATTTTTTGTTTTAAACCATTGTACATGGCTTAATAATTTTACCCTACTTTGAAAACAAATAATTTTCCAACAACATTCTTTTTGACTCTTAATACAATAGCAAAGCAACCATTTTTAATACATGTAGTATTTACCCATTTCCTTTCCAAGTATTAACAGAATTATTCCTATATGACAAGTGCTGGTGCCACAGAAAAAAGGAGCTCACAGTGTGGTCAAGGGGACAAGTTAACACACAATTACAGTTTGCAAAGGTGCCATAATAGAAACAATGTAAGCCTGGGAAAGAGACCCAACAGCAGAGGTTGGGAAGGGGAATGGGCTAAAAACTCAGTTAATGTGGGACAATATACCTGCTTCCCTGGTGGCTCAGACCGTAAAGAATCTCCCTGCAATACAGAACACCCGGGTTCAGTCACTGAGTCAAGAAGAGCCCTGGAGAAGGAAATGGCAATCTGCTCCGGTATTCTTGCCTGGAGAATTCCGAAGACATAGGAACCTGGTGGGCAACAATCCATGGGGTTGTCACGAGTCAGACATGACTTAGTGACAAAGAGTCAAGAGCCGGATACCTAAATTGAATTTTGAAAGATGAGGAGAAAGTAATTTTTGATGGTGTGCCCAAAAGATAGAGTTTTAAAGATAAAAGAAAGGGTTCATGTGAGAGCAAACAGAAATAATACAGTGCTTTGGGAAACCAGATGCTTTATGGTTTAAGAATTGGGCATGACAGTGAAAGTGGTAGGATATGATTTCACTAGATTGTCAAATAGTGATATTTTACAAATTGCACATTTTGCTAAAAAACTATAGACTTCTGGTTACAAGGAAGGAAGGGAAATAAGATGATCAGATTAGATTCATGGAATATATTTAATTTGGAGAATAAATTGTGAGAGAAAGAGCACTGTAGATTGGAAAAACAAAATGCAGGTAAATTGAAAAAATATTTTAAAAAAGGATTGAAACAAAGGCTGACATATGAATAGAGTACTTGATAGAGTGATTAAGGGAGTCAGAAATCAACAGGCTGTATGGATGACTGTACTTAGTCAGGGTGAAGACTAGAAAGTCAAAGATAACTCCCGAGTTTCTGACTTGAGCAACTTTGTTGAAGTTCATGCCAATCACAGAAGAAGGGAAAACAGGAGGATGATCAAGTATACATGTGTTTATTTGGGGTGAAAAGTTGAGGTTGAAGCACCACTAATAATAGAAATCTATTTCTAGAAAGAACTTAGGCAAATACAAAGAAATATTTCTGAGGTCAAAGTTCTACTTAATGGAAAAGGTATAGTTCTGATAACTTATGAAAAGTGTGTAGAATGAAAGTCAAAGAGTGGAATTCCAAGATTTAAGAAATTAAAAGAGAATTGAGCTTGCAAAAGAGATTGTGAAGCACTATTTAATTTTTTTTTTTTTTTTTTGATCTAGGGTATAGCCAACTAGCAAACAGTATTGTGTGAAGCACTAACTTTGACAAGACTTGTTCACAGGGGTTCTCTCTACTTCTCTTCTTCACTCTGCAGTTGAAAAATCTGGCTTCTGCCCTAAAGTTTCCATTGGACTGGCACCTGCAAATTATCTTCATTGTTGAATCAAATGTGTGCTTCCAAGTTCTAATTTTATTTGACGTCTCAACAACTTATCGCAGTTGATCTCACAGGATTCCAGACACTTTGTTTTCTTTATACCTGACAGTCTTCTGAGAAAGTGAAAGTGAAAGTTGCTCAGTCGTGTCCAACTCTTTGCAACCCGAAGGACTATACAGTCCATGGAATTCTCTAGGCCAGAATACTGGAGTGGGTAGCCTATCCCTTCTCTAGGGGATCTTCCTGACTCAGGTATCAAACCTGGGTCTCCTGCATTGCAGGCAGATTCTTTACCAACTGAGCCAAGTGGGAAGCCCTATTGAGACTTCTTCCTGACTCTTTGGCTTAAGTCTCTTTTGTTGGCCACTCTTCCTCTAATGAACCTTCTAATTGTAGACTTTCTTCAGACTCAACTGTATACCAGCTCCTGTTTGTGTGTTCTCCCTGTAGCTTCTATGTATTTGGAAAAATATTTACATACCAGTGACATCTAAATTTGATCCTGAACCTAAACTTCTCTTCAGATCTCTGGACCTATGTAGACAACTATTTACTCATAATCCCCACTTAGATATCTAGTAGGCATCTACTTTACATATTTTATATATTCTATATTTAATATATTTTATTATATATTCTTCTTATCTCCTTTGTCTTTACCTAATTGATGCTTTTGAACTGTGGTGTTGGAGAAGACTCTTGAGAATCCCTTGGACTGCAAGGAGATCCATCCAGTCCATCCTAAAGGAAATCAGTCCTGAATAGTCATTGGAAGGACTGATGCTGAAGCCGAAACTCCAATACTTTGGACACTGATGCGAAGAAATGACTCATTTGAAAGACCTTGATGCTGGGAAGGATTGAAGGTGGGAAGAGAAGGGGACAACAGAGGATGAAATGGCTGGATGGCATCACCAAATCAATGGACATGAGTTTGAGTAAACTCAGGGAGTTAGTGTTGATGGACAGGGGGCCTGGCATACTACAGCAGTCCATGGGGTCGCAAAGAGTCGGACACGACTGAGCGACTGAACTGAACTAAATATCTAATATATAAGTAATTATTGGATTTGGTTCTTCCTCCAGAATGTCTCAACTAGGTCCACATTTACTTATCTTGACACCAGCTCTGTAATTCAAAGGAATCACCATGCTTACCAGAATGACTCTAAGAGCCTCCTGTTAACCTTCTAAGTTTCACTCTCTCTGTTCTTGCAGTTTATTCTCAATTCTGTGGCTGGAGTGATTATTTTAAATGCAAATCTCATCTTTACACTGCTTAAATCAATTAACAGCTTACTGTAATATGATAAAACTCAAAACCTTGGTGCTCCTTGCAAGGCTTTGCATAACTTTTTATTTTTCAGCCTCACCTCATAACTCTCTACCTAATATTTAATGTATTTCTCCAAACTCATCCTCAGTGCTCATCTCTCCGAAGTGCTCTCTACCCATGACTAAAAGACTCTTTGTCATGGCCATCACCATGGACATCAGTTGTCGCTTAGAAGTGCAGCATCTCGGCACATAGAGAGCAATTTAATGTGGAGGTCGAAGAGTCGGAGATGACATCCAGGTTTTTCACTTGAACAAGCAGATCTACATCATTTTCTCTCTTCACGCATACTTAAATCTGAGATTCCCTACATGGATGAAACTTTAGAAAAGCCTTCTTTGATCCCCTGATAGAGTGCTTCTCACATTAGAGCAGCATCAGAATCATCTGGAGGGCTTGCTGCTGCTGCTGCTCAGTCGCTTCAGTCGTGTCTGACTCTGCGACCCCATAGATGGCCTCCTACCAGGCTCCCCCGTCCCTGGGATTCTCCAGGCAAGAACACTGGAGTGGGTTGCCATTTCCTTCTCCAATGCATGAAAGTGAAAAGTGACAGTGAAGTCGCTCAGTCGTGTCCGACTGCCAGCGACCCCATGGACTGCAGCCTACCAGGCTCCTCAATCTGGAGGGCTTAGTAAATCACAGATGTCTGGGTCCCAACCCTAGAGTCTCTTACTCAGTAAGGCTGGTATGAAAGGCCGAAATCCATGTTTCCAGCAAGTCCCCAGGTGCTGTTCATGCTGCAAGTCCAAGGACCACACCTTAAGAAGCCTTGCTCTGCTGAGAAGTTCGCAGTCTTAGCTGCATGGTAGGAATAACTGGTGGAGTTTTTTTTAAAAAAAACACTGATTCCTGTACCACATGCTAAGTCAGTTAGATAAGCATTTCTGGGACCTTCCTATGGGTCCTGAACTTAAGATGGCAAGCGTTAGCTTCTTCAGATACTTGGGGGACCTATAATAACATCCTGATCTCTGATTACTATCTTAAGATAAAACACTTTAAGATTTTCTTGTCTGTTATTGCTGCTGAAAGTTAAACCCCATGTTTGTTGTTGTGAATTTACAATTTGGAAATGTCCTCCACATTCTAATTAACCCAGTAAAGTGTTAAATTTTTGTATGTTGTAGTTAATACAGAGACTTAGCATATTTCAGTGGGATGGAGGGTGGGTATTTAGAGGATTCGTCTGCCAAGTCACTGTTTTAAATGGCATGCTGAAAAGTTTGAAGTTAAAAAGTAAAATTTCAGTACAAACATAAGAGGGAAGAGTTGTTATGAATTTTCATAATGAGTGGATTTAAAGTAAATAATCTTTCAGTCCAGATTAAGGAAAAAAACCAGTGGAGATAGAAAAGGGTGACATTAGGATGTTTGTAATCTCAGAATTATTCTATTTTGGATACTCTGATACAGTCTTCCTATTGAACCACATTTTCTAGACCTCAAGAATTATTTTTCTTCTCTTGCAAGTTTCTCTTCAGATAGGAAAATACAATCGTCAATATGTTATACTTAGATTTGTAAACTACCTATTAATAGAGGGGATTGCTCCAGGTGTGTTGGTTAAACAAATGACTTTTTACCCTTTAGTATTTTGACCTTGGGAGGAGTATATTTCACTTTGGGTCTTCATAATATGCGGGTTTTATGTGGAAGCCAGTGACTGGGGAAGGTTAAGAATTAATGTGGAAAGTTGTGCAATGAAAGCCGTAGATGAATGGTAATGGACTGATTGGAGTTATTGAACCCTCTAAAATAAAGAAAAAATGAGAGATGCATGGATAGGGCTTGCTTCAGCAGCACATATACTAAAATTGGAATGATGCAGTGAAGATCAGCATGGCCCCTGCTCAAGAATGACAAGCAAATTCATGAAGTGTTCCATATTAAAAAAAAAAATGATTGGACAAAAATACTGGAACTGAGTACATTCAGCTATGTCTAATATATCTCTTTCAGCAATTGCTTTTCTTGAACTTCTATTTGAAGATACATGATAAACTATTTATGATACAAATTAAGATAACCACATGTATTTTCAGATTTGTTTGATTTTAAAGTGCTTTATGTATATAAACCAAGAAGAGTGTTTTCTTATGTGGATTATTCAGTACATACTATTATGCTGCTGCTGCTGCTAAGTCACTTCATTTGTGTCCAACTCTGCGACCCCATAGACGGCAGCCCATCAGGCTCCCCCATCCCTGGGATTCTCCAGGCAAGGACACTGGAGTGGGTTGTCATTTCCTTCTCCAATGCATGAAAGTGAAAAGTGAAAGTGAAGACGCTCAGTAATGTCCAGCTCTTAGTGACCCCATGGACTGCAGCCTACCAGGCTGCTCTGTCCATAGGATTTTCCAGACAAGAGTACTGGAGTGGGGTGCCATCGCCTTCTCCGACATTCTATTATACGATCATATAATTACATTAACCTGACTCCAGTGTATTCAGAATAAATCTCATTAATACAAGAATAGTGGTTAAATATACGTATACATATTTTCTGTGTTTCAAAAAGCTAAGGATGCAAAAATAAATTATTAGGTAGAAATTTACATTTGAACAGTAATTCACCTAGAAACAAGTGGAATGACAGAAACATAAATTAAAAGACTCATAAGAGAACAGTTTTGTTTTTGTAAAGGAAATTGTTTTACAAGCAAAGTGACAAATGGCTTAAAACAATATTCTTGTTGCTAGGCTCTTAGATACCTAAACAGACCTTATACTTTTTAGGTTTAAGCATAACAAACTGAAACATTATAAAGATGCTTAGTAAAAATAAGAAGATGACTCACTATAAAAATTAGAATTTTGCTCTTCTACTAGTTCTTGAAACTGTATACAACAGATAATTCTTTCTTCAGACTTTCTGCCTTTTTTTGTTAATCACTTGTCTTAACAACAGTCTCACTATGTGAATTTTTTTAATTTTAAAAAAATACAATATTATTTAAATATTCTCTTAGGTTGTAACCTATTATTTCTTGCATGTTAGAAACAAACTATTTTATTTGGAAACATTTTTCCACTATTTCTGTCTGATGAAAAATATAAAGTGGCTAGTTTTGATGAATCAATCCAGTATAACAACAACAGATTAAGAAACTTGATTCAAATGTTAGAAGAATCTTGCCAAGTGATATAGGTACAGTATTGAGAAAGGAATTTCAAAAGACAGAGTAATCTTCTTTCATTCTTTCTTTTTTTTTTTATTACTCATTGGCTATGTAACTGTGGGCAGGTCATGTCTCCTTCTGAAATTTATCAACTGCCCAACTTTCATGATGACATAGACTCCTTGGGTGCAAGACAGTCAGAAACTTTGAGGTCTTGATATTTGTATTTTAATAAACGACAGAAATTGTATGGACCTAACAGAAGCAGAAGATATTAAGAAGAGGTGGCAAGAATACACAGAAGAACTGTACAAAAAAGATCTTCATGACCCGGATAATCACGATGGTGTGATCACTCATCTAGAGCCAGACATCCTGGAATGTGAAGTCAAGTGGGCCTTAGAAAGCATCACTATGAACAAAGCTAGTGGAGGTGATGGATTTCCAGTGGAGCTATTTCAAATCCTGAAAGATGATGCTGTGAAAGTGCTGCACTCAATACGCTAGCAAATTTGGAAAACTCAGCAGTGGCCACAGGATTGGAAAAGGTCAGTTTTCATTCCAATCCCAAAGAAAGGCAATGCCAAAGAATGCTCAAACTACCACACAATTGCACTTATCTCACATGCTAGTAAAGTCATGCTCAAAATTCTCCAAGCCAGGCTTCAGCAATACATGAACCGTGAACTTCCAGATGTTCAAGCTGGTTTTAGAAAAGGCAGAAGAACCAGACATCAAATTGCCAACATCCGCTGGATCATGGAAAAAGCAAGAGAGTTCCAGAAAAACATCTATTTCTGCTTTATTGACTCTGCCAAAGCCTTTGACTGTGTGGATCACAATCAACTGTGGAAAATTCTGAAAGAGATGGGAATACCAGACCACCTGACCTGCCGCTTGAGAAATCTGTATGCAGGTCAGGAAGCAACAGTTAGAACTGGACATGGAACAACAGACTGATTCCAAATAGGAAAAAGAGTAGGTCAAGGCTGTATATTGTCACCCTGCTTATTTAACTTCTATGCAGAGTACATCATGAGAAACGCTGGACTGGATGAAGCACAAGCTAGAATCAAGATTGCTGGGAGAAATATCAATAACCTCAGATATGCAGATGACACCACCCTTTTGGCAGAAAGTGAAGAGGAACTAAAAAGCCTCTTGAAGAAAGTGAAAGTGGAGAGTGAAAAAGTTGGCTTAAAGCTCAACATTCAGAAAACGAAGATCATGGCATCTGGTCCCATCACTTCATGGGAAATAGATGGGGAAACAGTGGAAACAATGTTTTTTTTGGGGGGGGGTCTCCAAAATCACTGCAGATGGTGACTGAAGCCATGAAATTAAAAGACGCTTACTCCTTGGAAGGAAAGTTTTGACCAACCTAGATAGCATATTCAAAAGCAGAGACATTACTTTGCCGACTAAGGTCCGGCTAGTCAAGGCTATTGTTTTTCTGTGCTCATGTATAGATGTGAGAGTTGGACTGTGAAGAAGGCTGAGCGCTGAAGAATTGATGATTTTGAACTGTGGTGTTGGAGAAAACTCTTGAGAGTCCCTTGGACTGCAAGGAGATCCAACCAGTCCATTCTGAAGGAGATCAGCCCTGGGATTTCTTTGGAGAGAATGATGCTGAAGCTGAAACTGCAGTACTTTGGGCACCTCATGCGAAGAGTTGACTCATTGGAAAAGACTCTGATGCTGGGAGGGATTGGGGGCAGGAGGAGAAGGGGACGACAGAGGATGAGATGGCTGGATGGTATCACTGACTCGATGGGCGTGAGTCTGAGTGAACTCCGGGAGTTGGTGATGGACAGGGAGGCCTGGCGTGCTGCGATTCATGGGGTTGCACAGAGTCGGACACGACTGAGCGACTGAACTGAACTGAACTGAACTGTACGCTTATAGTTTTGAAATGGGAATTGAGGATGCTCTCATTGAGCTATATCATATTAAAAAGATACAGAATCGACTACAACTTATGAAATGTAGATTTAAATTTATTTTAATTAATATATTTAAAAATTGTATTTATTTATTTTTGCTGTGCTGAGTAATTGCTGCTCTGTGGTGAGCGCGGGGCTTCTCTCTAGTTGCAGTGCACAGGCTTCTCATTTCAGTGGCTTCCTTTGCAGCCGAACATGGGTCTCTAGGGTGTGTGGGCTTCAGTAGTTGTGGTTTCTGGGCTCTTAGAGCACAGGCTCAATAGTTGTGGCACACGGGGCTAGTTGTTCCGCGGCATGTGGGATCTTCCTGGACCAGTGACTGAAGCACTGCCAGGTAGGTTCCTTACCCCTGAGCCACCAGGGACGCCCGAATTTTTGTTTTTATGCAGCATGTGTGTGTGTTTTAAGGGGAGTGAAATCAGTTTAAAACAAAGATTACCGTGATTAAAATAGAAATATATTAAGAAATGAGTGTAAAAGCAAGTGGAGTCTGGCCTAAAGAAAAATGTGATAGTTAAGAAAACAGACGGTATATTGATTTTTCTCTGCAAGAATTGGTGCGTGATTTTTTTTTTTTTCTGAAAACTTTCTGTCAAAGGTCAAGCTTAAATTCTACTGGAGGTGATGAGCAGATCATGAAAATCCAAAAGCGCACACAAAAAGAACTTAATAAACACATACTTTAAAAATATATTCAGTTCAGCTCAGTCGTTCAGTCGTGTCCAACTCTTTGCGACCCCATGAATCGCAGCACGCCAGGCCTCCCTGTCCAATCACCAACTCCCAGAGTTCACTTGGACTCACGTCCATCGAGTCAGTGATGTTTATTTTTTTGGCTGCATCAGGTCTAAGCTGCAGCGTGTGGGATATTTTGTTGCAGCTCACAGGCTCTTCTGAGTAGGCTCCTCTGCTTATGGTGTGCAGGCTCCAGAGCCCATGTGCTCCCCAGCTGTGGAGTGTGGGCTCAGTTGTTGTTCAGTGGCTCAGTCCTTTGCTGCTCTTTCAGACCCCACGGACTGCAGCATGCCAGGCTTCCCTGTCCATCACCATCTCTCAGAGCTTGCTCAAACTCATGTCCTTTGAATCAGTGATGCCATCCAATGATTTCATCCTCTGTCATCCCCTTTTCCTCCTGCTTCAATCTTTCCCAGCATCAGGGTCTTTTCCAATGAGCTGGCTCTTCGCATCAGGTGGCCAAAGTATTGGAGCTTCAGCATCAGTCCTTCCAGTGAATATTCAGCATTGATTTCCTTTAGGATTGACTGGTTTGATCTCCTTGAAGTCCAAGGGCCTCTCAAGAGTCTTCTCCAGAACCACGGTTCAAAAGCATCCATTCTTAGACGCTCCGCCTTCTTTATGGTCCAACTCTGACATGCGTACATGACTACTGAAAAACCACAGCTTTGACTAAATGGACCTTTGTCAGCAATTTGTCTCTGCTTTTTAATATGCTGTTTAGTTTTGTCATAGTTTTTCTTCCAAGCAGTAAGTGTCTTTTAATTTCATGGCTGAAGTCACAATCTGCAGTAATTTGGAGGCCCCGAAAATAATGTCTGTCATTGTTTTCATTGTTTCCCCATCTATTTGCCATGGAGTGATGGGACCGGATGCCATGATCTTAGTTTTTTGAATGTTGAGTTTCAAGCCAGGTTTTTCACTCTCCTCTTTCTCCTTCATCAACAGGCTGTTTAGTACCTCTTCACTTTCTGCCATAGGGTGATCTGCGTATCTGAGATTATTGATATTTCTCCCTGGAGTCTTGATTCCAGCTTGTGATTCAGCAGCCTGGCATTTCACATGATGTACTCTGCATATAAGTTAAATATGCAGAGAGACAATATACAGCTTTGATTTACTCTTTCCCAATTTGGAATCAGTCTGTTGTTCCATGTCTGGTTCTAACTGTTGCTTCCTAACCTTCATACAGATTTCTCAGGAGGCAGGTCAGGTGGTCTGGTATTCCCATCACTTGAAGAATTTTCCACTTTGTTGTGACCCACACAAAGGCCTTAGGATAGTCAATGAAGCAGAAGTAGATGTTTTCTTGGAATTCTCTTGTTTTTTATATGACCCAGTAGATATTGGCAATTTGACCTCTGATTCCTTTGCATTTTCTAAGTCCAGCTTGAACATCTGAAAGTTCTGAGTTCATGTTCTGCTGAAGCCCTTGGAGAATTTTGAGCATTGCTTTGCTAGCATGTGAAATGGGTGCAGTTGTGTGGTAGTTTGAACATTCTCTGGCACTGGTTTTCTTTGAGATTGGAATGAAAACTGACCTTTTCCAGTCTTGTGGCCACTGTTGAATTTTTTAAATTTGCTGACATATTGAGTACAGCACTTTAACAGCATCATCTTTTAGGATTTGAAATAGCTCAGCTGGAATTCCATTATCTCCACTAGCTCAGTAGTTGCCCCAAAGCATGTGGGATCCTAGTTCCCATGCCAGGGATTAAACTGGTTCCCCTGTATTGGAAGGCAGATTCTTAACCACTGGACCACCAGGGAAGTCCCCCCATAACAAATAATTTAAAAATTTTATTCTACATCAAATTGTAGCATGAATATCCCATTTAAAACAAAATCCAGCTTTCGGCTTTTGGCTTGGAGGCGGCAAAGGTGCAACTTTCTTCGGTCCTTCGGAATCCGGGTTCATCCGACACCAGCTGCCTCCACCATGCCACCTAAATTCGACCCCAAAGAGATCAAAGTCGTGTACCTGAGGTGCACCAGTGGGGAAATCGGTGCCACGTCTGCCCTGGTCCCCAAGATCAGCCCTCTGGGTCTGTCTCCAAAAACGGTCGGTGATGACATCGCCAAGGCAACTGGTGATTGGAAGGGTCTGAGGATTGCAGTGAAACTGACCATTCAGAACAGACAAGCCCAGATTGAGATGGTACCTTCTGCTTCTGCCCTGATCAAAGCCCTCAAGGAACCACCAAGGGACAGAAAGAAGCAGAAAAACACTAAGCACAATGGAAATATCACTTTTGATGAGATCTGATGAGATTGTCAACATTGCCTGGCAGATGTGGCATCAGTCTCTAGCTAGAGAAGTTTCTGGAACCATTAAAGAGCTCCTTGGGACCGCCCAGTCTGTGGGCTGCAATGTTGATGGCCGCCACCCTCATGACATCATAGATGATATCAACAGTGGCACAGTGGAGCACCCCACTAGTTAAGAACTGCAAAGGAAAAAGAAAAATAAAGGATCATTTGACAACAACAACAACAAAAAAAGCAAAAACAAAATCCAGAAGAATGACTTTAAACTCCTTATTATAAATTCCCCCCAAATTTTATCATCAGCAGTTATTGCTTAGTGCATCTCTTCACAAGTATCACAGATTTCTTCTTTAATTAGCTAATTGCAGCATCCAAAAAGTTCTAATGCAAGTTGTTGTGTTTAAGTGGGTCCAAATAATGCTGGGTTCCTGAATCTACCGTTTACAAATCTTGTAATAGTAGATAAGCTAGTGAGTCTCTATTTTTCCCAATCCTCCCATGTATAGAATATTGGCATTAGTATGTAGAGTTATTCTGAGGTTTGAATGCAATTCCTCATGTAAAGTATGTGAAACATTGGGATAATAAAGCACAACACGGATGAATTTATTAGGTCATTCAATGAAATCTAATTGTCTAGATGCTATTGACAATGAGCCTGAATTTATTTAACAATGACCCCCAGAAAAACCCTGCTACAGTGATAAAGTGACCTTTGATGGGCACATTTCTTGAGAGAAGGAGGGACAGTCTTTGTAGGGTAATAGCTTAAGAGTAATCCACAGCTAAAGAGAAGTCAAATAACACTGTGAAGGAAAGAATTGTGGGGACCAAGAGAGGAGTGAAATGCTCTTGATAATAGTAAAATGTAGTAATTAGAAGACATTTATTTGCATATTTATTCACTTTATTTTAATGTACCTTGTTTAACTGTAAGTTAATTCTAGCAATAGCTGTGTTTAACAGTTGAATCAGCAGAGTTTTGAAAATTCAGTAGTACAGTTGACTCTCCTGAGGTGGTACAATTGCCTTTTGCAAACCACTGAGGGACACTGATTGTGAAAATGCACGAGTGATATTTGCACATGTGCTTTGTTATCTCAAAACAGGCATTACAATCAAAGTTCTATTCACCAAATGTCTGGCAAAAAATATCTGCATATTATCACACTATCTAGAAACCAGAGTCTAAGACTCATCTTCATCATTCCCTGACAATAAAAATAATGTGGATAATTTCTTCTGGATTATGAGTTCATACATTCCCTGAACAGAAAATATGTCTATAAAATAACCATTTACTTGTAATCATTGTTATCTATTGTAGGCTACACTTGATTTATTATGATAATCTGAATTTTTTGTGGGGTTTTATTTTCCTATGACATATTATGTATAGCATTAGAATTCAGAAAATAAATTCATTGATGTGTATAAACATGATTTTTTCCATTCTAAAACTAAGACTTCATTAACTTTAATAATCTCTGTTTTCATCCTGCTAAAAGCAATGTTACAATACAACAGAAAATGACCTTTCATTATATCTCAAGTAAAGGAATCTGTACATATATTTTTTTATACTTCTGTATTTTAAATACAAAAATAAAGAAAATAAACATACTTTTTTCAATAAGTCAGTTGGTTATCCAGTAAATATTTAATGAGCAGTTATAGTGTGCTTGTTAAATTATTCCAGGTATGAATAAAATAGAGCACATCTTTGCATTCATTTCGGAGCTTGTCCTTCGTTTCATGTTGATTCATTTATGTTTGTTCTTTGAAAAGAAGAGGATTGCAAGTGAAATGGAGAAGGTCTTTTAAAGTGATGAAGGAAGGACCTTAGGAAAGATAACATTTGAGTTGATGCTGAAGTAAAAGAAGAAACTGTGTCATGCACATATCTAGGGGAGGGACTATCTGGAAGAGAATTCCAGGCAGAGATAGCAGAAAGTGCCGAAGCCCTGAGGCAGAAGCTTGTTTGGAGAATTCAAAGGACAGAGGGAAGTGAAGAAAGCTGCATGCGTGCCCAACACTTCAGTCATGTCTGACTCTTTGCAACCCCATGGACTACAACTCACCAGGCTTCTCTGACCATGAGGTTCTCTAGGCAAAAATACTGGACTGGGTTATCATGCCCTCCTCCAGGAGGTCTTCATGACCCAGGGATCAAACCAGAGTCTCATGCATCTCCTTCATTGGCAGACAGGCTCTTTACCACTAGCGCCACCTGGAAAGCAAGCTGGAGCAGAGTATACTGAGAATAGTAAACGGAAAAGAAAACAGAATCACAGACTGAATCAATAATTGCTAAGCCCTGTTAGGATATATCACAATATTAAAACTAAAACAGGGAAATTATGACCCCCAATTGCCCCTGTATAAAAAATATATATGAGAAATAACTTTCAAATAAAATTATTATTAATAATATAATAATACAAATGAACAGGAATGAACATAGTATTATTCCTGTTAAATTAACCTGCATTTCCATCTTCTGTGCACATTTTTGTTATAATAACCTTTCTTTGGAGAAATTTGCTTCATTAATTCATTTATGTACTGAGTATTTATATGCATCATTTTAGTGTCAGGCTCTTTTTTAGGAGCAAGAAATAAGAAGTGCAATGAAAAATTTCCTTTTCTCAGTGTTGTTTACCCTCCGTATTCAACTTTGCGCTTGAAAATATTATAAAGACATTTTTATATTCCCTCCCTATTCTAGCTCTCTAACACACTTTTGATTCATCATTTTATACGCAGTTCTTGTAAAATACTATTTCTAAAACTTTAGAATTTTCATGATTATGATTATATGTTTCAACATATGTGGTTGAAATTATAATAGGCTTATTTAAATATTGCTTATCTGTAGTTTAAAACATTATCATGAATAAAACTCAAAGTTCAGCTGTAGGAATATTTCCATGTAAAACAACCTGAAGATAGTATGCCATGGACTCATTTGGGATACTTTGAGCTGCAAGTAATAGAAACCTCTGCTCAAAGTGTCTTAAACAGTAGGAATCGTCATTAATTCTTTTTTATCCTGAACTAGAAGCTAGAGTTAGGCAACTCTAGGCAATTTAAAGGCTCAACGAGTCAGAATGCCACTGAAATTTATATTATACAAATTTTTACTCTTTTTCTCTGATGGCCTAAGGATTCTTTTTGTCCTCTATGTATCATGTCTTTGACCAATGTAAGAGACAAGCAATTCTCAATGCATGTTTCACCTCCTCATGCCTCTTTCTCTTTTGAACTGATATGAAAACCTCTATCAGGTCTCAGTAGAAATTTGTCACTGGCAAAGGAGGACAGAGTTCCTCATTTTGGACATCCATGATTCAGGATCTAGTGTGGGGACAAAGGCTCACTTTACCTAACAAATTATTTGCCTAATGTAATTTTTTAAAAATAAATTTATGATTCTGTTTAAAAGGAAGGTAAGATTGGGGATAATTGCTATTGAGTGGGCAAACAATATCTGTCACTTTATGTTCCTCAGTTTATTTGAACTGATAAATCTTTCATGCAATAGCAAAGATAAATCTGTGAACTAGATTAATATAAATGAGTACAGCTCCAAAGAAACTATTACTAATTGGATTCTAAAATTGACTGTTACTTAAGTTGCATTCAAAGTAATAATTTAGTAAATTGTGAAATTATATCTTAAATCTATACTGCTTCTAAGCGTACACTTTGTTAATTTTTACCTAAACTGTTTAGTATAATTTCTGTATCTTTCCATTATAACCAATTTCTAAAATCTAGTATTATTTTTAAAATCTTATGTGATCATTATTTTAAGTGATTAGGAATTGACCTTTCTAGCTAGTTAGTCACTTCCAGAGGATTTTTCAGAATAAGTGACAAGAAATTTAAGTTAGTACTGGATATTATTCACCAATATTTCAATCATTATTATTAATTACCTGAGAACCACCTCAAGAATTTTTGTAAACTATCAGCCATCTCCATGAACAACATATACGTGTATAAATTATGCACGTTTTCTGCAGTGAACACTCTCTATAAAATCCATTTAAGCACCCCTTAATTCTACAAGCCTCAGGGATTTCCCAGGTGGTGCAGTGGTAAGGAATCTGCTTGCCAATGCAGGAGACTTGTGCTCGATTCCTGAGTCAGTAACATCCTCTGGAGGAGGAAATGGCAACCCACTCGAGTATTCTTACCTGGAAAATTGCACAGAGAGAGGAGCCTGACAGTCTACAGCTCGTGGGGTTGCAAAGAATTGGACATGACTGAGCGACTGAACACACACACAAGATAGGAATTCTGATTTAAATTACTATTTCAAAAATCATCTTTTATATAAAAAAACATCGATTAAAATCACACATTGAATTCTTTTATGGATAAGACAGTCTTTTCAAAAATCCTCCCCCAAACAATCTCCAATTAAGATTCCTATTCATTATATAAGACACTACTGATTTAATAATTTTTTATATGTGCTTGAACAGATGCAGTTCTTATGATAATATCAGTTCTTTTTATAATCATTCCCACTGTCTATGCTCTATTGAAGTTAGTTGACCTTTGCTCTGAGCAAGAATAAGTAATTCATCTCATAAATTTTCATGAAAAAATATAACTCTGCTTTCCTCACATCTAATATTTAAATCATGATCCTTACCATTACAAAAAGTACGATCTGTAAATCAACTATACTTCAATGGAAAAAATGCTGAAGGTAAAGGTATGATCTGTATACTTCGAGACTTCAAATAATAAATTTATATTCAATCAAAGTTTTATTTTGGACATATGTTACTTGAAAGGAACAGTCTGAGGATTATTAAAAACCTTTTAATTTCATGTTCCCATGAAACAAAATACCTAGAATCATATCTTACTATGATAAAATATATATATTTGAATTGAAATAGGATTTATCAGTGTCCTTAGTCATTAAAAAAAATGGTAACATAGGAAATGTTAAATTTTGAACACTGATTTATGATGCTTTTGGCAAAATATGGTTCCAGACAAATGTGCCTTACAGAAAAATATTGTTGCGTCTCCAGAATGAAATATTTAACTTTATACATTTGTTGATATGATCTGCTTTATTGGACAGGAAAAACAATGCAACTGAAAGTTTTATGTATTTCTTCTGAAAAGTATTGTTGCTCAGTCATGTCCAATTCTTTGCGACCCCATGGACTGTAACCCGCCAGGTTCCTCTGTCCATGGAATTCTCCAGGCAAGACTAGAGTAGGTTGCCATTTCCTACCCTAGAGGATCTTTCCAACACAGGGATCAAACTGGGGTCTCCTGCATTGCAGGCAGTTTAAAAAAAAAAGAAAGAAAACCATTTGAGCCACCAGGGAAGCCTGTCTATGAGGGAGACTCAAGCCTTATTATCTGCTCATCTATTTCAGTCAGCCCAACTCCAGTGCCTAATAGTCTTTACTCTAGGGCCCTTCTTACTTGCTGTTTTCCTCTCTTGGATGTCATTTCTAAAACTGCATTTAAAAATCCTTTCAGGGACTTTTGGACATGGACAACGTATTCATATTTTTAACCAATTTGGAATTGTGTGTGTATTGCGGAGGTACAGATAACATGCAGAACCTCCATGGTTTCTGTGTCGCTAATCGCATCCGTGAGCATTAACACGTTTGCCTACTCGGGTCCTTGTGTGTTGTGTGCAGGTTTACATACGCTATAGCTGGGCACAGAGGCCGTAAAAACAGTAGAGGAAAGAAAAGGCAAGGCACAGATGTTTCATTCATGGCTTGTTTGATTGGATTCTGTCTAGGTGTATCATATATATTATTTCATTTAATTTTTGCAACAATGCTATGAAGCTGGTATTAATCATCATCCTAGTTTACAAATGAGATAACACATGTTACATGTATCAGATGTTTTAGAGAACATACATATTATATATATGTTTTTAATGTCATGAAAGAAAGAACATTGCCACTCTTGCCAGTCTCTCTGCTCGGTTAAATTTTTCCCAGAATTTGAGTATTGCATAAAGAAGATTTTAAGTGGAGAAAAACATTTTTACCACCAAGGTTAAGAATAAAACACTTAAGGGAGTTTTGGACATTTCACAAATCACTAACTTTATGTTTCCAAAATAACTGCAAGTGATTATTTTAACATTGAGGCTAACTCTTTGTACATGCAGGAAAGCGATCTGATTTATTACTATTTCTTTCATACTGTGGAAAACATATATATATATATATATATATATATATATATAGATCACCTACTTGATTGGCACAGAATAAAATGCATGGAACAGAAATATTAATGAAGTATTCTAGTTTTGAAGAGTTAAAATTTGATAAGTAAGATGACTTTATATCATTACATATGATATAAAGTATGTACACAGAATGCTAAAAAAGCATGCAAGAAGAACATTTAAAGCTTTGAAGTCATCTGGGGCTTCTCTGGTTGTTCGGACAGTAAAGAATCTGCCTGCAGTGTAGGAGACCCAGGTTCAATCCCTAAGTTAAGAAACTCCCCTGGAGCAGAGCATGATAACCCACTCTAGTATTCTTGCTTGGAGAATTCCATGGACAGTGGATCCCGGTGGGCTTCAGTCCATGGGGTCACAAAGAGTTGGACCCAAATGAGCAACTGAGCATGCTTGTATAAAACCTACAAATACAATAGTTTTACTTTAATCATTCTCTATCCTGGTGTAATACTACTAGACTATTCCTGTAAGTTCAGTTCCGTTCAGCTCAGTCGCTCAGTCGTGTCCGACTCTTTGCGACCCCATGAATTGCAGCACGCCAGGCCTCCCTGTCCATCACCAACTCCTGGAGTTCACTCAGACTCAGGTCCATCAAGTCGGTGATGCCATCCTGCCATCTCATCCTGTGTCGTCCCCTTTTCCTCCTGCCCCCAATCCCTCCCAGCATCAGAGTCTTTTCCAATGAATCAACACTTCATATGAGGTGGCCAGAGTACTGGAGTTTCAGCTTTAGCATCGTTCCTTCCAAAGAAATCCCAGGGCTGATCTCCTTCAGAATGGACTGGTTGGATCTTCTTGCAGGCCAAGGGACTCTCAAGAGTCTTCTCCAACACCACAGTTCAAAGCATCAATTCTTTGGCGCTCAGCTTTCTTCACAGCCCAACTCTCACATCCATACATGACTACTGGTAAAACCATAGCCTTGACTAGATGGACATTTGTTGGCAAAGTAATGTCTCTGCTTTTTAATATGCTGTCTAGGTTGATCATAACTTTCCTTCCAAGGAGTAGACATCTTTTAATTTCATGGCTGCAGTCACCATCTGCAGTGATTTCAGAGCATAGAAAAATAAAGTCTGACACTGTTTCCACTGTTTCCCCATCTGTTTCCCATGAAGTGATGGGACCAGATGCCCTGATCTTCATTTTCTGAATGTTGAGCATTAAGCCAACTTTTTCACTCTCTTCTTTCACTTTCATCAAGAGACATTTTAGTTCCTCTTCACTTTCTGCCATAAGGGTGGTGTCATCTGCATATCTGAGGTTATTGATATTTCTCCTGGCAATCTTGATTCTAGCTTGTGCTTCCTCTAGCCCAGCATTTCTCATGATGTACTCTGCATAGAAGTTAAATAAGCAGGGTGACAATATACAGCTTTGACATACTCCCTTTCCTATTTGGAACCAGTCTGTTGTTCCATATCCAGTTCTAACTGTTGCTTCCTAATCTGCATACAGGTTTCTCAAGAGGCAGATCAGGTGGTCTGGTATTCCCATCTCTTTCAGAATTTTCCACAGTTGATTGTGATCCACACAGTCAAAGGCTTTGGCAGAGTCAATAAAGCAGAAATAGATGTTTTTCTGGAACTCTCTTGTTTTTTCCATGATCCAGCAGATGTTGGCAATTTGATCTCTGGTTCCTCTGCCTTTTCTAAAACCAGCTTGAACATCTGGAAGTTCACGGTTCATGTATTGCTGAAGCCTGGCTTGGAGAATTTTGAGCATGACTTTACTAGCATGTGAGATGAATGCAATTGTGTGGTAGTTTGAGCATTCTTTGGCATTGCCTTTCTTTGGGATTGGAATGAAAACTGACCTTTTCCAATCCTGTGGCCACTGCTGAGTTTTCCAAATTTGCTGGCATATTGAGGGCACCACTTTCACAGCATCATCTTTCAGGATTTGAAATAGCTCCACTGGAATTCCATCACCTCCCCTAGCTTCATTCATAGTGATACTTTCTAAGGCCTACTCGAGTTCACATTCCAGGATGTCTGGCTCTAGGTGAGTGATCACACCATCGTGATTATCTTGGTTGTGAAGACCTTTTTTGTACAGTTCTTCTGAGTATTCTTGCCACCTCTTCTTAATATCTTCTGCTTCTGTTAGGGCCAAACCATTTCTGACCTTTATCGAGCCCATCTTTGCATGAAATATTCCCTCGGTATCTCCAATTTTCTTGAAGAGATCTCTAGTCTTTCCCATTCTGTTGTTTTCCTCTATTTCTTTGCATTGATTGCTGAGGAAAACTTTCTTATCTCTCCTTGCTGGTCTTTGGAACTCTGCATTTCTGTAAAGGCAAGTTTTATTGGCTTAGAAACTTGGACTTCTGAGTAAAGATTTGAACAGGATGATACAGAATGATAGAAGGAGTTTCCCAAAGAGAAGTCTACATCCGCTTGCAAAAGAGGGTGGAAAGGATGCTGAGCAGGCAGATGAGCCTGCCCTTTGTTTACGTGCAGCCATAAATTGTGATCTTTGCCTCCTCGGTTTCTTTTCTCCTTCCTTTCATGTTTTCTTTAGGGGGCAGAAGAATGTTCTATATAGACAAGTCAAAGTTAAGGAGGACATTTAAGGACTGAGAAAAGGAACAGAAAGTGCCCTCTAGAGATGCTTGTCTGCCATTCCCCAAGTCCCCACTGTTATAACACAGGGAAGCTTCCCAGGAATTTCTTTTTCTTCATCCTCCTCTCCATTCTGCTCCTAAATTATGTCCGTATTCATTCAGGTGGAGTACTTTCACTTGTGATTTTGATTCAATTTAGCCAATTTTTACAAGAACTGTTCTACATCAGTTTCCTTCATTTTCCTTTGTACAATTCCCAGCTGGTGTGCTCAGGCGTGCCCTTTGCAGAGAAAGCAAAACAAGTCTTTCCTTCACTCTTAATACCCTCTCAATCAGTCTTTCTTTTTCTCCCCATTGCTTTCTCTCTCTCTCTCTTTTTTTACTCTATACCTGCTAGGTTCATTTTCTTGTTCCTATTTTTCACCTACACTTTGGGGTCTGATGCTGAATGCTCCACAGGTTGTTTTTAAAAAGATAACTAGCAAATAAAATTGTTTCATGTATGTCCTTACTCTTTTTACTCTCATGTTCTCTGTATTTTCAGAAAGCACCAGATGGAAACTTTCTTCTCTTTCATTTTTCAAGCACTCCATGTGTGGTTACCCTCCTACCTCTGATAGCTACTTCTCTGTCTCTGCTATGATATTTCTTACCTTCCCCACCTCTAAAATATGTGTGTTTTCTAAGCTGTCTTTCAACCATTTTTTTCATTGTGCTAAACATTTTCTGTTTAGACTTCAGCTAAATGTATAGGTATAAGTGTGACTTCTCCACTAAAAACTTTCTAACTTTTGCTTAGGTCCTTCACTTAACTAAAGGGCTTCCCTGGTGGTGCAGAGGTTAAAGCATCTGCCAAATGTGGGAGACCTGGGTTCGATCCCTGGGTTGGGAAGATCTCCTGGAGAAGGAAATGGCAATCCACTCCAGTATTCTTGCCTGGAGAATCCCATGGATGGAGGAGCTTGGTGAGCTACAGTCCACGGGTCGCAAAGAGTTGGACACGACTGAGCGACTTCACTTTTTCCTTCACTTTCACTTACTATCCTGCTGTTGCCTCAACCATACCAAAATGGAACTTGCTTCCCAGCAAGTCAGATCCAAAATAGTGACACCTCTATTCTTGCTAAGAATATCACCTTTGTTTTCTTATCAATCCCTCTCATTAATAATTCATGGAGATGCTTCTCATCACTCAACCTCTGGCTCTGAAAAATCCCTCTTCTCAGTTTTATAGACAACAGTTCCTGACTGGCTGCCCATTTATTTTTTGCCTAGATTAGCATTTCTCAGGATGAATCCTATAGTCTTGCTACTCAAAGTATGGTTGAGACACCAGCTATATAGTTCTCATCAGGTAATTTTTTGTTTGTTTGTTTTTTAAATTTATTTTTAACTGGAGGATAATTGCTTTACAGTGTTGTGTTGGTCTCTGCCATACCGCAACGTGATTTGGCCATAAGGATACATGTGTCCCCTCCCTCTTGAGGCTCCTTCCCCCCACCTCCATCCCACCCTCTAGTTTGTCACTGGGCACCAGGTGGCGTTCCCTGTGTTATGCAGTAACATCCCACAACTATCTGTTTTACGTATAATAATGTATATGTTTCAATGCTACTCTAGAATTGAAGAATCCTCAGACCCTACTGAATTAGAACCTACATTTTTAATAAGATCCTTTTTTTGGTAGCTCAGATGGTAAAGAATCCTCCTGCAATCCAGGAGACCCGGGTTCAATCCCTGGGTCAGGAAGATCTCCGGGAGAAAGGAATCCCATGGACAGAGGTGGGCTACACTCCATGGGGTTGCAAAGAGTCAGACACGACTGAATGACTAACACTTCATTTTCTGTCAAATATGAGTTCCATGAAATTTTTTGGAGAGAGACAGGCACTCAGGAACGGTGAAGGAGGGACGGAAGGAGGAAAGTAAAGAGGGAAGGAGGAGGAAGGAAGGAAGGGGTGAGTAGGGAAGGGTGGGGGAAGGAAAGGAAGCAGCAGACAGAAGAGAGAGAGTACCGATTGTTTTTCCTCTTAAATATTCCCGGTGTGATGAGCTGCTTAAAGCCTTACATAAAGAAAGAATATTTTCATGTAATATACTTTAGAGGTCTTGTAAAGAGCATATTGGACACTGGTCTAATTCACCAACTCCCTCATTTTCTGTTTCATATAGCATTATTGCTCTTATTCATGATTATCAAACCTAACTGTAAACATTTATGTGACTGTTTTATGTGAACATTTTCAGTCAAAAATGCATGTAATAGCTTTATTATATTATTTTTACACAGATTTTTTTTGGTTTGGAATTATATGGTAGGATATTTTTAGAAAAAAATTTCTTGATATACACTATCTTATTTGAGGTGTTCCTGAATCTTTGAGACTCTTTCATGGTTCTTTTAAAATCTAAAGAGTTCATCCTGCTGTTGATGTGAGATAAATTTTATTTTTCTCCTTGGTTAAAAAAAATACCCTCAGTGTGACACACTCACCTATCTTGCACATTTTCACAATAAAGACTGTCTTCCTTTCTGGAGATTTCCTATAAAAACATCATGAATTCACAGACAGATAAGGCTGCCGAAGCCATTTTAAATTGCTATCCTATTTGCAAGCTCATTAAAGCCCGCAATGAGATAGGACCTAGTCACCACTGATCTGTCAGTTGATATGTCCAAAGTAAAGATGACACGTGAATGCTTTCTTGTCCAATAAAACTCAAAGCAGTTTAAGGCTTGTCTCAGCATTAGTAAAGTGCTTTTAGAACCACAAGACTCCAAATGTAACATTAGGCTGTAGAGAAAATGATGATGGAAAAGAAATACAGTTGTATGGGTTTTCTTTTGTTTGCCTCAGTCACTGATAAAAGTCATTGAATTAAAAAAATTGGGCAGATATCAGGTACATATCAATATACCACATGGCATTTTAATCAAGCTAAGGGGGCTGATTGAAACAGACATTTCTTTTGTAATTGTTTGGCTTTATTTTTCATTTGCTTAAGTGAGTATTCATTCAGAAATATACCCATTTCTGCATATTATTTTTACATGATAAAATTTATTATATTAGACAGATTATATTGTAGAGATATAAATAGGAATAAATTGTGGTAGAATATATATAAAAATTCACTCTTGATTATTCTTAAAATTAGCATTTAATGATTTCTTATTGTTTATAAATTCTCTACTTTGGAGTCCTCAATCAGCACATTCAAAAAGCAATAGCTTAATCTCTCAACAATGACTGAAAATAAATAAATGAAATTTTAATTCAATGAGATCATATTGATAATTTATAGCATGCCAAGCACTCCTGCACTCAAAGAATTGATAATTTTCAGATTATCAGATAATTGCATTTATAAATAGCATATTTTTTATTCTTATTACAAATGTTTATTTATCATATTAAAATATACTTGTAGCATATTTGCATAACAAAAAATAAGATTTGCCATTAAAATTTTTTGGAGTACTATTCCTCTCCTGTGAGTGATTTATTAAATTAGTAATTTTGAATGTTAGAGATGTCAAAAGGGAAAAATAATTGAAATTATTTTTCTGCTGATCGAACGGAAGTTGAAATTATTCATGAGGTTGAAACACTGAAAGCATACTTACTGAATCTAGAGCTGACAGGTACTTTAAATGTTTGCTTTTTCCTGAGGACATTGATCATCTGCAGATACAAAACAATGAAAGGGTAGTCAGAAAGGGTGTCGTTTTTTGTGATGCCACAAAGAAAAATTGCTACTGACAGGGCATCCTTTTTCTACAGAGTCAGGGGGTAGATTCTGGAGAGGATATATTGAGATGTAATATTGTTAAGGAGGCAGCCTTTTCCAGTTCTTCACTTCTGTGCCATAACTGATAACAGAGAAAATAACTAAGCAGTGCCTTGTAATTTTCAAGCATCAATTGAATAGAGAAGCTTCTGGAACCATTGAAAGTGAGGTATGTTTGTTGTTTTAAATATTAACTATAATTAATGAGCAGAAAAGCAGAAAGTAGAAAAACTGAAAAAAATTGAGTTCTGAAGCTAGTTGAAATTTTATCTTCATAAAATTATTGTTTGTGTGTATGTGAAATTTTTTCTTCTCTTTTTGTACATCACTTTTGGAAATTCCATCAATTGATGGGCACTTAACATATGGGGACTGCAGTTATAAGTAAGACATCATTTCTACCCTGAAGGAACTTGTGAAGTGATCAAATTAGCACAATAATTACTTAAATAAAAAGGCAGAATGTAGTAACCTTGAGAGAGGTAGAAATATAGCTGGACCTCATTCATGCAGCACAGAGTTCCCATAGATTATATGCCAACACTGTGCGAAGAATAAAAATTTAACTCTGGGGATAAGGAAAATCTTTATAAACAAATCAATTTAAGATAGGAACTAAGGGATTGATAGATACAATTTCCAGTGATGAAGAGAGAACAGGAAGACAACTCCAGGCATACAAAGTTGTCATGATGTAATGTGCATAAAGGCAAGTTTAAGTGTATTCAGGTGGCAGAGAATAATCTATTAGAGAGTAAGTGGTGATGCTTTGTTGTTGCTGTTTAGTTGCTAAGTCAGGTCCTTCTCCAGGGGATCTTCCCAACCCAGGGATCTAACCCGCGCCTCCTGCATTGGCAGACAGGTTCTTTACCACTGAGCCACCAGCGAAGCCTGGAGATGCGTAAGTAGATGATTAATCTGGAAGTAAAAGTATATCCTAAGTGAAATATCCTGTGGAGGTTATTGTTTCTCAGTGCCAGCTTCACCCATTTTATTGTATTCTCTGTGATATTGGGAATGGGAGTCAACAAACTCCATTTCTGCAATTTCTTTACTATCTGGGAAGCGATGGTGTGTTATTGGAAGGTTAGAGAAGAGCAGGGATTGTCTTTCTCCCTACAATTTCTATCTGCATCTTTTTAGCATCAGCAAACTCTAGCAGCTCTAGTGCTGTTCGGTACTTCTAGAGTCAACCACTTAGCATTTCCAAGGTGGCCCAAGAATTACTCATAAAGTTCCTACCATATTCCGTCACCTCTTCTTCTTACACTGTAATCCCCAGCCAGGTTCCTGCATGCCACCTGGAAGCCCTTCGGTCATGATTACCGTTGTTGTTGTTGTTCAGTCATTCACCCCTGTATGACTTTTTGTGACCCCATGAACTGCAGCACGCCAGGCTTCCCTGTCCTTCATCATCTCCTGGAGTTTGCTCAAACTCATGTCCACTGGGTCAGTGATGCCATCCAGCCATCTCGTCTTCTGTCAGGCCCTTCTCCTCCTGCCTTCAATCTTTCCCAGCATCAGGGTCTTTTTTTAATGAATCAGCTCTTTACATTAGGTGACCGAAGTATTGGAGCTTCAGCTTCAGCATCAGTCCTTCCAATGAATATTCAGAGTTTATTTCCTTTAGGATTGACTAGTTTGATGTCCTTGCAGTCTAAGGGGCTCTCACGAGTCTTCTCCAACACCACAGTTCAAAGGCATCTGTTCTTAGATACTCAGCCTTCTTTATGGCCCAACTCTCATACCTGTACATGACTACTAGAAAAACCATAGATTTGACTATACTGACTTTTGTTGGCACAGTAATGTCTCTGCTTTTTAATATGCTGTTTATGTTTCTCATAGCTTTTCTTCCAAAGAGCAAGCACCTTTTAATTTCTTGGCAGCAGTCACCATCTGCAGTGATTTTGGAGCCCAAGAAAATAAAGTCTATCACTGTTTCCATTATTTCCCCATCTATTTGCCATGAAGTGATGGGACTGGATGCCATGATCTTAGTTTTTTGAATGTTGAGTTTTAAGCCAGCTTTTTTCACTCTCCTCTTTCTCCTTCATCAAGAGGCTCTTTAGTTCCTCTTCACTTTCTGCCATAAGGGTGGTGTCATCTGCATATCTAAGGTTATTGATATTTCTCCCAGGAATCTTGATTCCAGCTTGTGCTTCATGCAGCCTGGCATTTCACATGATGTACTCTGCATATAAGTTAAATAAGCAGGGTGACACTATACAGCCTTGAAGTACTCCTTTCCCAATTTGGAACCAGTCCATTCTTCCATGCCCTGTTCTAACCATTGATTCTTGACCTGCATACAGGCTTCCAGGATGGAGGTAAGGTGGTCTGGTATTCCCATCTCTTGAAAAATTTTCCACAGTGTGTAGTGATCCACACAGTCAAAGCCTTTAGCATAGTCAATGAAGCAACAATGGATTTTTTTTTCTGGAATTCTCTTGCTTGATCTTCGGTTCCCCTGCCTTTCCTAAATTTAGCTTGAACATCTGGAAGTTCTGGGTTCACATACTGTTGAAGCCTAGCCTAGCTTGGAGAATTTTGAGCATTACTTTACTAGCTTGTGAAATGAGTCCAATTGTGTGGTTGTTTGAACATTCTTTGGCATTGCCTTTCTTTGAGATGGGAATTAAAAGTGACCTTTTTCAGTCCTGTGGCCACTGCTGAGTTTTCCAAATTTGCTGACATATTGAATACAGCACTAGAAGGGCATATGTCTTTTAGGATTTGAAATAGCTCAACTGAAATTCCATCACCTCCACTAGATTTGTTCGTAGTGATGCTTCCTAAGGCCCACTTGACTTCACATTCCAGGATCTGACTCTAGGTGAGTGATCACACCATCGTGGTTATTTGGGTCATTAAGACCTTTTTTGTATAGTTCATCCATGAATTATTGCCACCACTTCTTAATATTTTCTGCTTCTGTTAGGTCCATACCTTTTCTGCCCTTTATTGTGCCCATCTTTGGATGAAATAGTTCCTTGGTATCTCTAATTTTCGTGAACATATCTCTAGCCTTTACCATTCTATTGTTTTCCTCTATTTCTTTGTATTGATCACTTAGGAAGATTTTCTTATCTCTCTTTGCTTTTCTTTGGAACTCTGCATGCAGATGGGTATCTTTCCTTTTCTCCTTGCCTTTGCTTCTCTTCTTTTCTCAGCTACTTGTAAGCCTCTTCAGACAACCATTTTGCCTTTTTGCATTTTTTTTTCTTGGGGATGGTTTTGATCACCACCTCCTGTACAATGTTATGAAACTCTGTCCATAGTTCTTTAGGCACTCTGTCTATCAGATCTAATCCCTTGACTCTATTTCTCATTTTTACTGTATAATAGTAAGGGATTTGATTTAGGTCATACCTGAATGGCCTAGTCGTTTTCCCTACTTTTGTCAATTTAGGTTTGAATTTAGCAATAAGGAGTTCATGATCTGAGCCACAGTCAGTTCCCAGTCTTGTTTTTGCTGACTGTATAGAGCTTCTCCCTCTTTGGTTGCAAAGAATATAATCAATCTGATTTCGGTATTGCCCATCTGGTGATGTCCATGTATAGAGATAAGTTATCTCTTGTGTTGTTGGAAGAAGGTGTTTGCTCTGAACAGTGTGTTCTCTTGGCAAAACTCTGTTAGCTTTTGCTATACTTCATTTTGTATTCCAAGGCCAAACTTGCCTGTTAGTCCAGGTGTTTCTTGGCTTCCTTCTTTTGCATTCCAGTCGCCTTTGATGGAAAGGGTATCTTTTTTTTTTTTTTTTTTGGTGTTAGTTCCAAAAGGTCTTGTAGGTCGTCATAGAACTCTTCAACTTCAGCTTTTTCAGCATTAGTGGTAGGGGCATAGACTTGGATTACTGTGATATTGAATGGTTTGTCTTGGAAACAAACAGAGATCATTCTGTTGTTTTTAAGACTGTGCCCAAGTACTGCATTTCAGACTATTTCATTGGCTATGAGGGCTACTCCATTTCTTCTAAGGAATTCTTGTCCACAGTATAATGGTTATCTCAATTAAATTTGCCCATCATTCAGTAGTTTTGTTCAACTCTCAGTTTGATGATACTTTTGAATCTTTTTATTTTTTTCTTGCCTTGGGGACTGCAACGACTTCTTTTATAGCCCATTTTTCCTTTAGCCTTTTGATATCTGAGTAACCAATTATTTACAGTAAGCAACCATGTTTGAAAAGCTTAGCTTGTTTCCTAATTCTTGAATGTCCCTTAATGTATATGAACAGCATCGGTAAATTTGACAAATTAGTAAATGTAACAAAGAGAAACTGATTCAGAAATACAGAGAACAAATCAGTTGTTGCCAGTGGGGAGAGGAAAGGTCAGAGGAAATACAGGGGTATGGGATTAAGAGGTAAAATAAGCTGTAAGTGTATGTTGTATAACACAGGGAAGATAGCCAATATTTTATAATAACTATTAATTGAGTAAAACCTTTAAAAATTGTTAATCACAATATTGTACACCTGTAATTTCCATTAGTATTGTGTAGCAACTATCAGTTCAGTTCAGTCGCTCAGTCATGTCCAACTCTTTGCGACCCCATGGACTGCAGCATGCCAGGCTTCCCTGTCCATCACCAACTCCTGGAACCTACTCAAACTCATGTCCATCATGTCAGTGATGCCAAGCAACTATACTTCAATTAAAAAAGCATTGGGAGATTTTGCCGTGGATGTGATATAACAAGTCATGTGTGTTACAAAGTTTGTCTATATGATTAATAAAATGCATGATAATCTGGAAGTATGGTATGCATTTGGAAAACTGCTAGTAATTCAGATAAAGCCAAAAATGTGAGTTGGTTTTGATAGAAGGGAAGTCCTTGCAGACATCATTGTTGTTGAGTCACTAAGTTGTGTCCTACTCTTTTTCAGCCCCATGGACTATAGCCTGCCAGACTGCCCATGGGATTTCCCAGGCAAGAATTCTGGAGTGAGTTGTTATTTCCTTCTCCAGGGGATCTTCCCCACCCAGGGATCAAACCCACCTCTTCTACATTGGCAGGAGGGTTCTTTACCCATGATCCACACTCAGTGAAGCAGGGAGGCCCTGCTGGCATTGTTAAGAGTAGTTTAAATGACATGTAGAACACAGAATACAGAGAAGAGTGTGTTGAAACAATGAAGATATTAATCCAGGCTGTGTATATTTCTACTGAAAAAAAGGTTTGCTTTGAAAGAACAGAGAAATTCAGTAACAGACAAAGAAATATGTGTGATCCAAGAGATTTTTATAGTCTGGCAGAGAAAAGAACATATTATTTTGAGATGCTAGTGGTTTCAATAAAATTCTAAGGAAAGCTTGATTATAATTAGCATATTGCTAGGATAACTAGGTATTTATATAGTTAGAATTTCTTATATATATGATAAATCTTTATGTTGCCATAAATATGTTCATTTATGAATTACTAGTGTTTGACAAATAATATTTGCTCAGTGAATATTTGAAAGACTTATTCTATATTTTAGCATATCTATTTTCATTAACTTTTATTTATAAATCTAATTTTAAATAGATTTTTTGTTGCCAAGTTGAAAGGACTTCTGCAATAAAATTTTATTTAATTAGATATCACAAAATTTCAAGCAACTCCATTACTTGCTCTTGTCATCTCATCTAGATAAAGTACTATGAGTGATATGTTTGTAACAGCAATACAGGAGAGAGAAGAAAAGAGCCTAGGTTCCACTCATTGTGGACGAGACCACCATCCTCCCCATCTGCATAAAATCAGGATGCACAAAATCTAAATCACCTTGAAACAGTTAAGTAGATACATCCGTCTCCCAACAACTCCAACAACAGAAGGGAGTTGCCTGTATTGAAAACTTGATGCTTGATAAAGAGAAAAGAATCTCACACACACACACACACACACACTCACAAAAATTTAATATCATATTCACATGCTCTAGAGAAACAGAGTCACCACATGCCACAGATGACCAGATGGGATGAGTACTAAGAGAACGGGTTCAACCAAGCAGTTGCCACTGCTTGAAAGCTGAGAAAGCAAGGACCTGTGGGCAATGCCTTTTGTGGGGTCAGGTGGAGTACACAAAGAGAAGCTGCAAGGGGATTACATTGGTTCTTTGAATGTCACTAGCTCTCAGTCATAGGAAAGTGAATGGGGTAATTTGTAGCAACAGCAAGCCTTATCACATGGGTGCTTATCACAGCCTCTTTGTGGTGATATTGAAACAGCCAGAAAGTAAAGTTGTAAAATTTGCAGTACAAGTTAACATTCCTCTCATGCAGTCTCAGAAGCAGAGAAGACAGAGGTGGGACTAGAACAGTATGCAAAGAAATGACGGCAGAAAACTTCACAAATTTGGTTAAAGCTATAAATCTAAAAGCTAAAGCTGAATTAAATTTTGTAAAGGATAAACTCAAGGGATCCAAGACACATTATCATTAGACTTATGAAAACTAAAAACAAAGGAAAAATTATCAAAAGTGACCAGAGAGAAGCAAGCCATTAATTGTAGAGAATCCACCAATTTGAATGATCAGTTCAGTTCAGTTCAGTCGCTCAGTCATGTCCGACTCTTTGCGGCCCCATGAACCGCAGCACACCAGGCCTCCCTGTCCATCACCAACTCCCAGAGTTCTCTCAGACTCAACGTCTATCGAGTCAGTGATGCCATCCAACATCTCATCCTCTGTAGTCCCCTTCTCCTCCTGCCCCCAATCCCTCCCAGCATCAGAGTCTTTTCCAATGAGTCAACTCTTCACATGAGGTGGCCAAAGCACTGGAGTTTGAGCTTTAGCATCATTCCTTCCAAAGAAATCCCAGGGCTGATCTCCTTCAGAATGGACTGGTTGGATCTCCTTGCAGTCCAAGGGACTCTCAAGAGTCTTCTCCAACACCACAGTTCAAGAGCATCAATTCTTCAGTGCTCAGCCTTCTTCACAGTCCAACTCTCACATCCATACATGACCACAGGAAAAACCATAGCCTTGACTAGACGGACCTTAGTCGGCAAAGAACTGTCTCTGCTTTTGAATATGCTATGTAGGTTGGTCATAACTTTTCTTCCAAGGCGTAAGCGTCTTTTAATTTCATGGCTGCAGTCACCATCTGCAGTGATTTTGGAGCCCCCCAAATAAAGTCTGACACTGTTTCCACTGTTTCCCCATCTATTTCCCATGAAGTGATGGGATCAGATGCCATGATCTTTGTTTTCTGAATGTTGAGCTTTAAGCCAACTTTTTCACTCTCCACTTTCACTTTCATCAAGAGGCTTTATAGTTCCTCTTCACTTTCTGCCATAAGGGTGGTGTCATCTACATATCTGAGGTTATTGATATTTCTCCCGGCAATCTTGATTCCAGCTTGTGTTTTTTCCAGGCCAGCGTTTCTCATGATGTACTCTGCATAGAAGTTAAATAAGCAGGGTGACAATATACAGCCTTGACGTACTCCTTTTCCTATTTGAAACTAGTCTGTTGTTGATAGTAGACCTCTTATCTGAAATTTATGGAAGCCAGAAGGAAGGACATGACCTTTTTCAAGTTTTGAAAGAAAAATGTCAACTGCAAATTCTTGATGAAAGTAAACATCAAGAATGGGAAAAAATAAAGACTTTCTCAGACAAAAGAAAACTAAAAAAGAATTGTTAGTGAACATTAACTTAAAATTTCACTTTTAAAAGTAAGGTAAATCATTCTAAAGGGAAGTGAGATTTAAAGTTGTCGTGAAGCACTACATGGTAATACCTAGAACACCCACTGAAAAACATACAATGCAATATATCAGTAGTCAAAAGCACTACGAATAAATCAAGAAGAAGTCTTTAAAAAACAAACTTTTAAAGTCACCTATAGGAATCTCAGATGGTAAAGCATCTGCCTGCAATGCAGGAGACCTGGGTTCGATTTCTGGGTCCGGAAGATCCCCTGGAGAAGGAAATGGCAATCCACTTCAGCACTCTTGCCTGGAAAATCCCATGGACGGAGGAGCCTGGCAGGCTGCAGTCCATGGGGTCGCAAAGAGTCGGACGTGAACTGAGCGATTTCACTTCACTATAAAAATGTAAGAAAAGTAAAAAAGAGTAAACCAACAAAATACAAAACATAAATTATCATCACATACTTAAGATCTAAGATATGAATAATTACTAAAATATAAGTAGTCAAAATACAACAGTTAAAAGACAGATTAAAATAAACCCAATGCAACTATTGCAATTTTATTTTAAACATAACATACACAGGTTGAAAGTAAAAAAAAAAAAGAAATAATATACTTTGTAGATATTAGTAGAAAATTACAGGAATACTTATATTAATATCAAATAAAGTAGACTTCAGAACATAGAGAATTACTAGATACTAAGAGAGCCCTTACATAATGAAAAAAGGTTCCATCTGCCAAGAATACACAGTGATCTTAACTTACTCAACAAAGCCTCAAAATATATGGCTTCTGCCACTGCTAAGCTGGTTACCACTGTGATTCTCTATATTTGCTGGTCTCTCTAGTTTTGGATGGTATTTTGCCTTGTGACCTCAGATCTCTAATAGTTATAAGAAAAGTCATTGATTTCCATTTTTCAGATATGTCTTGATGTGAGGATGGGAATGACAAGTTCTAAGCTCTTTATATATCAAGGGTAACATTTTGAGTCAATAGACTATCTTTTTTTCTTTCCATTTAGCATTTCATCCTTAAAAATTCTCCTCAAATATCAAGCACCTAATGAAAATTTTCATGTCATAATAAAAATTCCCATTTTTATTTTATTTGATTTGATCTACCGCATACCCTTCTTTACTCTCCTTCTCCTACTTTTACTAATGCTATCACCTTCGTCTGTAATCTTTGAATTGCTTGGTGGGCTCTTTATGTTAGGAAAGTGGTGTATCATTCATCTCAGTGTTTATAATGCATAGCACCATATCTAGCATGCAGGGCTTAATTTTCATATGCAAAAGTAATGAATATTATGATCAATATGATGCCTAACTTTAACTTACATGTTTTAGTTGGAGTAACAGGGAAACTAATAGGTATTCTATATATAAGGTAAAAAGTACAAAAATTGTTGAGTGCACAGGTACTACCTATGAGAGGATAAGTTTCATGTATTCTAGAGAAGAGGAACCCTGAACTCAATATGAAAGAGTTGCTTGAATCAAACAAAACAAAAAAGGGTCCCAGGGGGACCAATCTTGAAAGAACAGAGATGACATCTTGAGTGAGAGTGTGAATGTGAGTGACCGCATGGTGGGGTGAAGACTCACTGATCCATATGTTGGAACATTATGTGTGAGTCTGGCTGAAGCTGAGCAGAATGCGTGACAGTATCAACTTTCTCAGTGAAGTGGAAGACAAGGTCATTTGCTCTGAGTAAGAGGAGTGTGTCAAGTGGGAGTCTCAAGGAAAACCCTAACACCTGAAATAGTGTATTATTAAGGAAATGAGAGTAGTGACCGTTGAAAGTGGTTCAGAACAAGAAGGGGCAACTTAAAGGGAACAGAGAAGAAATTCTGGAACAAGGCAATGTGAGAGAGGGTGTGAAGGTAGGGAAGACATAGAGAAGTGTAGGCCATCATGTGTGCAGGACACTTAGCACTCTACAAAAGAAATAAGCCTGAAGCCACCATTGGGATCATCAGAGTGAAAATGGTGAGGAAGCAGACAAGGCAATGTTCAGTCACGTTCAACCCTGTGCAACCCCATGAACTGTAACCCACCAGGCTTCTCTCTCCAGGGGATTCTCCACGCAAGAATACTGGAGTGGGTTGCCATTTCTTCTTCCAGAGGATCTTCTTGATCCAGGGATCAAACCCATATCTCCTACTGCTCCTTGCATTGTCAGGTAGATACTTTACAGCTGAAACACTGGGGGAAGCCCCAGATAATAGGTTTCCACTAAAATACTTAGCTTTGACATTGGCATCTATTTATCTCTACTTTTGTATCTAGTTAACGCGTCTGCCTACAATGTGGGAGACCTGGGTTTGATCCCTGAATTGGGATGATCCTCTGGAGAAGGAAATGGCAACCCACTCCAGTACTCTTGCCTGGAAAATCACATGGACGGAGGAATGTGGTAGGCTACAGTCTACAGGGTCACAAAGAGTCAGACACGACTGAGTGACTTTACTTTCACTTTTGTACCTAGGGGGGGAAATGATGAGTTTTGTGTCTGAAACTTGTTGTTGTTCAGTTGCTCAGTCATGTCTGACTCTTTGTGACCCCATGGACTGCAGCATACCAGGCTTCCCTGAATCTATATAACACTAAATATTTTTCATTTTAGCGTCACTAAAACAGTTCTGGCTTCTCATGTGAAGTTTTCAACAGTTTCCTGTATTATTCTTCTGGTGCTTGTCTCTTTTGATTCTAGTCCATTCTACTCATTATCACCAAGTGAATCATCCTAACTGTTCTCCCAATGAACTCATTCTTCTGAAGCACATTCTGAGTGTTTCAACGTTGCTTGATCAACTGCTAATGTTCCTGTTGCTGACCAGTGAAACAGATCCTGGCTACTTGACGCAAGATCGTATCATTCCACCAAGAGAAAATGGTTCATAAATTAAATAAGCCACAATAGGACAAGTCTTCAGAAAGTTTAGAAAACAGGCTGACTTGATCTAGACAGAAACATGTGAGGATGTTTCTATGGAAGTTTATCAACTGCAATATCTTCATATAGTTTGGGAAACTTAAATTTCTAGTGAGAGAGTGCTACTGGCTTAAGTTAGTTCCCTTGACTTTAGGAAAAAGATATCTTTATTTACCATCCAACAAAATTGTATCCAAAGGAAAATCAGAGTTTGTTACCAGAAGACAGGGAAGTAGAGCTAAGTAGGAGTAGACAGAAACTAAAACAAGTCCAAAAATCAAAACTCAGATATGTTTTGAATATAGTCCAAAGATCTTAGCCTGTTAGCCAAGCTCTTCTTTTTGTATGGCTTCCATATACTATTTTAGTGTCGTACAACATTCCAACATATTGTTATACAAATAACACCACCGACTCAATGGACATGAGTCTGAGCAAGCTCTGGGAGATGGTGATGGACAGGGAAGCCTGGCATGCTGCAGTCCATGGGGTCACAAAGAGTAGGACATGACTGAGCAACTGAGCAACGACATTCCAACATATTGTTATATAAATTAAGTCAGAAAATAAATAATCACTTACTAAGTCGGACGCGACTTAGCGACTAAACCACCACCTGTACTCTCACTTTTACTTCGACACCCTTGGTCTCCCATCTGAGATTAAATGAAATACAATATTGCTGCAGCTTAACTTCTTTGGCTTTTGGTACTCAGGTGCTTACAATGTACTTTAAAGCACTCCTGAAAGTCTCCGATAATCATACCCATCTTTATCAGATGATTGAGACTTGGAAAAGTCAGTGTGGTTTTTGAAGGAAAACAAACAAACAAAAAGACTTACCACCTCTTCTTGAATTTATTAATTTTATTTAGATGTGAGTAATTAATAAATCATTAAACTTTAGTGACTATCTGACATTGAGCTACATGTTGAAACTATAATAGTAAAAAAAGAAAAGAAAAATTAGAATCCTCCCTCTCATAGAGCTTACAAGTGACATTGGCAAATATTAAGCAAATAAACAATAAATGCACTATTTAATTCATAATTATCCTAAGCCCTCAAAAGGAACACATACTTCTTT
This sequence comes from Budorcas taxicolor, assembly GCF_023091745.1. Taxonomy (NCBI): domain Eukaryota; kingdom Metazoa; phylum Chordata; class Mammalia; order Artiodactyla; family Bovidae; genus Budorcas; species Budorcas taxicolor. The sequence continues at coordinate 25,275,735 of NC_068913.1, read as the reverse complement.
TTCAACACCTGGCTATAACATTTACATAATGTAAAATCAACTGCTTAAAGTGTTTTCAGCATTTGGACAGATCCACACACAGACACGTTTATTGATACTGTGATAATTATGGCATGTTTCTAGTTTCAGTTTTTTTCCAAAGAAGTAAAACCACAAAGGCAAATGAGTGTCTTTTCCTCACTGAGTTTATTGTGTAATGAGGGTGAGCCCACAGAGTAACTGTACTACTGTAGCCTGTCCCACTGCATGCATGCATTTAGAGTTAACAAGATTGTTAAAACACATAAATTAATGGTTCTGTTAATCTTTAATTTGGTATGATGTATATCAGATACAAAGTATCAGTTATAATAAATATGCATCTGCCTGAAATAAATTATAGGATGAGAAACATAGCTTAATTAAGATTTTAAATTGTCAAGAAATCTGCTTCCAAGTAATTTAATGTTAATATAAATTATTGACGTTTTAAATATTAGTTACATCCTGTACTGATTAAACATAGATTAATCAGTTATCTGTTGTATTGCCTTAAGTATTCTAATTTCATATATTAAATGATACTTCCCTGTTATAAGTAGAGAAATGATAATGCAGAGCTGTTAAGAATATGACATCTGGAGCCACATTATAAAGTTCTAGGCCCTTCACCATTCATCACTGAATATGGTCCTTGGATAAATTACCTAAATATTCAATGCTTTGTTTCTTCCTCTGAAAACTGGAAATCACAACAGTATCTGCCTTTTGAGATGGGTTTGATTATTAAATGAAGTACCATTGTGTATTATATAACTTTTAGATTATTGCCTAGAAGAAAATGATTTCTTATTGAACATGAATATATTTTGGTGGATGAAAAGGAAACAAAAAAGCTGTCAAGCTTTTTAAAAATGTATTTTTGAATAAATCTTTCCAATAAAATATTTGCTTACTATAGGCGTTTGTTTCTATAGCTTTTAAAATAATGTCATACTTTTTTTTTGTACAAAGTATCATGACATCACAGCTTCCCAGGATTATCATAATAGGTGTAAGCTTTCCTGTAATCATTTGACGTCAATTCCCATTGATATAGAAGTGCTTATGAGCCAGTACTTCATGGAACTATTCAACCTCAAAAACCATTTTTAGATAAATCATCCAGGACAAATACAGTGCCTGGAATTCAGGTCATGCCAACTGAGGAAAAGGACTGATTTTTAAAAATATATTTAGTCATTGTCTGTTTTAATTATGCAATTTATTTGTAGGCTGACATGTAGTGAAGCCCATTTGCAAATTTAATTTTTCATATTGGCCAAGAAATTTTAGTTTTAAACAATGGCCTGGGTATATATATAACTATTTAGTAAATCTGCAATGAAAAATACTGTTGTGTTTCTCCTCATATTACTTTAAGAAGAACTACAAGGCTGCATCCCAATAATGCAGTGTATACCTGATATTGGTATACATAAGAAGAATGGCAAGATTATAAAAATTGTTAAGAATGATTAGAAAAAGATAACAGGACACCGAAACATCCCCTCTTTCAGGAAATCTTTCTATACACTGAGTGTTTTGAGAATCTGATGTTTAAAAATAGTTACAATCTGAAGAGAAGAAATTACTCACTGTAGGGAGAAACGAATTAGCTGCTTGGGGTGTACAGGTCACATATATGATTTTTTCCTCCATCAAACTGGATGCAAAAAATTCATAGAAAGCCATCACAAAGAAATGAGTTCAGTTTAAGAAAAAAAAAATTACTTAAGGCTTAGAATGAGCTTCTCTATTTTGTGCATGTACTTAATATTTTCATATTTATATTTATCTCTTGGTAAATATTTATCTCACTGAGACTGAGACGTTTCATTAAAAAGATACATCCTAAGTTTCTCAAACTAATTTCAAATATCATACAGATGGCTGATTTCATAGTAGTGAAGATAAAGATAATGAATCTTATTAAAATTTTCATGATTGTATAGCATTTGTCTTTTCAACAAAGTGCTTTGTTAAATTCACCTGAAACAATCTGTATGTATATACATTGTCAACCCATAGTGCAGATAGGCATAATTACTGTTACAGATTTTAATACAGGCTCTTCCTTTCAGGTTACTTGCCACTCTAGAAGTTATAGAAATGTAAGTTCCAGTTTAATAGACATTTAAGTTTAAATCACATAAAGGATACAATAGAAAGCTTTTCAACCTCTACCCCTAGTCAGAAATCCCTACATTTCGTCTTATGGCCGTCTTTCCTAAACTTAAGTAATGGAAACCATATTTAACCAGTTAAATAGCTTAAAGCTAAAGTATCTATAAATTATCAAGCTAATAAGCTTGAAATTTATCCATTGGATTTCCCAGGCAAGAATACTGAAGTGGGTTGCTATTTTCTTCTCCAGAGGAAATCTTCCCGACCCAGGAATCAAAACTGGATCTCCTGCATCGCAGGCAGATTCTTTGCTAACAGAGCTATGAGAGAATCCAGCTATTAAATGAAGACTTAGGTATTCTCTTTCAAAAACTGCATTTAAAAGGATTATTTATTACAACTCCATATCAGTGCAACTGAAAAATCTTTGAGTGTTTTCTCTTTTTAAAATTCTTAACTGAAGGATACTTGTTTTACAATATTGTGCTGTTTACTGCCATACATTAACATGAATCAGCCATAAGTATACATGAGTGTTTTATGTTTGTAAGCCATGTACAAATACAATACACGTACATTTTGACCTGTAGATCTAGGAAAAGACAAACAAATAGCTCTAAAATGTTAGAGAGAATGACAAGGTTGTTGTTCTAGGATTAGAGAATTATTTAAATCCACCTATCTGGTTTCTTAGTAACACAAAACCAGTCATTGCAGAATAGGTATGCTTTGTCTTCTTTTAAGTCATTGGCCCAATTAATAAATATACAATATAAAATATGACCATTTGCAGGAATTGTCTTACAATTCACTCTGTGGATGACCACTGCTAAATCAATTACAGAGTAATCCACATCTATCATGCAGACAGTCAAATGAATGGCTAGACTGCTAATTTCCCATGTAAAACTTCCATTTCAATACTCCAACTTGTCTGTCATAGGCTTTCTGTTTTGTGCTTTGAATCATGTTTTGCTGCATTTCCTGTAATGTTTAACCATGTGTGTAGCTCAGGACTTCACACAGTGTGGATGCTTTAAAAAATTTCGTTGAGCTGTTTCTTCAGTAATTCATATTATCACTTGTTCTGTCAGACCTCTTTACCATTTACCATCCTTGAAGTAGAGGGGGGAATTCTGTGTGATTTTAAAAAGTGTCTTTTCTCATACCAGCAGTATGCTTGCTGCCCATAAGGGAATCATGCAGATTCTACAATGTTATTCATTTAAAGTAAATTAAATAACAGGAAAGCCGTTTACTTAAAACTTGACCTCCAGTGAGGAGGAGAGATAATAACCATAAAACGGATAGTTCTTGTGTGTGTGTGTGTGAATGTGTGTGCATGTGAGTGTGAGCATGTGTGTGTGAGTGTGAAAGTGTGTGAATGTGTGGATATGTATGCATGTGTGAATGCATGTGTGGATGTGGGGGGAGACTTGCACGAGCATACGTGTGCATAAGTGCACATGGAACTCTACCAGGCAGTGACCTGTGTGCTTTCCACGTGCCAAATTCTTTGACTTTCTAAATCACTCTATGGCGCTGTTATTATCCTCATTTTGAGAGGGACCAAGATGGCAACACTGGCTCCCAACACCTTGCAGGAGCAGCTCACGGCGGCACCACTTGCACAGCTACATATACAGAGCTGAGAGAAACCCGGACACTAGCTGAGCGACTCCTCCACGTCGGGTGAATGAGAAAATACCCACATCAAAGTGGATAGAAAAAGCTGAGACATCCTCTCCCCAGAAACCCCACTCCTGGCACAGAGCCATATACTTAGGAGGGAACCCCTAACTCCTAGCTTCTCTCTGAGGAGTGAATGGTTTGAAGCACCCCTCAATGGACCAACTTTTAAGGCTTCCATGTGAGGGATGGTTCTGAAAGTCAAAGGGGCTTATGTCCACAAGACTATCTGGGCTATAGAAAACAAAGAAGCCGTTCTTAACAGGCACTCAAGAACTGACCAAACTATCACCCCAGGGCTCAACACAGGAGGAGGAGAAAAAATGCCCATGCTCTCAGTCTTCACTTGGAAGGGATTTTATTACATGCTTCGCATGATACTTCCTTTCTCAGGTCTAATTCGCCTGTGTCTAGGAGCAAGCTGTGATTCTCCACGATGTCAGGAGGAGCCAGTGGGTACTTCCACTGCTTCCTTCCTCCAGTGCACTCTAACAATAAAACGAGATCACCAACATCTTTCTGGAAATAGCTCATTTAAAGAGCCTGGGTCCCAGTTTTTATGACAACCACCTGAGGTGTGTGACCATCAGATGGCCTGGCTCTGACAGCCAGTAGAGTTTGCATTCACAACTCCAACAGAACTACAGCAGAGTTGTTTTGTTCTTTTGCTTTATTTTAAGTTGAAGTATAGTTACAATATTGTGTCAGCTTCAGGTATACAGCAAAGTGATTTGTGTGTGTGTGTGTGTGTGTGTGTGTGTGTGTGTGTATGTGTATTCTTTTTCAGATGCTTTTCCATTTAAAGTTATTACAGAATTCAATACAGTTCTTTGTGTTGCAGATTAAGCCCTTGATTGTTTTTTGTTTATATATCAGTTCGCTTAGTCATGTCTGCCTCTTCATGACCCTATGGACCACAGCATTCCAGACTTCCCTGTCCGTCATCAACTCCTGGAGTTCACTCACAGTCATCTCCATTGAGTCAGTGATGCCATCCAACCGTCTCATCCTCTGTTGTCCCCTTCTCCTCCTGCTTTCAGTCTTTCCCAGCATCAGGGTCTTTTCAAATGGGTCAGTTCTTCCCATCAGGTGGCCTAAGTATTAAAGCTTCAGCATCACCATCAGTTCCTCCAATGAACACCCAGGACTGATCTCCTTTAGGATTGACTGGTTGGAGCTCCTGGCAGTCCAAGGGACTCTCAAGAGTCTTCTCCAACACAACAGTTTAAAAGCATCAATTCTTCATTGCTCAACTTCCTTTATAATCCAATTCTCACATCTGTATATGATTACTGGAAAAACCATAGTCTTGACGAGATGGACCTTTGTTGGCAAGTTAATGTCTCTGCTTTTTAATATGCTGTCTAGGTTGGTCATAACTTTCCTTCCAAGGAATAAGCGTCATTTAATTTCCTGGCTGCAATCAACATCTACAGTGATTTTGGAGCCCCCCAAATAAAGTCATTCACTGTTTCCACTGTTTCCCCATCTATTTCCCATGAAATGATGGGACCAGATGCCCTGATCTTAGTTTTCTGAATGTTGAGCTTTAAGCCAACTTTTTCACTCTCCTCTTTCACTTTCATCAAGAGGCTTTTTAGTTCTTCTTCACTTTCTGCCATAAGGGTGGTGTCATCTGCATATCTGAGGTTATTGATATTTCTCCTGGCAATCTTGATTCCAGCTTGTGCTTCTTCCAGCCCAGCATTTCTCATGATGTACTCTGCATAGAAGTTAAATAAGTCACAATACACAGCCTTGATGTACTCCTTTTCCTACTTGAAACCAGTCTATTGTTCCATGTCCAGTTCTAACTGTTGCTTCCTGACCTGCATACAGATTTCTCAAGAGGCAGGTCAGGTGGTCTAGTATTCCTATCTCTTTCAGAATTTTCCACACTTTATTGTGATCCACACAGTCAAAGGCTTTGGCATAGTCAAGAAAGCAGAAATAGATGTTTTTCTGGAACTCTCTTGCTTTTTCCATGATCCAGCGGATGTTGGCAATTTGATCTCTGGTTCCTCTGCCTTTTCTAAAACCAGCTTGAACATCAGGGAGTTTGTGGTTCACGTATTGCTGAAGCCTGGCTTGGAGAATTTTGAGCATGACTTTACTAGCGTGTGAGATGAGTGCAATTGTATGGTAGTTTGAGCATTCTTTGGCATTGCCTTTCTTTGGGATTGGAATGAAAACTGACCTTTTCCAGTCCTGTGGCCACTGCTGAGTTTTCCAAATGTGCTGGCATATTGAGGGCACCACTTTCACAGCATCATCTTTCAGGATTTGAAATAGCTCCACTGGAATTCCATCACCTCCACTAGCTTTGTTTGTAGTGATGCTTTCTAAGGCCCACTTGATTTCCCATTCCGTGGTGTCTGGCTCTAGGAGAACCACATGAACAGTATGAAAAGGCAAAAAGATAGGACACTGAAAGATGAACTCCCCAGGTCGGTAGTGCCCAATTTGCTACTGGAGATCAGTGGGGAAATAACTCCAGAAATAATGAAGACATGGAGCTAAAGCAAAAACAACACCCACCTGTGGATGTGACTGGTAATAGAAGCAAGGTCCGATGCTGTAAAGAGCAATATTGCATAGGAACCTAGAATGTTAGGTCCATGAATCAAGGCAAATTCAAAGTGGTCAAATAGGAGATGGCAAGAGTGAACATCAACATTTTAGGAATCAGTGAACTAAAATGGACTGGAATGGGGGAATTTAACTCAGATGACCATTATATCTACTACTGTGGGTAAGAATCCCTTAGAAGAAATGGAGTAGCCATCATAGTCAACAAAAGAGTCTGAAATGTATATATATACATATATATATATATATATATATATATGTATATATATATATATAATTAGTATGTATATGTTAATTTCAAACTCCTTAATTATCACTCCTCCCTTCTCCCCTTTGGTAATCATAAGGTTGATTTTGTGTCTGTGAGTCTCTTTCTGTTTTGTATATAAATTCATAGCTTCTATTTAAATTTTTTAAAGTTTCAGCCTTATTGAGGTGTAATCAACATGTAAAATTATAGGATATTTAAGGTGTATATTGTGATGATTTAAGGCATGTATACAAATCAAAGGATTTCTATGTTGTTGAACATGGCAGGATTGTCTTTCTCATCACTGAATAAAATTCCACTGTGTGTATATATTATAGGTTTAATTCACCTTTAGCCATTCATTCTTTGGTGGGCACTTAGGTTTCCATGTTTTGCCTATTGTGAATAATGATGCCATGAACATGGGGATGCAGATGTCTCTTTGAGATCCTCTTCTCAGTTTTTGGATATATATCAAATAATGTAAGTTCTGGGTCATATGCTAATTCTATTTTTAATTTTTTAGAAACTTCCATACTGTTCTCTGCACTGACTGCACAAATTATATTCCTACCAACAAAGCACAAGGGTACCCTTTTGTCAATATCCTCAGCAATACTTGCAATCTCTTGTCTTTTTGATGAGAGACATCCTATCAGGTGAGAGACAATACATCACTGTAGTTTTAATTTGCATGTTCCTAGTGACTGGAGCATTCCTTCACATATCTATTACCACTTGTATGTCTTCCTTGAAAAAAAACTATCACATCTTTGTTCTATTTTGTAATTTTTTTTTTTTTTGGTTATTGAATAATGTAAATATCATTTATATTTTGGATGTTAACCCTTTTGGATATGTGGTTTGCAAATATATTCTCTCATTGCATAGGTTGCCCTTTTATTTGTTGGTTTCCTTTGCTGTGCAGAAGTTTTTAGATTCTTGTAGTCCACATTTTATTTTGGTTTCCTATATTTTGATATTATATCTAAAAAAATCTTTGCCAGAAACAAATCAAGGAACTTGGACTTCTCAGGTGACACAAGTAGTAAAGAACCCACAGGAGATATAAGAGACACAGGTTTGATCTCTGCATCGGAATGGTCCCCTGAAAGAAGGCAGGGCAACCCACTCCAGTGTTCTTGCTGGGAGAATCCCACGGACAGAGGAGCCTGGTGGGCTACAGTCCATAGGGTGGCAAAGAGTTGGACACGGCTGAAGCGACTTAGCGCTGCACAGTATGAAATGAGGAAGTGTGTCACCAGCTTTGTTCTTTCTCAAGATTGCTTAGGCCGTTTGAAGTGTTTTGTGATTTTACGCCAATTTTAGGGCTTTTCTATTTCTGTAAAAAGTGTCATTGGATTTTGATTGAGATTACATTTAATCAGCAGATTGCTTTGGGTAGAATGGTCACTTTTAAACATTAATTCTTAGAATTCATGAGCAGAGGATATCTTTTCATGTATCTGTGTCTTCTAAAGAACCAGTTGTTAGCATGTTGATGTTTGGCAGAAATGAACACAATACTGTAAAGCAATCATCCTTCAATTAAAAATAAATGAGTTTAATTTAAAAAGAAGCAGTTTTTAAATGGGAACAGGAGTACCTCACCCCCGTACCATGATTATACACCCATATTCAACACAGAAGAAACAGGCAAAATTGCCCATCTCCCAGTTTTTCCTGGGTGGAGGCTTAACTGCATACTTTTCCAGCTGATACTTGAGGATCTGGCTTCTAATTACCCTGCTAGATACTCTGTTAGGTGCTGATTGCAAGCAGTCCCTTTGGTGTACTGACAGGTCTTGGCACACCCTCAAATACTGGGAGCCACTGAGAACAAAGACTGCAGCTTGGACAATCACAAAGGATTGAGAGAAAACCCAGAGCTTGATCTGGACTGACTGATAGACTTCGTCTCCTACAAGAAAGCAGTGTGTCAAGATTAGGAGAGGTGGCTGTCTTACCTAATGTTCAGAAACGAACTTGGAAAGGCAAGGGAAAGGAAGAAATATAGGAATATGTTCCAAACAAAAGAAGAAGATAAATCTTTAGAAAATGATCTTGGTGAAAAGGGGATAGGTGATTTACTGAAGAGAGGGTTCATGCAGACAAGCCAAAGAAAGCAGAGGCAGGTATGTTTATATCAAAGAAAACAGACTTTAAGCCAAGATGGCAACAAGAGACAAAGAAGGCCATTGCATGATAATAAAGAGGTCAATTCATCAAGATTATATAACAATTATAAATATTTATACACCCAGTGTCAGAGTACATAATTGTATAAAGCAAATATTAACAGATCTGAAGAGAGATATAGACAGCTGTACAGCATCAGGGGACTTCATACCCCACTTTCAATAATGGTTGATTATCCAGAGAGAAAATCAATAAGGAAAGAGTGGACTCAGGCTATATGATAGATATAACACGCATACACAGAACAGTCATTCTAACAATAACAGAATACACATTCTTCACAATGCCCATTGAACATTTTCTGGGACAGATTAAATGTTAGGCCACAAAACAAGTCTTCAGTTCAGTTCAGTTCAGTCGCTCAGTCGTGTCCGACTCTTTGCGACCCCATGAATTGCAGCACGCCAGGCCTCCCTGTCCATCACTAACTCCCAGAGTTCAAACAAGTCTTAATACATTTAAAAAGATTGAAATCATATCAGGTATCTTTTTCAAGCACAGCAGTATAAAACTGGAAGCCAACTGCAAGAGGAAAAAGTGAAAATTCACAAATATATAGAGATTAAGCAGCATGCTCCTTAACAACAAATGGATGAAAAAAAAAAAATCTTGAGACAAATGAAGTTGGAGACACAACATACCAAACTTATGAAATGCAGCAGAATCAGTTGGAAGACAGAAGTTGGTAGTGATACATGCCTACATTTAGAAAAAGCAAAGATCTCAAGTAAATGACCTAGCTTTAGACTTCAAGGAACTAGAAAAAAAAGAACAAACTAAGCTCATTAGCAGAAGGAAGGAAATAGCATAGATCAGAGCAGATCAAAACCACAGTGATATGTTACCTTACCCCTGTTAGGATGTCTGTTATCAAAAAGACAAGAGCTAAATGGTGGCAAGGATGTGAAAAATGGGGACTCATGAACTGTAGGTGGGAAAATAAACCAGTGTGACCTCTCTATGAAGCAGTATGTAGATTCCTCAGAAAATTAAGAATACTGTATGATCCAACATTCTCACTTCTGTGTGTATATACATATATATCCAAAGGAAAGGAAATCATGATCCTGAGGAAGTATTTCTCCTCCCATGTTCCTGACAGCATCATTCACAATAACCAAGGTATGGGAACAACCTAAGGGCCTGTGAACCAATGAATGAATAAAGAAGATGCTTCTCCTCTGTCCTTGGACTTCTCCAGGGAAGAACACCAGAGTGGGTAGCTATTCCCTTCTCCAGGGGATCTTCCCAACCCAGGGATCAAACTTCAGGTCTCCTGAATTGTGGTTAGGTTCTTCAGGTCTCCTGAATTGTGGTTAGGTTCTCTACTGTCTGGGCCACCAGGGAAGCCATTATACCCACACCCACACCCACACCCCCCTAACAGGATGCGCCTCCACCTCAGCATGTAAACATTTTCTGGCCACTGCAGAGCATCTGCTTCTCCTTGCCCTTTACCCTAAGTTGCATTTTTCATTCTAGACATCCTATTCTGTGTCCTCAGGTGGGTACCCTTTGGCAACCAGGGAGTAGCTCTCACTCCAGGCAGCAGAATTAGCTGCAAGAATCAGGAATGAGGTCACTGTGAGTCCCACCCATGACCTGCCAACAGTGTTAATCCAAAAAGAGCATTTTCCTTTTTGTGGCCTCCACCACTCTGCAATTACCTGGGACACACACACACACACACACACACACACACACACACACACACGCACACACACACACACATATAACTCAGCCTTGAAAAGAAGGAAATTCTGTGGTTTTTAATAATATAGGTGATCATGGAGGGCATTAAACTACATAAAATAAGTAAGAGAAAAAAACACTGCATGGTTTTATTTATATATGGAATTAAAAAAATACTTGAACTATCAACAGTAGTGGGAGAATTAGATAGAGGCTGGTAAAAGGATACACACTTTCAGTTTTAAGATGAATATATTGTGAGGGCCTAATACATAACATGGTGACATAGTGAGTAAAACTATATTTTATAATAGAAATTTGCCAAGGGAGTAGAAGTGTTAAGTGTTTTCACAAAAATAAGAAAAAAATCAAATACATGAAGTGATGGGTATGTTAAGTTGGTAATGGGAATTCTTTCATAATGTATATGTACCTCAAATTATCACACTGTACACTTTAAATATATTCTAATTTTGTTGATTATACCTCAGTGAAGGGATATTTTCATCCGTCATTGCATCAATTGCATTTTCTGCCCATTTCTCTCTTCTCCTTCTGAGATCCTGATAATGTACATGTTGTTGTTGTTGTTCATTAGCTAAGTTGTGTCTGACTCTTTGTGACCCCATAAACTGCAACATGTCAGGCCTCCCCGTGCTTCACTGTCTCCCTGAGTTTACTTAAACTCATGTCCATCGAGACAGTGATGCCATGCAACCATCTGATCCTCTGTCGCCCCTTTCTCCTCTTGCCCTCAGTCTTTCCCAGCACTTGGGTCTTTTTCCAGTGAGTTTGCTCTTTGCATCAGATGGCACAGTATTGGAGCTTCAGCTTCAGTATCAGTCTTTCCAATGAATATTCAGGACTGATTTCCTTTAGGATTGACAGGTTTCATCTCCTGCTGTCCAAGGGACTCTCAAGCGTTTTCTCCAGTTCAAAAGCATCAATTCTTCGGTGCTCAGCCTTCTTTATGGTCCAAATATCACATCTTTACATGAATACTGGAAAAACCATAGCTTTGAATATATGGACCTTTGTCAGCAAAGTGATGTCTCTGATTTTTAATATGCTGCCTAGGTTTGTCATAGCTTTTCTTCCAAGGAGCAGGCTTCTTTTAATATCATCATTGCAGTCACCTTCCACAGTGATTTTGGAGCCCAGGCAAATAAAGTCTATCACCGTTTCCATTATTTCCCCATCTATTTGCCGTGAAGTGATGGGACCATATGCCATGATCTTCATTTTTAATGTTGTGTTTTAAGCAGGCTTTTGCACTCTTCTCTTTCACCTTCGTCAAGAGGCTCTTTAGTTCCTCTTCACTTTCTTGCCATTAGGGTGGTGTCATCTGCATATCTGTGGTTACTGATATTTCTCCCTGTAATCTTGATTTCAGCTTGTGCTTGATCCAGCCTGGTACTTTGCATGATGTACTCTGCATAAAAGTTAAATAAACAGGATGACAGTATACAGGCTTGACGTACTCTTTTCCCACTTTGGAACCAGTCTGTTGTTCCATGTCCAGTTCCAACTACTGCTTCTTGTCCTGCATACAGGTTTCTCAGGAGGCAGGTAAGATGGTCTGGTACTCCAGTCTCTAACACTGTGCTGTTCTTTCACAGTGGAGAAACTCATAAATAACCTTCCCAGCAGTAAACCGTGATGAAATACGATGTTAGCTTCTAGCCTATAAAATATGAAAATTGAACTAGATGAGGTCAAAGGGCCTGTCCATAGCCAGCATGTGATTATTACTTTTTAAAGTCAGTTCCATAAGATTGTATCTTTTCTGGATCTTCCCCAACCTCCCAGGCGACATCTACTGATTCACAGATTGGAAACCAGTGGAATATTCCCCATGTGACAGTCTGCTCAATTTAAGAGGTAGCTTTCCTTTCATCATCTAAGTCGAATTTGGCTAGGTTTTAAATCATGTTTGATATAAGTTTGAACTATTTTATTTTTATAAATCATAATATACTTAAATCAAAAAAATTTAATTACAAAGTAGGAATACATTTTTTATGGGGCCATATGTCCTGTGAATGCAATTGGATGGTGTTTATCTTTCCAATGCTTTGCAGTAAATGGATGTTCAGTAAATGTTTGTTGAATAAAATTAACATGACAAGGTGTTTTTAAATACCAGCTTACGTGAAAGTCTGTGATTGAACATGGACTTATATTTACTGTAAGTAATCTATGGTATTACATTATTTAAGCTTTGCTTCTCATAATTTTTTTGTTTGTATAAGATTTACCTTCTTTCTATTTGTAGAAGGTCAACAAAGGTCTTGCTTGTAATCACCGATTCAGGACTATTATTTTAGAAACACACGCTTAAGCGTGTAACATCCTATTTTCTTTAAGCATCTGGCCCAGTACTCATTAGACCATTTGCAGATTTAAGAGTCAAAAGTGGGAGAAAACCATGTGTTTCTTAGAGATTATATGGGTCCTGTTGTGACTGGTTTGTACAATGTTCAGGAAATGAGATTTTAGGGAATTTTATTGATTGAATTTGTATAGTAGAAAAACCATTTTGGAGAAGTACTGGGGAGAGGCATTTATTACAGTTTTGTGGGGTCTGAGTGATACGCCTGAAAGGATGCTTGAAACCACAAGAATTGAGTCACTTCCCTAAACTGCCACAGTTATTTACCAGCAGAGTAAGGGCTGGGTGAATTTAAACATCTTTATTCCCTGTCCACTTATCTTTCCAATGCCTTGCATTCATAGGCTAATGCATTGACTCATTTTCTCATTTATTAAAAAAAAACAACTATTTACTATGCATACACATATTTTAAGCACTTTGATGGATTCCAGAGGTACATGAGTGAGCTAAACAAACAGGACTTCTGCCATTGTAGGTTTACTAAACTTTGGCTTTTCTTTGCAGTGAATGAGTATTATTAAATCACTGAATTTAGTTTGAGAATACATGTTTCTATGGTAAAAGAGATTTAGTTGAAAGTTAGGAAATTGTTTCTGTATTCCCATAAATTGCAGATTTTTTTTTGACTAATGGGAATTTATAGGACAAGTTCATTTTTCTATCACTATCTTTTTAGATTAAGTATTCAATGATCCCTAGGAAGTTTCTGAAAATTTAGAGCTGGGGGCCAAGAAGCATCTTAGAGAAATGGGCATGAGTTTATGAAGCAGTTATTTTTAAGTTTTCCTCCAAAATGGAAAATACTGAGTTACAAGGGTCAGAGATAAGGATCAGCCATCAATCCCCAACCAAAACTTTTTTTCTTCCATTATCAAACCTTGGGGATTGTGTGGTAGTCTTGTTAAGAAAGTGGTTTCTTCTTTAAATCTCACAAAAGTTGTAAGCAAGTTTTTAAAAGCCAGCCAAACTAAGTGCTCATGATCAATTATTTCAATTCTTCCTGGTTCTTTCTTTTCTGTCTAGGCTGGATCTTTAGTTTCCTGTTTGTCTGTAATAAAGATATCTAAGAAATTCTCTCTCTCTCGAGAATGTTTACAATGTAATTACTCCTCCTAAATATATTTGAATTTTAAAATGAGAGTAAAAGTAAAGCTGAACCCCTGCCCCCCACCCATATTGCTAAACGATGGGATTTGAAGGGCAGAATAACTTTCACATCACATCACCTAGGAATAAAGTTAGTCTCTGTATCAAATGTGTCTTTCAGTGATGTACACTACTTTTGGCTAGTTCCTTAGGTTCCATTGTATATAAATACGAAGTGTGGAGTTACTCTTCACATTTTTTATTATGTTTTTAATTTGTTTATTTTTAATTGAAGGATAATTGTTTTACAATATTGTGTTGTCGTTCATCAACATGAATCAGTCACCAGTATACATATGTCCCCTCCCTCTTGTACCTCCTCCCCACCTCTCCCCCCATTGCACCCCTTAGGTTGTCACAGGGTCCTGATTTGAGTTCCCTGTGTCATATAGCAAATTCCCATTGGCTATCTGTTTTACATATGGTAGTGTATATGTTTTCATGCTATTTACTTTTCAGATTTTTAATATCAGTTGCATGTTATATGATACTTATTTAATGAAAGTGAAAGTGAAGTTGCTCAGTTGTGTCTGACTCTTTGCAACCCCATGGACTGTAGCCTACCTGGCTCTTCTGTCCATGGGATTTTCCAGGCAAGAATACTGGAGTGGGTTGCCATTGCCTTCTCCAGGGGATCTTCCCAACCCAGGGATCAAACCCTGGGTCTCCCGCACTGCGGGCTGACGCTTTACCATCTGAGCCACCAGGGGAGAGATTGAGGCAAAAATATGTGGCTGTTTGGCATCAGTTTTCATTAGAATTTGACATTTGAAAAGTTGTAGATACTCTGAATTTACTGTATTGCATGATTTTTAAAAGAAAACTTTTTTTTTTCTGTTACAAGTGTAGTTGGGTTGGTTTAGTAAAATTGATATTTATTGGATAATTGAGAAATGCTCTGAACATTAACTGGCCTTTGTTTTGCTAAAGGCAGTGATTTTTCTAATGTAAATAGATCAGGAAAAGATGTACTATCTAATCCTTTTGGGTTTCTTCCATCCTTCTGGGTTCCCTGTTGTATTTCCAGGGGCTTTTTCTTTTTTTTTTTTGCATTAACATCTGTTCAATTTAATCCTGACTCTACAATCTCTAACAACTGGGAAAATGTATGGCAAATATGAAGATTGCTCAGAGCAAGGTAGAGATAATTAAAGGTGTTCATTACTAATAAAATAAAAAATAATTAAGTTTATTTTTAGTTCAGAAAATTGAATGCTGAAAGAGGATTAAAAGTAATATTCAATTAAGGTAAGTGCATGAGTGCTCCTGCATATGTGTGTTCATAGTCTCCCATCCTATTACAGAACAAGAACACGAAGACAGACTATAGCAGATAAATTTAGTCATTAAGAAGTATTCTAGTCTTGGGGGGTTTGGAGACCCTCTTTAATTTATAAATTCTGCTGCATATCACCTTATGTGAGAATAATCTGGAGATATAACAGGGCAAGGAACGAGCAGCCAATAAGGAGAAAGGGAACATTCATAGACAGCGGTAACCAGTAGGTTTCACCAGAATTTGTAGCCAACAGTGTTATTAACACAGTGAAATCACAGTAGATGTATCACAGGGGAGCTGAGAGACACCCAGGGGCATGTATATCAACATTGTCTGCATTTAAGCTGTTAAACACACTCCTTAATAGCTGTCTGTCTTTGCACACATTTTGTAAAACAGGCATTTTTTTTTTTTACTGACATATTTTTATTACCCCCCAATTCATCATTTTATACACATAGTTCAAAACTTTCATTTTTACCTGTGCCCTGATTGGTTAGGCAGATGTACAACTCTTTTAATATTCGCCTACTCTCTCCCATCCTTTCCTTCTTCATCCTCATCCATCCCCTAGTCACCTGTTCCCAGGTTACCAAGTCCGAATATAGAAAGAGTGTGCAGCTGCTACAGTTTCTAGAAGTGGGTTAGGCAGGTCATTGATGAACAATGACCCATCAAGGACTTTAGCTGGCTGAAGGGAGAGACAGACAGGTATCAGGTTTCCTGTTGGAGGGGAATTGTATTCTGAATGGTAGTAATTGCCGTGAATCAAGCTCAGTGCTTCAACGACAGCCACTCATACCTGTCCAGTCTCCTCCCTTGTCTTATAACTGGTCCAGCAGTTAAATAGCTGTAGAGCACCATCTCCTGTCTCATTTTCCCTGAGTTCCAACAGCAGTAGTAGCAACAGCAGCTGTAGAAGCGGCAGCCAGAGATAGGCAAGGCTGTTGCTTGCAGCCGCTGCGTGGATCGCCTCCTCCTCGCTACACACACACACACACACAGACGCACACACACTTCAATATCAACGCATCTTGCTATAAATCAAGGACTCAAAGACACGAGAGAAGAGCATTAGTCATGGACAACAGGTATTTCATCTCTGACAAATTCCTCCCGATGCTTATTGGTATGGATAATAAAATAATCATTCGTGATACCTAGTGGGAGCCTGGAGGCGGCCGCGGTAGAGGAGGGGGGAAGTGGGAGGAGTGAGGGGTGGGGAGGGGGGCTGCCAAGATGACTTTGAGGCTCCGGAAACCTCCAGCTTTCAGCCTCCGCGGTTTTTGAGTTGCAAATTGTCAGGAACCGGGAGGCTGCCGGCAGCCCGTGTTGTTGACTGGAAGTGAATTTCCATCTCTCAGACACTAGTTAGACTGGGCTGGGTGTTCTGGAAGGGGGGTGGAAGTCGAGAGGAGGAGATGCTGAGAGCAGAGTTCTTGAAGCTCCACTCCTCTGGGGAAGCCGAGCTGAGAGGGAGCCTTCTGACTGAGCGGAGCGTGTGAATTGGAAGGGATCCTGTTAGCTGGCGAGTCCCGGTTCCTCTCCGGAAAAGCAGTCGCTCTGGCTTCAGAGCTGTGCCCAGCCTTCGCCTGCATCACACTGCAGTAAGTTCAGCTCGACACGGTTGGTAATTTGAGTGGCTTCTGGGTATGTGGTGCGGGGGGAAGGGAAGCTGACCAGAAATGGCGAGGAAAGTTAGAAAAGCAGAGCTTTGGATTCTCCAGGAGATATTGAATCGGTTTGTCTCTTTGACTTCCGTCCTAGTTAGGCTGTGACCGAGTTACTCTGTTAGGTACCTACGGACACTGCTTGTCCGGTAGGTCTGCAGGAAGCACCCTGTTTATGGTGATTTTCGGCAACAACACTGGTAAATACGTTTTCTAGATTTACTTACAAGAGTGGGCTTCTGAAAGTTACTAGTGCATAACAGCTTGCATTTTCAACAGAAAATTTGTGAGGAGGCTGGCTTAGATTTTCAAATGCCCAGTTAATTAAGTTTCATTCCAGACTTACTGGTAACCTGTAAAGAAGCCATCAAACAAAACAAGAGTCTTTGATTTACTTTATTAAGACGTGAAGTTAGGTCTTTAAATAATTGCTAGGCAACAACCTGAGGCGACACTGATGATGTGAGAAACATTCAAGTACTCTTTAGTGGGTACAGGATTTCCCCACTTTCTTACTCCAGCAATAATCTCTTCCACTTGCTAAACGGTGCCTTCTTTGAAATTTCTAAGTGTTGGTTTATTACATACATGGATTTATACTTAGATCCAAGCAGCACTGTGTTCACTGGAAAAAAAAAATGAGGCTTAAAAAACTTTTTAAGAAAATGACTTCTACTGGTTGCTCAAATTGCAGATAACCAACTTTTAAAGGGAGGTAGAAACAGGTCAGCCCATTGTAAAGCAAATGACCAAATGAATGTGAATACAAGCAGAACATGAAAGGTCTTTTTCAAAAAGGAAACCAGGAATAATCTAAGAACACTGGGGTATTTCTAACCAGGTCCTCTCTTACACTGACTATATTTTTATAATAGAGAAAAAAAGAGGACTCTCAAGCAGAAAGAATATGTCACAAAAATACTAGATTTAGCTACAGGATAGTTGAAGACAATACTATGTTACTATAGTTTTCTCCAAGAAGTATTAATGGAAAAGCAGAGGTTATCCAAAACATAATCCAGAATTTTGAGCTGAACACTTTCATGTACTGCCATAAATTCTATAGGTGGAAAGGGGTGTCAAAGCCTTATGAGGCAACTATTGTGAAATATAAAGTAATCGGAATTCTCTATTATTAGAAAAGAGGAAACAAAAGATCAGTCTTTTCCAATTATTTTAGTTTAATAATCTCCAAATATTATAGTTTTCAGTTTTATCAATATTTGTCTAGCTACCTAATTATGTTTTTTTATAAACATATTCTGAATATAATTAAATTACTTTGCCTATGCATCTTAGGGATCTCCAGGTATATTTGTGTTCTTATTGAAATACACAGCTTGTTGGAGATAGTCCATTCCACACATGCATAATTTCTCAGTGCAAAAAAACTTACATCACAAAGTCAAATATAATCCAGGGGATATATTTGTTATGATAGTGCATGCATGATGGTGGTTAAAGTTTTTAGCAAAAAAGAAAAAAAAATCTATACAAAGACTAAAAGAATATGTTTGTGGTGAGTTTATAAGTAGTTCCCAGATAACTCTAGAATAAATCATTATCCGAACTTCAATAATTTAGCTAAAGAGAATAAAAATCAGCCTGAGAACCTGGTTGAAATTGATAAAAATTTAGATTGAATAGGAATCCTTCAGGATCTTTTAAAGAAAAAATCTTAGGCAGGTGGTATTGAGTTTGGGGAATACCTTTGCTTGGTATTTTGGTTGTCCTATCGGTAAACAAACCTCGTGTTATATCCGAGAAGATTTTCAAAGCCATTTTTGGAATAAAATAATTATTTTGAAGTTTAAACCATTGGTAAGGTTTGCTGGAACAGAGTCTGAACTAGACAAGTCTCCTGTGACTCATGCTTTTCCTTGCACACGTGAAAGAAGGAAGAGCTGTGGCCAGACAAGCCGGACGAAGATCATCTGGTCCCTCAATCTAACTCTGCCTACCAATCATGACTGTGACGTTGATATCCAGGCTTGAAATGATATTTTAAGAATATCCTTTCCTGGGTGCTTCTCTTTCTGGCTGGCCTCAGGAATAGAACTGTGCTTATGTATGCTTGGTACTCTAGCGTTATTCTCTTTATAAGAGTAACGCCTTTGGCTTAGAAGCACCTGCCTGGAGGGAGTTCTAGACAAGATATTGGTGAAGCCTCTTCCTAGTGTTCCCCTTGCATCCATGGCATTTTCTTTCTCTTGCAAAACACCAACACAAAATATGACCTCCAGTAAGAATCCCACCCGCCTGTTCATCCTTAAGGTATTGACTGTGAAGTAGGTTCAACTCCTTGATAGCTCCTTAAGTTATTTGCATGCGTGGTTTTCTCACCATGTAACCCATTAGAAGTTCCTGGTTATAGTGAGCAGTAATGGCAGGACTTAGGTTAAGCACTTTGTTTGCTTTATAATTGTAGTCAATTTACAGTATGAGTTTCAAGTGTATACCATAGTGGTTCAGTATTGTTATGATTGTGTTCCATTGAAAAATTATAAAATGTTGTCTGTATAACCCGAGCTGTATATTACATCTTTGTATTTTATTTATTTCAAACCAAGTAGTTTGTACCTTCCCCTGTCATGCCCTTCCCAAGGTTAAGCACTTTGAATATGTTTTCTCACTTATGGGATAAGAGCTACAGGAGAGAGATGGCATTCTCTCCCATTTATAAGAAATTCAGCCCCAGAGGGAATAAGCAAATTACCAAAAGAACATATTTAGTAATGGTGGGTTTGCATTAGCCCTCAAGTGTGACGAGCTCCAACCCTTCATCACTTTGTCACTTTGTTTTATTACAAAGGTACTCTACCATGGATCAAGTGGAATGAGCTGATTGTTTTGTGGATGGTGTGGGCTCAGAGTGCTTGAAAAATTATATCAGTCAAGAGAGAACTCTCAGCTTTGTTGATACCCAAGATTGAATCTGCTTAAATTGGAACCTAAATTGACCCCAAAACCAAATGTGGCGTACTTTACAATTCCAATTTCAGTGTTCTGCTCTGGCTTCATGAATCATGAAAATGAAGCTGAGGGCATCTTTGCTGGGAAGAAAGATGATGGAGTTAATGTGGGAGTAAAATAAGGAGATCACATGGTTGGAGGCTGGGCTGAGACCTTGTCTAGATTCTGTGCTCTGGGGAACTCTTAAAAACAACCTCTTTGGGCTATGTGTGGGGTGGAGATGTTTAAAGACACAGATAAAGCAGAGAATCAAAATATCTCCTTAAATAGGTCTGATTATAAAAATTAGATTAGCCTTGTGTCCAGATAATCTCCTTTGTGTGTGTGTGCGTGTATGTGTGTTCAAGAGTAAAAATGATGATTCAAAGGAAAGTAGGGATAAAGACTAGATGATGACTGAAGAGGAAAAACAGTGCTTGGAAATATCACTGGCTCTTGCATAATCACCTTCTGAAAATTTGCCAGGAAATGAAAGGCCATCTTTAACTGGTGAGGATAAAAGCAAAATGGTTCATTTAGGTAAAATTTGAAGTGTTAAGAATAACATGATTACTGTCATTTGTCATCTCATCACAGAAGACAAATACTAACAAGGAATAAAATGAAAATGTTATGGGCATAATGCCAAACAATATTTTAAGATTGGTCTTTCTCAGCATGCTAAATTTAAACAGCTGAAATTCTTTTTTTTTTAAGTATTATCTGAGTCAACAATTGGAAATGAAGAATTTGCCTTGTAACAGGGAGTCTGTATTGCATTTTAAGTTTGAAACACAATGTCCTTGACTCAGTTATTTCTTATTGGCAATATGCCAGTCACTACAGATTAAGGAGCACAAAAGCTGTCATCTTCAAAATCAATGTATAAATGTACATGCTCCATAAGGAAAGGTGATGCTACTGAGCTGTTTTCATAGATCTGTATGGTGATGGGGCTTTGCAAATACATTCATGATGTCAGCCCTGATTCTTTCTCTTTTCTTTATCATTTGTGATACTGCCGGTGGAGGTTAGGAATAGAGTTAGTTTCAAGGGTTGATTTTTCAATGTGGTGCCTTGGCTTTCTTGCCCTCATATTTTAAAAATAGTGACAGTAACATTTATTGTGTGCTTCCTACATGCTAGTTGCTTGTTTAAGCATTTTGAGCGTATAATCTTGAAAGTACTCATATGGGATAATCCTATTATCATCATCATTTCCATTTTGTAAAGAGAACACTGATGCACAAGAGGGTTAAATGACTTACCACACAGTTAGAGACTAGGATCCAGCTGGGATGGGAACCCAACAGTCTGGCTCTGGAGCCCATGCTTTTAACCAAGAGCTCCAACCTACTCTTATCACTGGTTTGTTATGACCCTGCATGTTACAAGCTGTTTGGGACTTCCCTGGTGGCTCAGACGGTAAAGCGTCTGTCTACCTACAATGCGGGAGACCTGGGTTCGATCCCTGGGTTGGGAAGATCCCCTGGAGAGGGAAATGGCAATCCACTCCAGTACTCTTGCCTGGAAAATCCCATGGACAGAGGAGCCTGATAGGATACAGTCCATGGGGTTGCAAAGAGTTGGACATGACTGAACAACTTCACTTTCACTTATGGCTATTTTGGGGCTTCCCTGGTTGCTCAGATGGGAAGGAATCTGTGTGCAGTGTAGGAGACCCAGGTTTGATCCCTGGGTCAGGAAGATTCCCCTGGAGAAGGCTATCTCTGTCTATAACTTCTTTCTGGATACAGTCAGTCTGTTAGGATTTACCTGCTTATGCATCTGTATCTCTTAAGCTTCTGCTCTAGTATCATCACCTTCTTGAATTCTGTTTATATTCCACCACTGGCCCCACTGTCCTTCTCAATGGTTCCACTGAAATGTGTGCTTGACTTTAAAATTGAATATGCCACAGAAGGTTGAATAATCTTATCTAAGGAAACCAAGCCTTTTTTATCTCTGGGACTTCAGTGCTGGTACACTGGATTCAAAGCTCTAATTCAAGTCTATGAAAAAATTAGTCCCTTTCACAGGCTTTGCTGTTGTTCAGTCGCTAAGTCGTGTCTGCCTCTTTGCGACCCTATGAGCTATAGCCTGCCAGGCTCCTCTGTATTCTCCAGGCAGGGAATACTGGAGTGGGTTGCCATTTCCTTCTCCAGGGGATCTTATTGGCAGGCAGATTCTTTATCAGTGAGCCACAAGGGAGGCCCTTCACAGGCTTTACCTCTGCAAAGGAAAGCTAGAGAATAGTCTTTCAGTTGTAAGTTGCAAGGTCTGAGCCATGTAGTATATTTTAATACATTGAACTCATAATTATTATAAAATTACTCACAAGATATTTCTCACCCTGTCTGGGACTGCATATCTAGAACATAGGAGCTAATGTTTTATGATATGATAGATGTCATACTTATTTCCAAATCATAATATTGAAATTTGTAATGATAGCTAGTTTATGGTACTAATGTATTTTTAAGGGGGAAATATTGGAATAAATATTGGAATAAATTATCCATTAAAAATGTTTTGCTCTGTGGGACCATAAAGTTGCGAAATGGTGCTTTTTATAAATTGTTTGTTGAACTCTTTTTTGAGGAAAAGTCTTGAGGCTTTAATTCAGTCATTGCTCAAAAATATTGAGTCATATCTGTGACCAGACGATAGAAATTTGACTACCACTAGAGAAAAATGAAGAAATGGATGAAGGTGAGAGTGAAAGTTGCTCCGTTGTGTCCGACTCTTTGTGACTCCATGGACTATACAGTCCATGGAATTCTCCAGGTGAGAATACTGGAGTGGGTAGCCTTTCCCTGCTCCAGCGAATGTTCCCAACCCAGGGATAGAACCCAGTTCTCCTGCGTTGTGGGAGGATTCTTTACAAGCTGAGCCACAAGGGAAGCCTGGATAATGGTGGGAAAATTAATCCCCATTTCTCCTCCTCCAAAAGAAGCATTTTCTGTTTATGGGATAATTTGGGTTTTACTTGGTAAATGATTTTTAAAATTTCTTTCAGTAAGTATGTAAATATTATAACAATGTGAACTAGATGGACATCACATAAGGCTTTCCAAAACACAATATTTTTATTAAAAATATCATCTTAGGTCAAATGATTCTATTTCAGTCTCTTTCTAATCCACATGAATTAGTTATGAAATATTAAATTATAACCAGGAAAAGGACAGACGGAATGAGAAGTGCGGTAGCTATTTAAAATCTCTTTGAAATTCTGTCAACAGACTAATCTCTGGATAAGCTTCCCCCACTAAGGTGGCTAGGCCTTCTTTTGTAATATAATTACAATTAAGTTGAAAGAATCTTAGCTCATATCATAGTTTGATGATTCATCTTGAAGCTGTGGAGAAGTTGACTCCATGTATAATTTCTGAACATGCAACAATGCTCATTTGAATTTCATTATTCCCTTCTTAGACACTATGATATAGGGGTTAAAACTTACATTTTATATTCAAATTGCCTAGCTGCAAATCTTTACTACTTGGATGACCTTCAGCAAGTTAGTTAAATTCTACGCTTTAGATTTCTCTTTGAAAAGCAGGGATAAATGAAAATGATACCCACTTCTTAGAATTAAATGATTTAATCATGTAAGGGTCTGAGAACAGAAGGCACATAATAAATATTTAAAAGTATTAGTTATTTATGATTTCCTATTAATTTGGGGGATGTTGTCTTAGGTAAAGAATGAAATATCAATAACAGAAAATATTTGAAATAAAATCTAAATCTAAAAGTAGTTTTTAATCTTAGTTTTATATTATTAAAAATATGACTCATAAAATCTATTAAGTGTTATAATCAACATTCTCTATAGAGTCTTATTGTTTTTCCCAAAAGGGTTTTATTGAATTTTAAAAAATGGTAACAGTTAACCCAGATCATTTAAATAACACATGTAAAGACCACCCATAGAGTGGCTGGCAAAATTTTAATTCACCTCCTCTTAACTAGAATCATAATAAGAGGTCTTTCATTTTCATTCTTCTTCTTAAAAGTATAGTCACAGCTATCCCACTCCAGTATCATGCCTGGAGAATTCCACGGGCAGAGAGGCCTGACAGGCTACAGACCGTGGGATTGCAAAGAGTCGGACACAACTGAGTGACTAACACACCTACATCATTCATTTAAGGTACAGAATGATATTCTGTTTTCGTTGATATTGACTACTCTGCTGTTTATAGCCAAGCCTGCTGGGAAATGTGACCTCTTCTGTGAGGAGACTGATTACTCCCTAGATCAGCTCCTTTTGAATTGGATGAACTGGATAGAGGAAGAAACAGAGGTGCTGTGCAAAAGCATTATAGGATCCTTGACCTGAAAACAGGCTTAAAGCACAAAAGATGAGTTTGTAGTTTATTCAGCAAGTTGTTTTGCTGAGACAGAGAATGTAAGGAAAAGCTCTTCCTGGGCTTTTGACCAAGGAATCCCTTTGCTGCTTCCTTAATCAAAAGACATAAGAGCTGCGGAATTCTCACTTGCCTGCTCTTTGTAGTATATGTCGTAGAGATTGTCAGCAACACTCAACTATTTCTGGGAAATGTAAGGTTCAGTAGACATTATTAATAAAACCATCTCCTTAAGAAACACAACTCGTAACACCATGACACTGGATTCTGTTTCATCTCTCAGTCATGGATGGGCTACTGTCTTTGTCAGGCACTGGGCCAGACTCAGGGAAGGCAGTGGAAAATAATAGACAAGTTCCTACAGTACTGGCCTCACTTCACTGAGAGAGAAACAGGAAGCAGATAGATTAAACAAAGACCCCAGGGCGTGATTTATTGTTGTGGTTGTTATCGTTGTAATACATGCTATGAAAAAAAACAAAATGCTGAATAGAGAACAAAGATCCCATTTACTGGAGGACAAACTGGTTTCAAGACCCGTGAAAACTACTCTCCCCCACACCCCCCTCTTTTTTTTTTCCTTTTTCATTATAGAACAAATTTCTAGTGTTCACAGTGAATAGAAGGGGATTATACACCTGAGATAATCCTTTAAACCAAGACAGATGAACTCATGGTGAATCAGAATTTCAGAATTATTGAGCAAAACATTTTCATTCAGGCAAAAACATGACTCCCACATTGCTTTTCCCTTTACCTTTATATTACAGGATTATTCAGCTCGTGGCAGCTTTTAAAGATGAGAAAAATGCATGTACTCAATGTTGCTTAGTAACTTCTCTTGCCTGTCATTTTGGGCTGCACATAAACAACTCGTAACTTCCCCACACTTGTCCCAAATTACTAGAATCGGGAAAGAGCACGCAAGCTGATGAGTCACTTTGCGATCCTGTTGTTCCTAATAAGAGTTCTGATTACCAGGATGGGTGCTTTATTGTTATATAATGTTATTTGCCATGCCATATGTCAGAACTTTCTGTTTGGCAAGTAGAGGTTCCTTCCCTATAACACATGGAAGAAAGCAAAGCATAAAAGCCTTTCATGGGAGGGCTGTTGTTTTGTTTTGGGTCTTTGGTTTTAAATGTGCTCTATCCAAAGTGTACTAGACAGCATTCTGTGGGAGTAAAGTGGTAAGGTTTTTGAGCTTCAAATGGGGATTCTGTTTTGGAGCTACTAATGCTCCTTTCATTCAAACTACCTGCAGAACTGCGTGGTGGCACAGCTGGTGTTGAGGTAACTATATTATCTTTGTGTGCTAAGTCACTTCAGGCATGTCCGACTCTCTGCAACCCTATGGACTGTAGCCTGCCAGGCTCCCCTGTCCATGGGATTCTCCAAGCAAGACTACTGGAGTGGGTTGCCATGCCCTCCTCCAGGGGATTTTCCCAACCCAGGAATTGAACCTGTATCTCATATATCTCCTCCATTGGCAGCTGGGTGGGTTCCTTACCACTTAGCGCCACCTGGGAAGCCCATATTATCTTTATAAGCGCACTTTCAAAAAACCCCAAAAGAATGGTTTCAATGTGGCTGTAATAATTTTCCTATTCTATGGTTGAATTCTTGAAATTAATAACTTTGCAAAAAAGGAAACACTAAGAATCTGTTAGATTTGATGTATATGTCAATAGAATTGTAGTACTTTGTTGATCAAAATTTCTTTTCTGCTAAGTGTCAGAGCTCTTTTGAAGGAGCTATACGTTGTTGAGTATCATGGGTGAAGAGGATGTGCCATACTCTCTGGGTCTTTGACATCTGTTTTGCTGATCCTAATAAGTTAAAATCCTAACTATCTCAAGAAATAAGGAAAAATTGTTTGAGAAATACCAATGTGTTTTAAGAGAAGAAAAGGGAAAGGAAGCTTTCCTTATCTAAACGTTGTTTAGTTGCTCAGTTGTGCCTGACTCTTTGCAATCTCATGGACAGTAGCCCGCCAGGCTTCTCTGTCCATGGGATTTTCCAGGCAAATATACTGGAGTGTGTTGCCATTCCTTTTCCTGGGGATCTTCCTGACCCAGGGATCGAACCCACATCTCCTGCTTGGCAGGCAGATTCTTAACCAGTGTGCCACCTGGGAAACCCATCTACACATTAAGCAAAGTTAAATAGTTTTCCATATTAAGGATGTCTTACAATTCTTCAGATGCAAGTGTGTGTTAGATTCTCTTGGAGTGAGATTTAGTACAAAATTCTCTGACCTTATTTAATCACAGAATCCCTCTTTATGGAAGTATCTATTAATATATACTTGAAAACCCCAGAACACAATGTGTTGTTCTAATTTCCAAGCATCTACCATACATCAGATTAGTAAGTTCTGGGAAGAAAATTATAAATAGAATCTGGCCCTAACATTAAGTAGCTTCTAAATTGGGTGTTGCAGGAAGACACATAGATGTAGAAATTATAATATCATGGTCTACGTGCAGCAATAAAAGTAGTTGCAGAGGCTTACCTGATTGCTATAGGAGATGAAGAAATAAGACACTAAGAAATTAATCACAGATCATTTAGAGTTTGAGTTGGGTCTTGAGGGAAATTTGGAATTTATCAAAAAAAAGGACAATAAAAGTATCCACAAGGATATATTCACAAGAGATCATTATTCTTTTACCCTCAAGTGGAAACCAGTATTCCTTTCGTTCATCCAGCACAACTCTTGAGTGAACAGTTGGCTACATGAGTAAAGAGATGAGAGCAGCAAAGAAGGGAAAGAGATATATAAATTGTGTGGTGCAGATGGTAATTCATTCCTTTGAAATAGATAACAATTCATGAGAAAATAATGTAGAATGAGAAAGCATATAATTTAGGGAACACATCTTGATGAATTCTAATATTTCTGAGTGTATTGGAGTAGATGGAATTTTGAAGAGGAAAATGAATCGTCACAGAGGAGGAAAACAGTGAGAGATTTGTGGTATTCCAAAGACCAGAGAAAAACCTCCCACAAGAAAGACGAAGTATTCATAGCTGCCAGATGTTGCTGAGAGGTTAAGATGAGGAGTGAAAAGAAAAAAAATCCTTGGATTTGAACACAGGGGGCTCCATGCTGATCTTCCTTAGTTAATGGTGTGATTGGGGTGAAGCCGACATAAAAAATGTGTTAAGGACTGAGTAGGAGCTCAGGAAACGGAGATAGAGTGACTCATGCTACATGTCTGTCTACAAAGCTTTAGAGAAAAGATAGGCTGGTTCTGAAGAATCATAGACATTTGAGGAAGCTTTTTCTTTTCTAATGTGGGAGATTCTTGAGCATGTTTACATAACTATGAGATGTTGAAATAATTAAAATGTAGAAGCTAAAGGGATGTTTTATGGATACCACAGAATGTGGAATTGAATTGGTGGCTTGGGCCACGAGTAACATTCTCTATAAAGAAAGAGGAAAGGAAGGAGGAGAAGAGCAATCTGAGTAGGTGTGCATGTTTTGTGGTGCTAAATTGAGGATATTTCTGGAATTTAAATTTATTTTGTAGAATTTGTACAAAGTGGGGAAAATTGAAAGTTTTTTGACAGTGCTGGAGACTTTATGATAAGAGAAATCTAGAATCTGGATTATAGTGGGGGGCATTTAAGTAATCAATTTACAATGATAGTAGTAAATTACTGTTTATCACTCAATGTGTGACTCCTTTCAGCAGGTCAGGGTATGGCATAAAAACAGTTCATCTGAGATACATTGTTTCATTTTGCTTTGCTTTTTATATTATCATCCCCTACTGCCTTTGGTGGAGAAGGAAAGGGCAACCCACTCCAGTGTTCTTGCCTGGAGAATCCCAGGGACGCGGGAGCCTGGTGGGCTGCTGTCTATGGGGTTGCACAGAGTCGGACACGACTGAAGCGACTTAGCAGCAGCAGCAGCAGCAGCAGCAACTGCCTTTGGTATCATCTGTCATCTTTATTACTCTTTCAAATTTAGAAATCTGGATGACAGTTTTTTATATCTCCTATTTTGATAATGATTAATGAAAGTATATAGGTAGATAAGTCAATCAATACCCTACAGAAATTCCTTAGCCACCTTACTTTGGTTAACATACCACTCTGTTGCAGGTTAACCACTGGACAATGACTCCAGTCTGAATCTTGATATTACCTGAAATTTATCATGTTTGAGATAATGCATCATGAAGCAGTCATCACCTAATTCTCTCTACCTCCTACCAGTCTCTAGTACCTTGACATACCTTCTTTTCTTCCAATGCTTTCTTTCTCATTCACCTTTTCTATACTATTCGGGCAAGGACTAGTGTAAAACTTCAATAAATACCTCTTTGCTCAACCAGATCTTTATTCCTTTGTATTCTTTTCTTTCATTTTATATCTGACAAAATCTACCATCTCTCTATTGAGCACCCTGGCTTTGCTTTTTCACTTGGGGTACTGAATGCTTGTGAAAATTAAAAAAAAAAAAAAAAAAAAGAAAAGAAAACTAGTACCATAATAAATTTGTGATCTCCCATCTTAGTCTCATCTTTGTAATTCTTCAAGTGCCTATGTTTTATTTTCCTTACCATTCTCCACAGCAGTCTTCTCATAACCCTGCCGCACAGGTACTGCATATTTCCTTAAGAAAAGAAACTCTTGAATATCTGTAACCTTTCCTCTGTGTCATTTACTTTTTTGTACTGGCATTTAAATATTTTAATTAACTTTGGTTTGAATTTTAAAAAATATGAATATCCACAATTACTTCAACCTTGTTCCCCATTGCCACCCACCTTCTCTATACCCTTGCTCAGGGGAGAAGGAAATGGCAACCCACTCCAGTATTCTTGCCTGGAGAATCCCATGGACAGAGGAGCCTGGTGGGCTATGGTCCTAGGGGTCGCAGAGAGTCAGATGTGACTAACCATGCATGGAGATAAAACTCCATGACACTGCCCCTCTTTATCTCTGCAAGAATGCCTGTTGCCACTCTGTTCTCTTCCAACCTAGTATTCTTTTGACATTAAGCTGCTTAAAATACCCTTTCTGTCAGTGCTCCTTTCTCATCTGACTTGTTCTCCATTGTGTCTCACGCTCTTTATTTCTCAGAGCTTAGAACAGTAACTGGTATAAAACAGGTACCTTAAAAAATCACTGAATATGTAAGTGAACTTTGAAAATGTCTCTTTCTAGACTAGGGTCGATCAGTTATCTTGTAGAGCCTCTCCCTGGGTCAGCAATGTTTTTATCCTCATTCTCTGAAATACATTGTTTCTTATGTCCTCCCTGTGCATTTTTCAGCATGATTTTTCACTGATTCTGAACAACTGTCTATGCTTTAGCATATGTTTTCCCCTTGGAACATAATAGTAATAAATATATTTGCTCAATTGGATAGAAGTCATGTGATTCTGTTTTGAGAGAATGAGAGTAATCTTTTTTAATTTTTAAAAATTTGTTAATTTTTAATTGGAAGATAATTGCTTTACAATGTTGTGTTGGTTTCTGCCATACAGGAAGAGATTATTTTTTTTATATGAGGGTAGGAATTAGAGCTTTATTTCTGCAAGATTGGCAGCTTACATTAGATTTAGGCATTTGTTTTATTTGTGACATTTATCTGCGGATTGATGATTGGCATTCAGTTGTGAACCTGAATATAAGGAGGGAAAAGGATCAGGGTTGTTTTCAATATTTGACAAGAACAAGGAGGGAGACTTTGAGGGCTTATAGGAAATAAACAGAAAGCTAAGAGGTCACCAATGTGGAGAGAATAGAAAATAACCTAGTCTGTTTTCCCCGGTGCTGGGACACTTTCTCAGAGCCTTATTTAAATGGTGATGTGCCAATAACAGAAAAAGAAATAGTTTTCTCAGGCATATTAGAAAAAATGTGGAAAAATTCTTATAGAAAGCTTTCATTGTGATTTTCAGGCACAACTGGTGTGTGGGTGGTCACTTGTTCACATTCTTGCTTTCCCATAACCCCATCCATCCTCCAGTCTTACCATAGAAGCAGATCTCAACTAAGGAGATAACTGAGGGCATTTTCTGGAGGAAATATTATTCCTGTCAACTTTGATTTCAAGTGAATTTATTCATAGCTATACACTAGTCTGCTTTGCAATTTGGACTTTTCACTTACATATAGTCTCAGAAATCATAGACTGAGGGTGTCCCTGAAAAAGCTTTTGAATTTCTAGTGTTTTTTTTTTTCCTATGTACTTTTACCTAAGCAATATAAATAAGTAAGGTTAACTGAGACCTATAAAAAACTTGTTGTTTAGTTGCTAAGTCATGTCTGACTCTTTTGTGATTCCATGGACTGTAGCCCGCCAGGCTCCTCTGTCTATGGGATTCTCCAGGCAAGAATACCAGAGTGTCATTTTGCCTAGAACACAGTATAGTATGTGCCTTCGTTAATTTTATTTCTAGGACTTAAAAAAAGTATAACTTCACAAGGAAATTAAAACTGTGTGGAAAAAGCAGCCTTTCTTTCTTTCTTTTTTTTTTTTTGAGAAGCCTTTCAAACTGGGAAGCTATTAGATTTTACATTTGGTAAATTCTGGTAAGCTGACACATGTAACTGGATATGCTAGATTTTTTCCTTTTTATTGTTTTTTTACATCACTGAAAGAGGTTAATGTATTTCTGTATAACATTTATTGTAGGCAAAACAGGAATAGCTCAGTTGGTAAAGAATCTGCCTGCAGTACAGGAAACCGTAGTTCAATTCCTGGGTTGGGAAGATCCCAGTATTCTGGCCTAGAGAATTCCATGGACTGTATAGTCTAGGGGGTTGCCAAGAGTCGGACACGACTGAGTGACTTTCACTTTTTTAAACAGGAAAAAAACACGAAAAACTAGTTTTCGGTTTTGAAAAATGACTTCCTTGATTGGTCTGAATTAAAGGTGGTGGAAGTCAAGGTTCCCCCTGTCTTACTTGTCCAGAGTCTGTTTATTCCACTATTTTGTTTCTGTCAGTTGGGGGTGGAATTTTATTTTCTTATTTGACATCTTTCCTTTTTATTTTCCACTTTATATTGCCAAGGGATTAATTAAAAACTATTCATTGATTCACCTGAAGACTTGTTCTTCCCTGGGCTTTCCAGGTGGTTCTGTGGTAGTGAATCCACCTACCAAGCAGGAAACAAGGGTTTTATCCCTGGGTTGGGAAGATCCCCTGGAAAAGGATGTGACAACCCACTCCAATATTCTTACCTGAGAAATCCCATGGACAGAGGAGCCTGGCAGGCTACAGTCCATCGGGTACAAGGAGAGGGACAAAACAGCCAGTAAACAGCAGCAATACCATACAATGAGCAATGTGTTGGTGGCCTGTTACAAACCAGGGGATGTTCATTGTCTCTTAGGTAATATGCAGTTCTGTTTCTTAAAATGAGCACTGATTTATGAGGTGACCTTCCTCTCCCATCTGTTTTGGAGCTGGAGGATTTTCCCAGTGGGCTTTATGGTAGGCTAGAGCTAGGCCCTCTGCAGTTTGGTTGGTTGGCCTAATAAAGGACAGGAAAGAGAAGAAGAAATAGCTCTTTGGTGCAGCAAGAATGCCAGTTACATGAAGAGGGCTGGCCCTTTAGTACTGATATGGTCCTCCTACCCAGGTGGTGATTAAAAGAACCAAATCCCAGGTCCTACACTGTGTTGGTGGGGAGGATTCCGCCCTCTGCATAATATTCTGGTACTTTGAACTTTGACTGTGCCCTTGTGTGGAATAAAACAAAGCCTCAGGGAGCACCTACTCACCCACATTCTTAATCCTGTGTTTATTCTCTGCAAGGATTATTTGCTAGTGTAATTGTGAATCAAAGTGAAAGCCAAACAGAGCTGAGTCATGGTCCTAATTCTTGCCAATGCTAGAATCTGAACCAGATTTTTTTCTTTTCACCATATTAGAGTCAATGATAGAAAAGATCTTTCCTGGGCTAGGCATAGATTCCTTGCCACGTCCTCTATAACATCACCACTACCTGGTTCCATCGTGTTCCTTTTTATCCATATCATACCCCCTGGAGTGCAAGATGTACACTTTTAATAAATATTACAGAAATCATTAAGTTTAAAAAAAATTCTGACAGGTCAGCAGATATTACTCTTACCAATGCTTGTTTACTTATACTTCCTAATTTCAGTATTTAAATAAGAGAGCTCAAACACTACATACATGTTACGAACTTTGAAACTTCATAGCAATGCTCTATATTCTATGCTCTACAAACTAAATCATGGCATCTGGTCCCATCACTTCATGGCAAATAGATGGGGAAACAATGGAAACAGTGAGACTTTATTTTCTTGGGCTCCAAAATCACTGTAGATGGTAACTGCAGCCATGACATTAAAAGACGCTTGCTCCTTGGAAGAAAAGTTATGACCAACCTGATGCTGCTGCTGCTGCTAAGTCGCTTCAGTCGTGTCCGACTCTGTGCGACCCCATAGATGGCAGCCCACCAGGCTCCGCCATCCCTGAGATTCTCCAGGCAAGAACACTGGAGTGGGCTGCCATTTTCTTCTCCAATGCATGAAACTGAAAAGTGAAAGTGAAGTCGTTCAGTCGTGTCTGACTCTTTGCGACCCCATGGATTGCAGCCTACCAGGCTCCTCCGTCCATGGGACTTTCCAGGCAAGAGTACTGGAGTGGGTTGCCATTACCTTCTCCGGCCTAGACAGCATATTAAAAACCAGAGACATTACTTTGCCAACAAGGGTCCATCTAGTCACAGCTATGGTTTTGCCAAAAGTCATGTATGGATGTGAGAGTTGGACTATAAAGAAAGCTGAGCACTGAAGAACTGATGCTCTTGAACAGAGATCCAACCAGTCCATCGTAAAGGAAATCAGTCTGGAATATGCATTGGAAGGACTGATGCTGAAGCTGATGTGAAGCCACCTGATGTGAAGAACTGACTCATTTGAAAAGACCCTGATGCTGGGAAAGATTGAAGGTGGGAAGAGAAGGGAACGACAGAGGATGAGAAGGTTGGATGGCCTTACCGACTCAATGGATCTGAGTTTGAGTTAACTCCAGGAGTTGGTGATGGACAGGGAAGCCTGACGTGCTGCAGTCCGTGGGGCTTCAAAGAGTTGGACATGACTGAGTGACTGAACTGAACTGAACTGAACATTCTAAGCAATGACCTTGCCTTCTAATTTTCAGATATATGCCTCTCTTTCCACAAAAAATTGACAATGAAGAGGGTTGATCCTTTCAGATTTAAGATAGCAATTGGAAAGAGGACTCGTTAAACACAGGGAAGAGAGGTATTAGAGTCTTAGTTGATTAAATGATTCAAGAAATACCAACACTGGCATGTACAATGAAGGAGACCCAGGTGTTAAGAATAATGTCTACTATAGAATTCTTACTCTGGTGGCCTGTGTGTGTGTGTGTGTGTGTGTGTGTTCAGTTGCTCAGTTGTGTCTGCCACTTTGCGACTCCAGGGACTGTAGCCCACCAGGCTCCTCTGTCCATGAAATTTTCCAAGCAAGAATACTGGAGTGGTTGCCATTTCCTATTCCAAATGGATCTTCCCAACCCAGGGATTGAACCTGGCTCTCCTGCATTGGTTGGCAGATTCTTTACCATTTCGCCACCCACTAATTCTGTAAACAGTTACAGTTGCCATCAACATGCACCTACATTATAATTGACCTATAATTTATTAATAATTTCTGAATTATCAGGTGCATTCACCTTTTATCATTTCTTATCATCTTCAGCCTCTTCAGCATTAGCCATTTTTGATAGCTTCACTCACTGTCACATCTCTATCCTCTGTCATGTGTTAAGAATGCACTACTATAGCATCATTTCTATTTATTCAAGCAGTCAAAAGCATTTAATGACCATTATTTGCCAGGCACTCAGAAAACAATGCTATTCAAACACATAAATAGTTTCTGTCCCTACTGACCTTACAGTTTAGGGAGCTGGATTGATATTAATCATTTATTATTTAATTTAATAAATATATTTGGCCACCATTGTGGGAGATGCAGGTTCGATCCCTGGGTCAGGAAGATCCCCTAGAGAAGGAAATGGTAGCCCACTCCAGAACTGTTGCCTGGAAAATTACATGGACAGAGAAGCCTGGTAAGCTGCAGTCCATGGGATCGCAAAGAGTCAGACATGACTAACTTCACTTCACTTCACTTCATACTACCTATGTGGTGTGAAGTTCTATTCTAGGCATCAGAAATGGAGTGTAAAAAATAGGACATTGAAAAACTTAAATTTTCTTAGAGGAGTTGTCAGTGATGTCGGACTCTGTGACCCTATGGGCTGTAGGCTGCCAGGCTCCTCTGTCCGTGTGAATTTCACTGTCTCACCTAGGAAGCTCAACAATGAAATATATAATTTTATATATGAGTGTCGTGAAAAAAACTAAGGACAAGAAGAAAGTGAGAACAGGTTTTAATTTAAATACTGTACTATTTTATATTTATTTTAAAAATTTGTCCCATTTTATGTATACATATTACATTTGAAATTCTTTAGTATAGGTGATTTACAGTGCTGGTTGAGTTTTAGGTGTACAGCAAAGTGATTCAGTTTTATGTATATATATATATAGGTGTGTGTGCGTCTTTTTCGTAGTCTTTTCCATTATGATGTATTACAGGATATTGAATAAAGTTCCCTGCACTCAACAGTAGAACCTTGTTGTTTATCTACTTTGTATATAATAGTTTAAAATGTTTTTGATGTATTCAAGAGGTGGTATTAAGTAGGCAGTTGGGTCAACAAAGTTGAAATTAAGGGAAGTTGTTGGAGACAAAAGAATGTGAGCATCAACAAGTCAAATGAACAAACCAAGCCAAACAAAAACAGAGATACAGGGAACGGAGTAGTGGTTACCAGAGGAGGAGGGTTGGGAAGGAAGAAGTGGGTAAAGGGGATCAATTTTACAGTGATGGGTGGAAACTACACTGCTGGTCTCAGTCATTGTGCAGGGTGTACAGAAATAGAAATAGTATTGTATGCATGAAATTCCTATAATGTTACAAATCAGTGTTACCTCAGTTTAAAAAAGTGAACATGTGTACAGACCTGGAACCAAGGGAGGTCACCTAGAGGTTGAATGTAGGTAAAGGAAATCCAGTGCTGAGCCTTGGGGTAAACTAACATTTCATGGGATAGAGAAGAGGTGGGAGAATCTACAAAAACAACTGAGAAGGAGCGGCAGGAGCTAGCCAGGAGAGCGTATCACTACTTCCCAGGATGCCAAATAAGAAAGTGTTTCAGTAAGGTCTGCTGAAATGTGCAGTTGCCACTGAGAAGACCAGCAAGATAGCTACAGGTCGATCACAGGATTGGAAGAGAGAGTTCTTGGTTGACCTTGCAAAGGGCAGTTTCAGGGGAGTGGTGGGGCAAAAGTCAGACTTAAGCAGACTGAAATGTGAGTGATTGGTATTAATGTAGAAAGAAGACGAATTAAATACCAGTGCAAGTAAATTGGGAAATCACATACAAAATGAATGGTCCAAATATAACAGTATTACTTGACCCAGTCAAGAGGGCTTGAAATGTTTTATGAAGTGATAATAAACTGAGGTCTGAAAGTATCAGCTAGATAATAAAGCAGAAATAGAAAATGATATAAGAAGAGTTAATTGCATGGCATACTTGATGGGTGAAAGAGAAGTCTTTTCAGTTTGGAGGGAGTATGTATGAGCTTAAAGAGGGGTCAGACGGTATAAAGCTGCGTTAAGGGAGCTGCTGTTAAGGAGAAAATATTATCTATTCTGATTAGATTACTCTAGCTGTAGTGTGTATAGAATGAATAGCAGGTTGATGGCAGTTGAGTAACCCATTAGCAAGGCATTGTGGTGAGAAAGGTTAGTGATTTTTTCGTCTAGTTTATAGCAGTTATAGTGAAAGTCGTCGTTGTTGTTCAGCTGCTAATTCATGTCTGACTCTTTGCGACCTCGTGTGAAAAATGGAAACCTTAGAACCACTGGTGAACTGCAGCATGCCAGGCTTCCCTGTCCTCCACTCTATCCCAGAGTTTGCTCATACTTATACCCTTTAAGTCGGTGATAGCATCCAACCACTGTGTCTTCTGCTGTCCCCTTCTCCTCCCGCCCTCTATATTTGCCCAGCATCAGGCTCTTTCCCAATGAGTCAGTTCTTTGCATCAGGTGGCCAAAGGAGCTTCAGCATCAGTCCTTCCAGTGCATATTCAGGGTTGATTTTCTTTAGGATTGACTGATTTGATCTCCTTTGCTGTCCAAGGGAGATAAAGATAAATCTGAGTGATATTTATGAACTGTGAATAGTGCTTATAGCAATCTGGTTATGAGATGATGAGGAAATGATGTAGAGAAGTTGAAATGAGCTCTAAACTTTTATCATTTGGTGTAGAGAGGCAGTACCTTGGTACCAAATGGAGAGAAAATTGGAGCAGGATTCTAGGGGTTTGCTATTAATTTTGTGGGCCTTAATGAATTCAGTTGCATTTGAGAGACGTTTGAGCCCTCTTCATCTGCCTACTAGAATTTTCTGTCATCCTATTGACTTCTCAAGAGTATTATTAAAACTAAGTTTATGTTTATCCTCCCAACTTTCTCCTTTCCATGATCCCAGGCTCAGTCACCTAAATGTCCCCTCTTCCTGGTACCCTCTCAGCTTCCATATTAGCTGACTCAAGATCAAGCCTCTTGATCTTTCCTATCTGTTCTCTCTCACATTTTTTTCCCTTCTTTTACCTTTTTTACACAACCAAGCAATTTCAAACTGTTAAATTTTACTCATGTGTACTCTTAACCTGCTATGTAGTGTCTTCATTTTCAATCCATTTCTTGCTTTGTACTTCTTTTTTAATCCTCCGTATCAAATTTTCAGTGTAAGATTCTGACTTTCTCATGTCTGTGCTCAAAATAATTCAGTGTCTCCCCATTTCCTTTGAAATAAGCCGTAAGTTCCCCTCGGGTTTGCATTCAGCTAAAAATAAATAAATAAATAAATAAAATTGTTGATTTTCTTTAACTTGCTACACTGTCTAAGACAATGCTTAGGTTTAAATCTTGACTTTAGCAATTACCAGTTGTGTGATTTGGGTTGCATTGGTTAGTTACAATTTTCTGTTTTTCAAATGGAGTTAATAAAAGCAACTCATTTTACATGGTTGTTTTAATGTCAAAATACATGAGATTCTCTTTGCACAGCCCCTGGCACAAAGCTGACACACATTTAATACAAATTCTGGGATAATTCTGTGAGTCTTGCACTATGTGCCTGCTCTGTATGCAGACACAGATTTAACCACATCGTGAGCACACCTTTCAATTCCCTTTGGTGCCATATTAGACTCCTTCCCTGATGGCTCAGTGGGTAACAAATCCACCTGCTAATACAGGAGACAGAGGAGATGTAAATTGTAACTAAACAACACAACCCAAATCATGCAACTGGTTTAAGTGCTAAAGTCAAGATTTGAACCTAAGCATTGGAGAAGGAAATGGCAACCCACTCCAGTATTCTTGCCTGGAGAATCCCATGGACAGAGGAGCCTGGCGGGCTACAGTCCACAGGGTCCTGAAGAGTCGGACACGACTCAGCGACTTCACTTTCACTTTTTATTGCTTTAGACAGGGTAGCAAGTTAAAGAAAATCAGCAGTTTTGATCCCTGTATCAGGAAGATCCCCTGGAGGAGGAAATGGCAACCCACTCCTGTATTCTTGCCTGGAGAATCCCGTGGACAGACGAGCCTGGTGGACTTCCGTGGTAGACTACCAAAGAGTTGGACGTGGAGCACATGGCGTATCACACATACTTCTGTCTAGAATGCTTTCTCCTTCTCTTGGCAGATTCTCCCCCCAACACAATTTCTTCCTGTTTGAATTATTTCATATCTTGAAGGAACAGGTCCATTTTCTCTCTCTCACTCTCTCTCCTCTCCCTTCCCCTCCCTGTTTACTTCTCTCTCCCTCTTGTAAGCATTCCTCATTCAGCCCTTCCTCTCCCCAGTCTCAGGTTCTGTTCCCCCACATGTTTATAGACCTCAACATGTAACATCTTACAGAAAAACTCAAGTGAACATTTTGCCCAACCCAGTATCTTATCAGCTCTTTATCTGTAGCCTTGTCTGTTGCTTTCTTGCCTTAACCACCCAGTGGTCCTTGAACATAGGAAATTTATTTGTATAACATTCATAGTGTTTCCAGTATTTGTAAAGAAATGAGTATGGTGTAAGTGGGAAATTCCTTCAATCACCTGTACATATTCTCTCTTTTCCTTCTCACACACTGATTTTGGCTCTACTCCACATCCAGAAACATCAAATTACCTGTCCCAGATCTTTTTCCTTAAGGATAGGAGCTTTTAAGTCAGCAGGCTTCTAAACCAATCATTGCTAATGTGTTTTCCTGTGCTCTCAGGAACTCTGAGTACATTTAACTAAGCCCTTCTGGCAACAATGGGCCTGCTTTTGTGTTCCAAGTCATTAGTTGGGGGATTTTTTGGTGTCTTTTTCTCCCAGTTATTCATAATTTGGAGGAAGCAGTCTTAGCAGAGGTAGCCAAACAGCCGGCTTAATGCTGTTCCACTCAGAGATCTCCAATAATTGGCTTCTTAAAAAAAAAGTGTCATAAAAGAAGAATATTTAATATCTTTTCTGTTTCCTGCCTAATTTCCTGTGGTCGAA
Source organism: Budorcas taxicolor (assembly GCF_023091745.1). Classification (NCBI taxonomy): domain Eukaryota; kingdom Metazoa; phylum Chordata; class Mammalia; order Artiodactyla; family Bovidae; genus Budorcas; species Budorcas taxicolor. The sequence continues at coordinate 25,236,699 of NC_068913.1, read as the reverse complement.
GTTTTGCCGAGTCCTGGCCTTTGGAGCATGAGCTGCCGGTTTTTAGGGTGTTCCAAAGGCATGAATCAAGATTGATTCTTATTTTATTCATGGCTATACTTGGTGGTAATTTACACAGCCTGAGATGAGGGTTTATTTTTCCCCTCTGAAGGTTTCAGGGATGTTTTTGTCAGGTTTTGGAAAATGTGCTCCAGGAGCAGTGATAAATTGAGTGCTGCCTTAGAGAAAGTCAGGCTGTCAGGGAACATATTTATCTCCACGTTTGGGAAGCAGGGGCAGGAGAAGCACAGACCTTTTAAAAACCTGTGTGAGAACTTTTTAAGGTAAGGGAGAAGGTCAGTCTGACATGGCTTTCTGTCCATTTTGTTTAGAATTTATGGGCTGCCCAGGCATAAAGAATAATCTGAAATCTATGACTATTCAAACATGAATATTTCTTTTCCCTGTAGTAATGCAGAACTGAGGAAGATTGGCTAGTTAAGTTCTGTTTCGGGAATAGATATCCTGATATGAGAAATAACTATATTAAAAAGTACTGTCCCAGGTTTGCTTAAAGCAGATATTGGCCTGTTTTTGTAAACAAAACTTGGGAACGTGGCTGAAGTCATTGGTTGATATTGTTTGTGGCAGCTTTTGCACGAAAACAGTAGAGTTGTGTAGTCACAACAGAGACCTTTAGTCCTGCAAAGCCTAAAGTACTTGCTTGGTGACCCTTTAAGAAAAAGATCGTTAACTTCTGGCCAAGAAGGACATTTTTTTCTATTTTGTTTTCTAGAATGACATGAATAAGAAGCTTACTCTAATTGTGATAAATGACAGAATTGTGATGGCAGCTGTGTTTATTGTGTGTGTATGTGTTCAGTCACTCAGTTGTGTCTGACTCTTTGTGACCCCATGAACTGTAGCCAGCCAACCTCCTCTGTCCATGGAATTTCCAAGGCAAGAATACTGGAGCAGACTGCCATTTCCTCCTCCAGGGGATCTTCCTGACTCAGTGTACCTCCTGCATTGGCAGGCAGATTCTTTACCCGTTGGACCACCTGGGAAGCTCATCTATTAATTATTGGTATACTATTTTACTGATTGATTCATTTGTCAGATATAATTGGGTTTAAAATAGGGCTAACAGTGAAAAGACAATAAATTTATATCAGCCTCATCCAACTAAAGTATTGATGAGGGGCTTAATTAGACGTCACAGAGTTAGGTATTAGTTGTAGAGCTACACAGTCTACTGGGGTGAGCAAATTGCCAATTAAACCTGTAGGTTCAAGGGTCTCCAAACTGTTCAAAAGTACAAATGGTCACAGTGGTTAATGTAAAACCACAAAGCCTTAAGTATAAACTCCTAGCAAAAGCCCTATAGACTGTCCCACACTCTACCTCTGTCTCTGTCTCTTTTCGTCTCTAACATCTCAATCTGTGTCTGTGTATTCTTCCATCTTACATATTCACTCAAAAAACTAGAAAATTTGAATGTATTAATACTTTATATATATCTACATATTTTGTGTTCTAGTTATGTATTAAATGTTTACAAGCACTCATTGATGATCATCTAATCAAATATTAGCACTGTGATAGGTACTAAAAGGGAGCAAAAAGGCACAACTCCCAAATTTGCCAAATCTTCATAATTGGAGAGGATAAATATTTAATACTTTGTTGGGGTTCTTTAATGGACCAGAAAAAGTGAAAGAAAGAAAGAGGCTAATATTCCCTGGGTTATGCAGAAAACCAATAAAGCCCTAGGACAGAGCTTGTACCGCTCATGTAGGCGCAGGGTGCCCTCTCAAGAATTCTGGAGAGGTCTTGAAAGCCCAGGCAGGAAAATGAGCTTGGCCTCCGCACTCCATGGAATCAGCCAGAAAGAGAGATAGAGAGAGAGAGAAAGAAGTACACGGGGACCCAAGTCTCTGGTGGAACAAAGGTACTTTAATGAATTCTGTATGGATATACATACCATATTACAAGGTAGCCTCTTCAGATAAAGATCAAAAGACCAGACTTTACAAGTTACGAAGGAAACAACAGTAATAGAGGCCATAAAGCCAAAAGACAATCCATATGAAAACAGGGTCTTAGATAATCCCTTTCAGCATAAGGAAAAGCTAATGAAGGAGATCTCTTCAAGAAAATTAGATACCAAGGGAACATTTTATGCAAAGATGGGCTCAATAAAGGACAGAAATTGTATGGACCTAACAGAAGTAGAAGATATTAAGAAGAGGTGGCAAGAATACACAGAAGAAATGTACAAAAAAGATCTTCATGACCCAGATAATCACGATGGTGTGATCACTCACCTAGAGCCAGACATCCTGGAATGTGAAGTCAAGTGGGCCTTAGAAAGCATCACTATGAACAAACCTAGTGGAGGTGATGAAATTCCAGTGGAGCTATTTCAAATCCTGAAAGATGATGCTGTGAAAGTGCTGCACTCAATATGCCAGCAAATTTGGAAAACTCAGCAGTGGTCACAGGACTGGAAAAGGTCAGTTTTCATTCCAATCCCAAAGAAAGGCAATGCCAAAGAATGCTCAAACTACTGCACAACTGCACTCATCTCACATGCTAGTAAAGTAATGCTCAAAATTCTCCAAGGCAGGCTTGAGCAATACGTGAACCATGAACTTCCAGATGTTCAAGCTGGATTTAGAAAAGGCAGAGGAACCAGAGATCAAATTGCCAACATCTGCTGGATCATGGAAAAAGCAAGAGAGTTCCAGAAAAACATCTATTTCTGCTTTATTGACTCTGCCAAAGCCTTTGACTGTGTGGATCACAATCAACTGTGGAAAATTCTGAAAGAGATGGGAATACCAGACCACCTGACCTGCCTTTTGAGAAACCTATATGGAGGTCAGGAAGCAACAGTTAGAACTGGAGATGGAACAACAGACTGGTTCCAAAGAGGAAAAGGAGTATTGTCACCCTGCTTATTTAACTTCTATGCAGAGTACATCATGAGAAACGCTGGGCTGGATGAAGCACAAGCTAGGATCAAGATTGCCGGGAGAAATAGGTTTGTTCAGTAGGTTTGAACAATAGGTTCAGTGGGTTTGTTCAATAACCTAACATATGCAGATGAGACCACCCTTATGGCAGAAAGTGAAGAGGAACTAACAGCCTCTTGATGAAAGTGAAAGAGGAAAGTGAAAAAGTTGGCTTAAAGCTCAACATTCATAAAACGAAGATCATGGCATCTGGTCCCATTACTTCATGGGAAATAGATGGGGAAACAGTGGAAACAGTGTCAGACTTTATTTTTGGGGGGCTCCCAAATCACTGCAGATGGTGACTGCAGCCATGAAATTAAAAGACGCTTACTCCTTGGAAGGAAAGTTATGACCAACCTAGATAGCATATTCAAAAGCAGAGATATTACTTTGCCAACAAAGGTCCGTTTAGTCAAGGCTATGGTTTTTCCAGTGGCCATGTATGGATGTGAGAGTTGGACTGTGAAGAAAGCTAAGCGTCGAAGAATTGATGCTCTTGAACTGTAGTGTTGGAGAAGACTCTTGAGAGTCCCTTGGACTGCAGGAGATCTAAGCAGTCCATTCTAAAGGAGATCAGTCCTGGGTGTTCATTGGAGGGACTAATGCTAAAGCTGAAACTCCAATACTTTGGCCACCTCATGCAAAGTGTTGACTCCTTGGAAAAGACTCAGATGCTGGGAGGGATTAGGGGCAGGAGGACGACAGAGGATGAGATGGCTGGATGGCATCACCGACTCAATGGACATGATTTTGAGTGAACTCTTGGAGTTGGTGATGGACAGGGAGGCCTGGTGTGCTGCTATTCATGGGGTCGCAAAGAGTCGGACACAACTGAGCGACTTAAATGAACTGAACTGAACTGAACTGAATGAAGGCAATCCTATGCAAAAATCCCATCTCTTTGATCTCAGTCCTGGGAGTGGCTTGCCACTCTGCTTGCTCCTATCAGGAACTGATAAGGAACAGAGGGCTCAAGAGAGATAGGAAACAGCACACAGGAATCCTACTGTTAAACATTCCCTGACAATACATCACAGACAAATTCATACTTTCACATGCATGTATATTTTTTTCTCCCATTTACCTTCTATCTGAGAGGAAAGGCACAAATCTTAAGCGTATGACTCCATGAAATACAAGCTGCACACACCCATGTAGCTAAGCCAGATCAAGAAACAGAAAATTCCCATTGTTCCCCTAGATGTCCCATCCTGGTCATCCCCATCCTTCAGGGGAAAGCACTGCCTGACTTCTAACCTCAGAGATTCAGGCCTGAAATTCCAAAAGCACTGAGTTTCTGATACACACAAATCAGGACCTGTGCATGTCTGCCATCCTTTGAGAAACAGATCTTGGTTGTCCTGGGTGTGTGTACTCCCTTCTCCAGGCAACAGGAGCAGATTGACTTGCCTGGTTTGGCCACCTGCCTGGCCTGCTGATTGCAACACTTGTCTTTTTGCATCTTTTGATGGCAGTTTCCAAGTCTTGGTACATTTGACCACATTGAGCCTTTTGTCTTTTGTGTAACAAGGTAGTGTTAGGGATAAATAAGTACATCAAAAAGGAAAAAAAAATATGTAAAATGACAAATTTATCATGGGCCATATACAGAAGGTAAAAACAGAGTTTGTTATAGGGCATGATCATTTGGACAGAAGAGTTACAGAACCTTTTTCTAATAAAGTAATTATTTAGCTAAGGCAAAAAGTGAGAAGGAAAAAAACAAGATGAGAGGAGAAAATATATCCCAGAGAAGTCTCTTTATACATTCATAATTATACTAAGTACTTCACTGTGGGACTTCCCTGACAGTGAAAAATCTGCCTCCATTGCAGGAGACCCCGGTTCAATCCCTGGGTTAGGAAGATCCCCTGGAGAAGGGAATGACAACCCACTCCAGTAGTCTTGCGTGGAGAATCCCATGGACAGGAACCCGGTGGGCTACCAGCCATGGGGTCCCAAAGAGTCAGGCATGACTGAGCAACTAACACTTTTACTTCACTTTTTTTTTCCACTTCACTCTGCTAATCCCATTAATTTTTTTCTGTTTGACTCTTGGCGACCCCATGGACTGTACCTGCCAGGCTCCTCCATCCATGGGCTTTTCCAGGCAAGATTATTGGAGTGGGTTGCCATTTCCTTCTCTAGGGGATAGTCCCAACCCAGGGATTGAACCTGGGTCTCCTGCGTTGCAGACAGACTCTTTACCGTCTGAGCCACAAGGGGGCTTCTAAAAGCTTGTTTTTATATGCTTAAAATGACACTTAACTTTTCCATTCTCCTTAAATTTTCAGCCATTACTTTTCATGCAATTCTCAGAACACTGGAGCTCCTATTTCATGTAGAAACATGTAACAGAAATTCAAACATTTGAAACAGGAAATACAGCGCTCCCTACCAAATTACAGAATGATTCCATCCCCACCCTTCCTTCTTTCTGCTAGTATGAGAGGAAGATTTGGTCCTCTGTGGAGTCTAACGGTCTCAGCATTTGTGGTTGTTTGGTTGTGACTGTCATGTCCAACTCTGGGACCCCATGGACTGTAGCATGCAAGGCTTCCCTGTCCTTCACTATCTCCCAGAGTTTGCTCAAACTCATGTCCATGGATTCAGGGATGGCATCCAACCATCTCATCCTCTGTTGCCCCCTTCTCCTCCTGCCCTCTATCTTTCCCAGCATCAGGGTCTCAGTATATACTCTGCCAGACTCTCTCCCCTTCTGTGGACTGCCTTGTTTCCCTTAATAAGTCTCATTCATTCTTTGTCTTATCCTTTATCCTCTTTCTTCCTCATTCTCTCAAATATATTTACAGTTTCTGTTTTCTTACTTCCAAACTCCCCTACTGTTTATTTTCATCATTCTATTTGAAACCACCAAATTTTCTTTCTTACGAAACTTCTGTTAAAGCTGAAGTATCTATTACTTCCAAATTCCCCCAAATTTCCTTGTGTTCTTTGGCGGTATGTGTGTGTGTGTGTGTGTGTGTGTGTGTGTGTGTGTGTATGGTTTCTTTGATTGTATTTTTGGGGAGAACCTTGATGTGAGATCTAACCTCTTAATATTTTAAAGTGCACAATAAAAATTCTATTATATAAGATAAATAAGTTCTAGAGATCTAGTGTACAAGATTAGTACCTATACTTAACTTCTTGAAATTTAAATCATGTGTACGTACTAATTTCAGAGAACGCAATGGCATCCCACTCCAGTACCCTTGCCTGGTAAATCCCATGGACGGAGGAGCCTCGTAGGCTGCAGTCCATGGGGTCGCAAAGAGTTGGACATGACTGAGCGACTTCACTTTCACTTTTCACTTTCATGCATTGGAGAAGGAAATGGCAACCCACTCCATATTCTTGCCTGGAGAATCCCAGGAATGGGAGCCTGGTGGCCTGCCGTCTATGGGGTCGCACAGAGTCGGACATGACTGAAGTGACTTAGCAGCATGTACTAATTTAAGTAATGTGTCTGTGTATGTGTATATATCCATATGTACAGTTAAATATATAAAACAAAAAGTGTGTATACATGTATATGTGTATATAATAAATGCAGAATATTCATAGCAAAAAATATGACTTTGATGGAAGTGACTCAATATGAGCTCATTCCAAAGATTTTATTCACTTTATCAGTTACTGAAGGACCTAGTAAAATGCCCAGAATGATTCAAAAGAGAATTAGACAGTGTTGAAATTTACAGAGTTGGTCACTTAGGAATGAAAAATTAACTAAACGAAAGATACAAAAGTGGTTATTATAGTCATACAAGGTAATAAATAATAGCAGTTGAGTTTTGCCATAGAAGTCATTTCTATTTCTCCTAGACAAAAATCATTTAAAATTTTCTCAAAGAAGGGTCATCAGCATTTCAGTCAGTTCTACAAGTTAACCTTTACTTTTAGGTAGTTGCAGCATATCTTGATCAATAATAAATAGGAAGCTGAACAAAAGTATCCAGCCCTGGAAAGTCAAAAAATCTCCCCTTTGGGTGTGTCTGGTATATAGCACTCAACCACTCTACAGAAATAACACCAGGTAATCCTTTGGCTGTTTCCAAATAGAGACAAAAGTGCATGACTTGATTTTTCTGTGTATAGTCTTAACTCCTATTATTTTCCCTAGGAAATTGTAAAATGTTATAAATATTTTGACAGTTTTATTAGATAGAAATTTAAATCACCTTTATGAAAAAGGTATCAATTAAAATTTTAAAAGTGATTTGTTGGGAGGAAATACATTTTATTCAAATAAGAGTCAAGTGCTCAATTCTCTCATGTTCAATGACGTGTAAAAAACAATTTTAGAAAAGGCGATAGAGCTATAGAAAGAACAAATTATAAAAGTGATTCTGATAGCTAAGAGTATGAAATGATCCCGGTCTCAATTGTTGTCATAGAAACAAAATGAACACCATACCACCAGCACCACCAACAATAATATAATTCAGAATTCACCCATTAGATTGGAGAAATTTAAAAACATTTAAATGCTTCCAGTATTGACAAGGATATAAAGAAATTGCTCTTAGGAGCTGTCAGCAATTCTGTAAATGCTGTGGAAAATTTGAAAAGCATCTTGCCATAACTTATTAAAATTCAAATTTCCCATCATTTTTTGGCCCAACAGCTCCACTAATTTTTATTCAGTAAAGATATCTGAACATAAAATATGGCAGTGTTTTTTTAATTGTGGCATTATCTATTATAGCATAAAACTGGAAATAAGAGCAAATAAGCATCAATAGATATTATTGAGTAAATTATACTTCCATACATGTAATATTCTGTGGATACAGAGAATGTTAGAATCACCGTATGTCTTTTCTGTTTTAAAAGTAATAATGGTAAACTATGGAATGTGTAGCTTATGATCGACTATTTTTTTCTTCCAGTTTTATTGAGATTATAATGGACATATGGTATTGTATAAGCCTGAGGTATATAGCATAGTGATTTGACTTACATGAAGATCATATCTTTAAAAAAGAAAAAACATCTAAGAGAAGAGCGTTAAGTATTTCCTATTTATGATGAGGTTGTATCAGCAGAGAAAAGTTACACACAAAATTTTACCAGTGATCAGATTGCAGTTATGAGACTGATATGAGGCTCCAAAATACATTTTAAAATTTGATAATTTAGCATTTTGTTTAAAAGAACATTAGTGTTTTTGAGTTTACATGTAAATTTATCTTTCAAGGCACTTCTTATGGCATGAAGAATGCAATCTAAACTTCTTTCCCCATCTGTAAGTCTTTTGTGATTCACTTCTGCTCCAACTTGACCTTGAGCAACTCTAGTACTCCATAACAGCCTTGAGGAATAATATCTAATTTTTAATTTATTTTGAAAAAGAGTAATTCTTTCTTAACTTAAACACTTTCTATTCACTACCATACACTCTCGCTGGAACCATATTTCCCGAAATTTTTTTGGCTGATTCACTCTGTCACTTGCCTGTAATTGTCACTTTGATCCTTTAGTAGAAATTAGGTCCCCCAGTCATGAATTCTCATAAGGATTCCGGAGAATTTAGTTTTTTAATAGAAACCAAATCGACCTCATATGAAGCTCAGAATTGCTAATATGAAGATTTTGAGCATGCTCTGCAAGATGAACTAGATAAATATTCATTAAATGTAATTTTTAAAAAGTAGAACCCTATTATGAGAGAAAACAAGGGTCAGGTGTACAATTCTGGACTGTATCATTTAGAAAGGATTTTGACTTATCATGCAAAAGTCTCGTGTGGCAAGATTATTTCAACATAGTATTAATTTGCCTTGGATAAGAATGACTGTCCTTGCTTGATCTTTATTCCCAACTATAAGGTGGTTAATTGGAAACATTTTCATTGGATAAAAGAAGGGAGTTTTATAAATTTGTTTACTAGCCTAAATATTTAAGATCATAGGCCTATTTTTTGGACTTTATAGACTTAGGTTGTTTCAGATTTTAAAAAAAGTTTTGACTATTTGGTTTGGAACCTTCTAAAGACAAATATTTAGATAGAATGAAGCATTATGTTGGATGTTCTGACAAGATGAAGTATAAACTATCCAACTAACTTGGAAGAAGAGTGAAGTGTTTTATATTTAGGGGGCAAACTCCCACTGAAGTAATAGAAACAGTCTCTTTCAAATGATTTATCTGACCAGAGTCATGTACTGAATGCAAAGAGTGGAAGCTTATCATATTAAATTGTCGCATTAGATAGGCCTGGCTAGCTAACCATAGACAAATCATATCTTAAGAGGATATCCTTTACCTTGGTTATGAATATTTTTTAAATAATGTTATTTTTATTTACTTTCTGACTGTGCTGGGTCTCCGATTCTGCACAGGGTTGTCTCTTATTTGTGGCAAGCAGGGGCTACCCCGTTAGTGGTGTGCAGGCTTCTCATTGTGGCGGCTTCTCTTGCTGCCGGAGCGTGGGCTCTAGGGTCTGTGGGCTTCAGTAGCGGCAGCACGCAAGCTCAGTAGTTCCGGCTGTCAGGCTCCAGAGCACAGGCTCAGTAGCATTTGCTCCACGGCATGTGGGATCTTCCCAGATCAGAGGTCAAACCCATGTTTCCTGCATTGGCAGGTGGATTCCTCATCGCTGAGCCAACAGGAAGCCCAGGTGATGAATATTTTGAAACACATCACTATAGATCTTTTTATTTGTTTTGTTTGGAAAGAGTTACATTACCCTGAGTGTGAGCCTTGATACACAATACATCTTTAATAAAACAGATGTATCAGAAATCTGTATGATAGATTTTTCTGTCTGGTTACATGAGGCTGTGAGTATACCATTCATTATCAAAGAAAGGCATGAATTTTCGTGTCCTAAAATAGAATGATTTATAGAACTATAGGTTTTATTTTGGTGGTGATGTTTACATAGTTGTTGGGTTTTTGATACAAGTCGAATGGCCTGGGGAGATCTTATGACCTATGCTCCTAAGCTAAAATATATGCAAGATATAAAATTAATTCAATAGGAGGGAAGCAAAATTAGTATGTAAGATATTTAAATAGATCACATAATATAAAAATATTTGCATCTGAGTTTTTTATACCCAATAAAAATATAGTTTATAAACTACAACTTTTCACCAGCTTATAAATTATGTATATATAGTTGTATAACTACTGTAGTTGCTGACATCACTTAAAGCTTCAATGCAAGAACATTAGTCCAAGTTTTACTCTCCATTATTCTTTATGGATACAGATGAAATAAAGGGAAAGGTGGAAGTGTTAAATTCTGGATTATTTTTGGCATAAAGTTTTCTAGTTCACTTGATTTATAGATGCATATGTATAACAGTTAGACATAAAAAATTTGTTGACAGACTTTATTTGTGTATGTACACAGTTCACTGATAAAATATTATCAGCTTCCCCATTAATTGGACAATTTCAAAGTCACTGTAAGTTAAAATGAAAAGTCTATTTCTGCCCCTTCTGTAAAAATTGGCACAAATATGAATTCTTTTTTTGAACACATATAAATTAGGCACTAGAGTTACAAAAAATCATAAAATGACAATCAGTCCCTCAAAGCGAGGGCTTTGGTTTAATTCTCCTATATATAGTTTTTCCTCATGACAAATCAGCGTATTTTCAAAAGCTTCAAGGGACTATTTTTTTGTAGAACGCTGCTCTGTGGAGAGTTACTTCATTATCCCCTAGGAAAAGTTTCTTTAGTAAATAAACAGTGAGCATCGATCACAAGCTTGATATTCTGGAGAACATTCCAAAGCTAAAGAAGGCATATATATAAGTTATAAGCCGCTGACACATGCAAGCCAGCACCAGCTGCGCACAAGGGTGATGGAAGTGCAGTGCCCAAGTGATTACCCAAAACAGGACTTTTCAAAAGAATATATCAGTAGGAATGAGACCCCAAAATTGGCTGAATTTCAGCAATAATATTGTAGACCTTAAATTACATATGTGAGTTCTCAGAGACAACAGTAATGATATACAGTAGTTACGAAACTTCCCTTAGCATCCCCAGCATTGTTTCACAAGGAGAAAAACTCTTAACTAAAACTGTGGTCAAGACTTCCCTGGTGGTACAGTGGATAGGAATCCGCCTGCCAATGCAGGGGACATGAACTCAGGCCCTGGTCCAGAAAGAGTCCATGTGCTATGGAGCAACTAAGCCCGGGTGCCGCAACTACTGAGCCCTCGGTCTAGAGCCCGCGCGCCGCGGCTACAGAGCCCGCGAGCCGCAGCTACTGAAGCCTGTGTGTGCCTAGAGCCTGTGCTCTGCAGTGAGAGCAGCCACCCCACTGAGTAGCCCCTGCCTGCCACAACTAGAGAAAAGCCTGCACAGCACAAATACCAGCACAGACAAACATCAATGAATGAATGAGTTTAGAAAACTGTGGTCATGTAAGTCCTCTTAATTTTTTCACATGATGTCTAAGACTATTAATGTCCTTTTATTATCTTCTCAGCACTAAGCACAGTTCTTAGCACCGAAAAAGCTTCGAGATCTTGAAATGGCGAACATTGAGAAATTTTTATTTTCTAAAACAGAATTTGGTGGCTGTTACTAATCTTCATTAAAGGATACACAGGATATGCGGGCAGCAGTTTGAAATAAAAGTTTTTTATGATTTGATTCTATTGATGACAATTATTTACATTGAATAGACTATAGATAGTGCTAGGCACAGTAGATTTGGAGTACAGAACATGTATGTGGCCTGTTTAAGGAGACATGCCCATGTCACCAAATGACACTGTAGAGCACCCTGCAGTTTGTCTTGAGCACCAGCTGTACAGGAAAGACAACTTCAGAAATGCAGGTGAGTTACGTTGAGTTGAATTTGTTGCAATTTACAATTCAAAAAAAACCAGTATAAAGCTGACATAGTAGCACTGATATAAATAAGCATGAAAACCTAACAAATATAACAAAAACAGCCGAGGAAAATTATTTGGGTTCTAGCTTGACTCTTCTTAGTTTTCAAGGCAAAAATGTAGCCACAACAGTTATTTACTGGAATGATGCTTAATAGTGTATTAGGCAAGATAATTTCTTTCTATCTTAATATGAATGATGGTGAGTTAAGGATATGGTATGTGTGTACTAAATCTAACATTTAGCATGTATGTACATATTCATTCACATTAATTTCTAAATGATATTCATAAGACATTGTATCAGTAGTTACCAGAAGCATTTTTATTTTACAGAGGGGTGCAAATTGCTATAGTTCAAATATAGAACATTCACTTACCTCTGTGGCCTAATGAGAAAAAGCATGATGACTTCTAAAAAGTGACTGTTAAAATATTCTTAGATTTTTAAGCTACAAGCAGATATAGGAAGCAGAATTTCCCTTCCAAAATAAAGGAAGTGGTTTTGGCATTTAGTGAGGATGCCTGAAAAAGAATAGAAAGTCCTAGATGGCAAATAACTTTAGAGGAACAGAACTTATTTTGTCTGCAGCTTGTAGAGACAGCTTCATTTCTTCATCGTCACTTCTGTTAATATGTTATTGATCGAACTGTGGTTAAATTCTTATTCTTTGAATGCTGTCCTGGATTTCAGGTAAATTCATTTTAACTCAGGGAAATTCATCACGCTGAAATTGTTAATGACACATCGAACTCCTCTGTAGATAATGAGCATTATTTTCTCACACAGAAGGAAAATCCCTTACCATGCAAAGATGCTTATGGAATTATGCAAAAATATCTAGTCATTTAATTTTCTTCCCATAAGCTAGCAAGATGAAAAAAGGGTTTGGGAAAGGAAGATATTGCAAAGCTATTTTTTCTTCCTTCTTATTTTAGAGGAACAACTTGAAAATTTACATTCAGGGGACTGTGTGATCTAAGTTTTTTGTTGTATCTAATAATAAATCCATGTAGGGGGACTGATTTCAAATAATGCCTCAAAGCTCAGGATATAATGAATCTTGTTGTAATGTTACTTTTTTCCAGTTGTTACTGAAAAAAAGCCCTATTTCAGATGACTTAAATCTTTTGTAGTGATACTCTCCTTTTTATCATATATGTATATTCAGTATTTTAACTGTATGTTAATGTTTAGTATTATCTATTAGCAATATCATATTGCTTACTGTATTTTAAAGTAATATAATATTTTTCTTAATTATAAACTCATGTTGAGATTTTGTAGATAACAAAATTGAAATTCTCATACATTAATCCATCTGATATATTAGGACAAATGGAGGTAAACAGTTTGTTCATGTTATTAACCTTAATGGATTGAATCTGAAATATGGAAAGTATATTCTATTTCCAGTGCTAAACTGTATCAACTAACTTTTCTCCACAAAAATTGCATTATAGTGAATGCATGTCTACTGAAATGATCCATGAGTTCAATTATGATAAAATAAATCCTGATTAAAGAGAAGTAAATGGGGCAACTAAATAAATAGAGCAGAGGAACTCAGGTCCTTATTTTATCATCATTTTCAAAACAGATTTCTCAAGGACAGGTGTGTGTGTATGTGCGTATGTCTGTGTGTGTGTGAGTTTGCACGTGCACACATGCATGGACATGCACACTTACATAGGTAATACTGCAGGATAACAGGATAAGTCTCTTCAACTAGAGAAATTCATTCTCTGATGCATTGACCGAACTAGTAGAATTTTATTCAGAGGACAAAAAGCTATTACTAAAAATATTTAAAAATCACAACTGTATATTTTTTATTCATTGTTAGTTACTTAGCATTCTAGTTTTTCACATTTTGACTAATAAAAATTATTTTTCCATATCTGTGTACTCACCACCTATGTAATATTTTATAATTAATTTACTAATGGAATACATAAATACTGCCATTACTGAATCTGCCACTTTTATTTCTTTGAGAAACTGAAACAGTTTTAAATAATTTTCATTAAGTTCAGACATCTTTAGTAATAATGAATTTGCAAGTTTGCACTTTGGTAACTTTCCCCAGGAATAGTGGAACGCAAAAGTAACTACATCATTGTACACCTATGTGTCATAAAAAACCATGCACATGTGCAAATGTATATATATATAAATGTGTGCTTGCATATATGTATATATGAACATGTGCATGTGTATATATAAAAACATATAAAAACTTAATTGACAGAAAACAACAGAATTCTGTAAAGTAGTTATCCTTCAATTAAAAAGTAATTTAAAAAGTTATTGGGATAGTTGATACTAGGTTGGTGATATTTCTATTTGTTTTGTTATATTTGGAATATTTCACACAAATTCATAGGTATAGTCTTCAAAAAAATGTAATCTGTTTGAACTTTTACTATTTGCTATTCTTGAGTAACGTTTACTTAAGTAAATTTCTAAATTTATATCTGTTTTATTATATTCTTCCTTTATGTTTTTATTTGGTCATTGTGATCAAAGTATCAGTTCAGTTCAGTTCAGTTTAGTCACTCAGTGGTGTCCAACTCTTTGCGACCCCATGAATCCCAGCACGCCAGGCCTCCCTGTCCATCACCAACTCCTGGAGTTCACTCAAACTCACATCCATCGAGTTGGTGATACCATCTAGCCATCTCATCCTCTGTCGTCCCCTTCTCCTCCTGCCCCTAATCCCTCCAAGCATCAGAGTCTTTTACAGTGAGTCAACTCTGCATGAGGTGGCCAAAGTATTGAAGTTTCAGCTTCCAAAGAACACCCAGGGCTGATCTCATTTAGAATGTACTGGTTGGAACTGCTGGCAGTCCAAGGGACTCTCAAGAGTCTTCTTCAACACCACAGTTCAAAAGCATCAATTCTTCAGCGCTCAGCTTTCTTCACAGCCCAACTCTCACATCCATACATGACTACTGGAAAAACCATAGCCTTGACTAGACGGACCTTTGTTGGCAAGGTAATGTCTCTGCTTTTCAATATGCTGTCTAGGTTGGTTATAACTTGCCTTCCAAGGAGTAAGCGTCTTTTATTTCATGCTGCAATCACCATCTGCAGTGATTTTGGAGCCCCCAAAATAAAGTTTGACACTGTTTCCACTGTTTCCCCATCTATTTCCCATGAAGTGATGGGACCAGATGCCATGATCTTAATTTTCTGAATGTTGAGCTTTAAGCCAACTTTTTCACTTTCATCGAGAGGCTTTTTAGTTCCTCTTCACTTTCTGCCATGAGGGTGGTGTCATCTGCATATCTGAAGTGAAGTGAAGTTGCTCAGTCATGTCCGACTCTTTGCAACCCCGTGGACTGTAGCCCGAGAGGCTTCCCTGTCCATGGCATTCTCCAGGCAAGAATACTGGAGAGGGTTGCCTTTTCCTTCTCTAGGTGTCATCTGCATATCTGAGATTATTGATATTTCTCCCAGCAATCTTGATTTCAGCTTGTGTTTCTTCCAGCCCAGCTTTTCTCATGATGTACTCTGCATAGAAGTTAAATAAGCAGGGTAACAATATACAGCCTTGACGTACTCCTTTTCCTATTTGAAACCAGTCTGTTGTTCCACATCCAGTTCTAACTGTTGCTTCCTTACCTGCATATAGGTTTCTCAAGAGGTATGTTAGATGGTCTGGTATTCCCATCTCTTGAAGAATTTTCCACAGTTGATTGTGATCCACACAGTCAAAGGCTTTGGCATAGTCAATAAAGCAGAAATAGATGTTTTTTCTGGAACTCTCTTGCTTTTTCCATGATCCAGCAGATGTTGGCAATTTGATCTCTGGCTCCTCTACCTTTTCTAAAACCAGCTTGAACATCAGGAAGTTCACAGTTCACATATTGCTGAAGCCTGACTTGGAGAATTTTGAGCATGACTTTACTAGCGTGTGAGATGAGTGCAATTGTGTGGTAGTTTGAGCATTCTTTGGCATTGCCTTTCTTTGGGATTGGAATGAAAACTGACCTTTTCCAGTCCTGTGGCCACTGCTGAGTTTTCCAAATTTGCTGGCATATTGAGGGCACCACTTTCACAGCATCATCTTTCAGGATTTGAAATAGCTCCACTGGAATTCCATCACCTCCACTAGCTTTGTTCATAGCGATGCTTTCTAAGGCCCACTTGAGTTCACATTCCAGGATATCTGGCTGTAGGTGAGTGATCACACCATCGTGATTATCTTGGTTGTGAAGACCTTTTTTGTACAGTTCTTCTGAGTATTCTTGCCACCTCTTCTTAATATCTTCTGCTTCTGTTAGGTCCATACCATTTCTGTCCTTTATCGAGCCCATCTTTGCATGAAATGTTCTCTTGGTATCTCTAATTTTCTTGAAGAGATCTCTAGTCTTTCCCATTCTGTTGTTTTCCTCTATTTCTTTGCATTGATGGCTGAGGAAGGCTTTCTTATCTCTTCTTGCTATTCTTTGGAACTCTGCATTCAGATGCTTATATCTTCCCCTTTCTCCTTTGCTTTTCACTTCTCTTCTTTTCACAGCTATCTGTAAGGCATCCCCAGACAGCCAATTTGTGTTTTTTTTGCATTTCTTTTCCATGGCGATGTTCTTATCCCTGTCTCCTGTACAATGTCACGAACCTCAGTTCATAGTTCATCAGGCACTCTATCTATCAGATCTAGGCCCTTAAATCTATGTCTCACTTCCACTGTATAATCATAAGGGATTTGATTTAGGTCATACCTGAATGGTCTAGTGGTTTTCCCTACTTTCTTCAATTTAAGTCTGAATTTGACAATAAGGACCTCATGGCCTGAGCCACAGTCAGCTCCTGGTCTTGTTTTTCTGACTGTATAGAGCTTCTCCATCTTTGGCTGCAAAGAATATAATCAGTCTAATTTCGGTGTTGACCATCTGGTGATGTCCATGTGCAGAGTGTTCTCTTGTGTTGTTGGAAGAGGGTGATTACTATGACCACTGCATTCTCATGGCAAAACTCTATTAGCCTTTGCCCTGCTTCATTCTGTGTTCCAAGACCAAATTTGCCTGTTGCTCCAGGTGTTTCTTGACATCCTACTTTTGCATTCCAGTCCCCTATAATGAAAAGGACATCTTTTTGGGTGTTAGTTCTAAAAGGTTTGTAGGTCTTCATAAAACCATTCAACTTCAGCTTCTTCAGTGTTACCGGTTGGGGCATAGACTTGGATTACTGTGATATTGAATGGTATGCCTTGGAAACGAACAGAGATCATTTTGTCGTTTTTGAGGTTGCATCCAAGTACTGCATTTCGGACTCTTTTGTTGACCATGATGGCTACTCCATTTCTTCTAAAGGATTCCTGCCCACAGTAGTAGATATAATGGTCATCTGAGTTAAATTCACCCATTCCAGTCCATTTTAGTTCTCTGATTCCTAGAATGACGACGTTCACTCTTGCCATCTCTTGTTTGACCACTTCCAATTTTCCTTGATTCATGGACCTGACATTCCAGGTTCCTATGCAATATTACTCTTGACAGCATTGGACCTTGCTTCTATCACCAGTCACATCCACAGCTAGGTATTGTTTTTGCTTTGGCTCCATCCCTTCATTCTTTCTGGAGTTACTTCTCCACTGATCTCCAGTAGCATATTGGGCACCTACTGTCCTGGGGAGTTCCTCTTTCAGTATCCTGTCATTTTACCTTTTCACACTGTTCATGGGGTTCTCAAGGCAAGAATACTGAAGTGGTTTGCCATTCCCTTCTCCAGTGGACCACATTCTGTCAGACCTCTCCTTCATGACCAGCTCGTCCTGGGTGGCCCTGCACGGCATGGCTTAGTTTCATTGAGTTAGACAAGGCTGTGGTCTGTGTGATCAGATTGACTCATTTTCTGTGATTATGGTTTCAGTGTGTCTGCCCTCTGATGCGTTCTTGCAACACCTACCGTGTTACTTGGGTTTCTCTTACCTTGGTCATGAGGTATCTCTTCATGGCTGCTCCAGCAAAGCACAGCCGGCTCCTTACCTTGGACAAGGGGTATCTCCTCACCGCTGCCCCTCCTGATCTTCAACATGGGATAGCTCCTCTCGGCCCTCCTGCGCCCGTGCAGCCACTGCTCCTTTGGCGTGGGGTAGCTCCTCCCGGCCGCTACCCCAGGCCTCGCATATGGGGTAGCTTCTCTCGGATGCTCCTGCGTTGTCGCAGCCTGGCACTCTTGGCTGCCACCCGTGACCCTGGATGCGGGGTAGCTCCTCCTGGCCACCGCCCCGTCCTCGGACTTGGGGGGTAGCTCCTCTCGGCCGTTTCTGTGCTGTCCCAGCCTGGCACTCTCAGCTGCTGTCCCTGACCTCGGACGTGGGGTAGCTCCTTTTGGCCGTGCTCGTGCACCGTTGCAGCCACCCACGTTTGTGTGCCGTCGCACAAGAGCATAAGGTATCAATAAATATTTTCAGGTGTTAATTATTGTACTCCTAAGCAGGCTGTTGTTGTTTAGTCAGTAAGTTGTGACCAGCTCTGTGCGACCCCATGGACTGTATCCCTCCAGGTGCCTGTGTCCATGGGATTTCCCAAGCAAGAATACTGGAGTGGGTTGCCATTTCCTTCTCCTGGGGGTCATCGTGACCCCAGGGATCAAACCTACATCTCCTGCTTGGGCAGGAGGTTTTTCTACCACTGAACCACCTAGGAAGCCCACTAAACAGGCTACTTTCATGATTAAGAACAAAATGTGAAAATGTTTATTTGTCCTTCATAACAACACAAGTAAAGATGAAGTTGAGTGGGTTCATATTTGAATGGAAGACTGCAGAGGGGTAGTAGGAAGGAATGCTGACTGTGTTGAATTTGTACTTTCTAACAAGAAATTAACTGCAGCCATGAAATTAAAAGACGTTTACTCCTTGGAAGGAAAGTTATGACCAACCTAGACAGCATATTAAAAAGCAGAGACATTACTTTGCTGACTAAGGTCCATCTAGTCAAGGCTATGGTTCTTCCAGTAGTCATGTATGGATGTGAGAGTGGACTATAAAGAAAGCTGAGTGCTGAAGAATTGATGCTTTTGAACTGTGGTGTTGGAGAAGACTCTTGAGAGTCCCTTGGACTCCAAGGAGATCCAACCAGTCCATTGTAAGGAAATCAGTCCTTAATATTCATTGGAAGGACTGATACTGAAGCTGAAACTAATACTTTGGCCACCTGATGTGAAGAAAAAACCCTGATGCTGGGAAAGATTGAAGGCGGGAGGAGAAGTGGACGACAGAGGATGAGATGGTTCGATGGCATCACTGACTCAATGGACATGAGTTAGAGTAGGCTCTGGGAGTTGGTGATGGACAGGGAAGCCTGGTGTGCTGCAGTCCATGGGGTCGCAAAGAGTTGGACCCAACTGAGCGACTGAACTGAAAGATAATATATTATTCCTAAGAAGTTTAACAGAGCTTTTGGAAAATTCTATTTTTGAGCCAGGATACTTTTCTTACTTTTGACAGTGATTAGAATTTTCCATTACACTGGTCA
Organism: Budorcas taxicolor; assembly: GCF_023091745.1. Lineage (NCBI taxonomy): Eukaryota > Metazoa > Chordata > Mammalia > Artiodactyla > Bovidae > Budorcas > Budorcas taxicolor. The sequence continues at coordinate 25,217,347 of NC_068913.1, read as the reverse complement.
GTTCTTGTAGATGACACCACTCTTTGATGACTTTTTTGAACTTACATTTTGGATTGCATTTGAGTATGTTATGATTATCACTAAATAGTTGTATTCCTACTAAGTTGTTTGTCAAATAAAATGTTAAATTCCTTACGCCTTTCACATTGGCTATTTCAGAGTTGAAAAAGCTTCTCAGAGAAATATTTATTATTTACAGCATGCAAATATTTTAATAAGCAAGTTTCTTTGCTGGGAGCTAAGAGTGAGGCTGGAAGAATGTCTTAGAGAAAAGGCACTTATAAAGGGCACAATTCTGAAAATAACTAAAGGCAGCAAAACAAGCAGGGTTCATTTTCAGAAGTTTTGGAGCCACTTGGGTTCTTGAAACAATACTGATGATGTCAGTGCTATAGAAATAGTCACTAATGATTATCTTATTCATTCAACAAGCATTTATCTAGTACCTACCGTAAATCAGTAACTGTGCTGGGCATTTGGAATATAATAAAATATATGACAGATACTTTGTCTAGATACTTCCTGTAAATTCTGTGATTTTAGGGCAGGCAAGAAATAGGTTTCATTACATATGCCAGCATTAATCAACTATTAGTATTTGCCTCCAGTGCTTTGTACAGAGGAAATGTCTGAGCCTGCCTGTTGGTGCCGCAGTAAACTATTTAAATTGTTTATTTATTATCGTGGCTGTTTGAGTGTCTAGTGGTAGCAGGTATGTGATGTATTTGCTATCCCTGTTCTACAACTTTCTTTTTTAGAATTGGCATTTCACTGAAAAAAAGTAGTTGTGCTTTATAGGTATCATATTTATATAAATATAAATATAATATGAGCAGATTAATAATTTTTATATTAAACTGCAGAAATGACTTATGATGCTAGAGTCTTCATCCTTTACAAACTCGTATTTATTTTTAGATCTAATGAATCACCATTTGCCCTTTGCTTCACAATGAACTTAGAGAGGTGAATGTTGTTGAGAATTTTAGTCCTGTCTCAATGATAGCTTGTTTTTGGCCAAGTGCCATAACCATGATAGAAGTTTTAGCAAAAAACATTAGAGAATGTTAACATTTCAAGCTTCTAAAGATCATTTAAGATAAAAAAGTACAGAAGCTAAATGGGTAAACATTACAGTTCATTTTGATAATGATCGGCTATTGTCTGCACCGTGCCATCTGTCTTTATATCTCCCCATATGTAGCAATTAACAGTAAACTTGTTTATGTTTTTACAAGATCTAAACAGTGCTGGGTACTTAGTAAAGGCTCACTGAATGCTTGTTATTTGATAGATGGCAGGTCTATGTGTCCTAAGTCTTTTTTCAGCTCTATACTGTGCATATTTTATAAGAAATGAAAAACCTAATCTTTCTGAGTCTGAATTCTATATAATATTAGCATACCAAATGTTGAGGTATATTAACATTATCAAAGGCAAAAAACAGTAAGCATGTTATAAATAAATAATAAACTGTATAAGACTGACCTTACGGATAGTAAATCAGAATAAAGTTAATCTTGGAACCTAGAGACAAATTTTCTCAAGAAGGTCAGGTTTAAGTTAGTCTTTGTCAGGATTTCCATAATTAGAGAAAATGAGAAAAGATTTTTTTCCAAGGCATTAGAGAAAATAGCCTTAGTGGAAGGCCAAAGTATTTTCTAAAGAATTAACTCATTATTTCATGTGTGTATTTATTTCATTTCACTCATTTATTCAATGCCCAAAAAATTGCTTGTGTACCTATAGTGCAGATTATAGGAAGCTGCAAAATGGAATAAACAGGGGATTGAAGCAACCACTTAATTTAAGGTATTTGTGGAATACCTAGATGAAAAGCTCAAGTTAATATATGACTCTGTGGGCTTGGATTTTACATGAAAATTAGGGACTCAGATAAGTTTAGAAGGCTTGTCATATAGGTGTCAGTGTATCCATAGATATGGTGAGGTCACTAAGGCAAAAAGTATGTAAAGTCAAGACCCGCAAGATACAACTCTGGGCCAAAGTGTTGTGGAAATTAAGAAAAGTTGATAACAGAAATTAGAAAATAGAGAGGTAGAAGTATCATCAAAGAGCATAATATAAAAAGTAAGTGCCAGATTATAAAACATAATTTACTATTGTCTCCCAGATTATAAACTAGATCTGACATAGCATGAACATTAATGAGTTATCTCTTATTTGTCTACTGCTGTGTCATTGATAGTGACTGCTGCTGCTGCTAGGTCACTTCAGTTGTGTCTGACTCTGTATGACCCCATAGATGGCAGCCCAAGAGGCTCTTCCGTCCCTGGGATCCTCTAGGCAAGAAAATCTGGAGTGGGTTGCCATTTACTTCTCCTTGATAGTAACTAGATATCAGTAAATTATTATAAGTGCACAGCATAATTAATTTAAAAATCTGTATATTTTGTATATATAATTGTTTCAAAGAAAAATTGGTTATAGAACAGAGAAATGCCCATGTATAGTAAATGTATGTTTACTTTCCTATTACTGAACTACCTTTATAAAATTTAATGAGAATAAACTTTCAGAAACTTTTATTGAGATGATTAATTATATATTGTTCAAAGTAAAGTACTTAACTGCTATGAATTGATTGATTTATTTAAGAATGGGTATTGATAACCATATGATACAACATAGCAGCGTAAACATTTTCCTACAAGTGGAATGAATATTTTATTTTTGGAGGAATGTATGCTCAATTACAAAACTGTGATAAACTGCATTGGTACAAGATAAAATGTACAGGAAATTATGGACTGAGGTAAGCCCTACGTATTTAATTGTTAAAACATGATAGAGTCTCAAAGTCTCTAGAGTGGACCATGATGTAAAATAAAAACCTAGACTGAATTCTTACTTGCATTTTCCAAGAATTACATAGGATATTTTTGGCTTTTCATTACTCATTTTGATGAGCAACGTAATTCTTTTTCTTTGTATGTAATACTCCCTTTGGCAAGATGTCATTGCTCATCTCTGTAGGTTTAAATTTTAGTGATTGCCATCACAAGGATTTATAACATTTAGTTATAAAGAATTCTTACAGTGTTTAGATTATAAAATCTAGAGGGCATGTCCTTGCAGTTTGATAAAAACATTCTGTCTTGAAGATGCAGTGGCAGGGATTTCTTTTTCCACTATTTTCTTGGAACTACTTAATGTCTTTATCTTCCTTTTGAGGCATCTGAAATTTGCCTTCGTGCCAGGAAGCAAGGAGTGCACAGCTTATTAATATAGACTGAGTGCTGAAATATGAACAGAGACTATGGTAGCTTCTTAGGGTTACACTTTAATTCCATCAGAACCCCTTGAGGTAGGTACTGTCTTCTCATTTCATGTATTAGGGAAGATTTACCCTCTTCTCCACTTCTAAAGAGGGAAACTGGAAAATGGAACATTAGAAAAGTTGAATGGAAGAGAAACAGTTCATGAAAGGAAGTGGAGAGTTAAAGCGAAGGTGGGAGGAAGGCCTGAGATTGGGGGTAGAACCAGAGTCACCGTGCATAGAACTTCTCTAAGTGAGATTGTGAGCACGGAAGCTATAGAGGAGTGGTGACCAGGGCTTTTCCAGTGGTCATGTATGGATGTGAGAGTTGGACTGTGAAGAAGGCTGAGCGCTGACGAATTGATGCTTTAGAACTGTGGTGTTGGAGAAGACTCTTGAGAGTCCCCTGGACTGCAAGCAGTTCCAACCAGTCCATTCTGTAGCAGATGAGCCCTGGGATTTCTTTGGAAGGACTGATGCTGAGGCTGAAACTCCAGTACTTTGACCACCTCATGCGAAGAGTTGACTCATTGGAAAAGACTCTGATGCTGGGAGGGATTGGGGGCAGGAGGAGAAGGGGACGACCGAGGATGAGATGGCTGGATGGCATCACGGACTCGATGGACGTGAATCTGAGTGAACTCGGGGAGTTGGTGATGGACAGGGAGGCCTGGCGTGCTGCGATTCATGGGGTCGCAAAGAGTCAGACACGACTGAGTGACTGAACTGAACTGAACTGACCAGGGAAGGTTAAAGGAAAATGTTAATAGCTCCTTCTTCTGTATTGAATTGTAAAACCTTCCATATAGTCCACATTGTTGTCAGTGAGAAACTGACCTCAGGAGGGTTCTTGGTCAGACTAGAGCCAGAACAAAGTTCACTTAGATGAAGATTACATGTTGATGATGAAATGGAGAAGCAGAGATGTTAAAAACAGTGCAGTCCAGGTCTGTCTGATGCCAAATCTCATATGTTGCTACTCCATTAGCATGCCATTTGAGATCAGCTATCAGTCCAAGAGGAAACACCTCAGAAACACTGCTATATCCTTTGTTGATGATAGCTTAGTAATTATTCTGTTAACGATGCCTGGATAGCTGATTTGATTGTTTTGACAGATATCTGAGAATTAGACATCAGTCAGAGAATCAGTGCTAGTGGTTCTTGAATATAGTAATATGTCCTAAGGAAGTGTACTTCTCAGCTCTGCTGGTATTATTAAGGATGATTCTCAAAGGAGTGAATGGAAGCCTAAGTTAGTTTCACATTCCATTAAAAGTAAACGAGAAAATATGATTCATTTCAGATATTTATATAGGTTAACTACATTTTCTTTTAATAATTTAAAAATATTCAGAGCTTTATTACTGTTTTTCATAAACACTGCTAAGCAAATGAATTTGAAAAATTACTGTTCCAGTTTCAAAAAACACACAGTCAGGCTTTAAAGAGTAATTTAGCAATACTATCTCATAAAATGAAACGCAGTTCAAGAATGTATATTTTTTTTAATGTAAGCAGAAAAATATTGGCTTTAATATATTTTGCCTCCTGCTGGAAATTAGTTCTTGAAGTGCTTGAAACTCAAGAGAAATGACATTTTAGAAGAACAGTGTAAGTAGAAAATGAGTATTTTCTGAAAGTATTTCATAAATTTATGTGATTGGATTAGAACATAGTACCACTCTCTTCAAATAATTAAGTAGCCTCTAAAGTAGTCACCAGCCTTATAAATATAGTAATTTACCTAAGACTATGCATATCAATATCTTAAAAATACTAGTTTACATTACAGTGCTTTATAAGAGAATTTCTCTACTTTGCCACTATTAACATTTGAGGCCAGAGAATTCTTTGGGGCTTGTCATGGGCATCACTGGGTGTGTAGCCAACATCCCTGACCTTTACCCTCTGGATGCCGATAGTGTCCTCAAACCCACCCACAGTCCTAACAATCAAAAGTCTCTCCAGACATTGCCAACTGTCTCCCGGGGAAAAACTGTTACAGTGTGAGAGCTTGTGCCCCATCAAAGTCATCTTTAACTCCATCTGAGCTACCTTCATACATTATTCTAAGGCTTAATACTTGCTTATATTATTCATGGTGGCTCAGGTGATTAAGAATCTGCCTGTAATGCAGGAGACGTTGGTTCAATCCCTGTGTCAGGAAGATCCCATAGAGAAGGGAATGGCAGCCCACTCCAGTATTCTTGCCTGGAGAATCCTATGGACAGAGGAACTTGGTGGGCTCCTCTGGGGTCGCAAGAGTCAAACATGACTTAGTGACTAACTCTTTCACACTTTCATATTATTCATAATTATTACAAAATAATTTAGATTTCCTATTTGTGCTGACTTTCACAAGCTCTGTATAATACTGTAGCTCAAAAAATTAGTATTGTGACCCTTTCCATCTTGGCCAACCAAGATTATTTGTTACTAATGAATAAATTAATTAAAGTCATTTTATTTGAAGATGCTCTTCAGAAGAGATAAAATGTTATTTGTGGAACATTCTGCCTGTGACCAGACTTACTTTGTTGAATGTCAATTTCTTTGACAACTACTCTCATTTTGCTTTTTAGAAATGGACTTCTTATACCTAAGGAAGAGCCCAATAAATTCAAATACAACTAAAAAAAATAGGTGCCATCTGTAATTCTAAACTTAGTTGAAACTTTTAAAAACCAGATTAATTTTTCTGACTCTCCTGTGAGCTGGTTTCTGTATGGGAGTTATGTCACAGTTGGCTAACCTCAGATACCAAAGGAGGTGAGGTTATAGTAGGAATAACAGGAACTGTAAATAAGCAGACTAGAGCTCATATATCTCAAAAGATCATTTCATTAGAGTCCTTTTCCTTGATGATAACAAATCCATTCCTCTTCTGAAAGTGAAAGTGAAGTTGCTCAGTTGTGTCCAACTCTGTGAAACCCTATGGACGGTAGCCCACCAGGCTCCTCTGTCCATGGGGTTTCCCAGGCAAGATCACTGGGAGGGTTGCCATTTCCTTCTCCAGGGGATCTTCTTGACCCAGGGATCGAACCTGGGTTTCCTGCATTCCAGGCAGACTCTTTACCATCTGAGCCACCAGGGAATCCCATTCTAGAGTCCTATTAATGGAATTAATATTTACCTGGGTTGTTTGTGATCGTCTTTTAGTTCATCAGTAGGTCAATTCTTTACAAAATTAGCTCTGAAATATCTCTAGAATTTGCCATTTCCTCTCCATCCCCACCCCTGTGACTTTTGCGTCTAACCGTGAAAGTGAGAGTGTTAGTCACTCAGTTATGTCTGACTCTTTGCAACTACATGGACTGTAGCCTGCCCGGCTCCTCTGTTCATTGTATTTCCCAGGCAAGAAGAATGGATTGGATTGCCATTTCCTTCTCCAGGGCATCTTCCTGACCTAGGGATCAAATGCAAGTCTCTTAGGTTTCCTGCGTTGTAGGCAGATTCTTTCGGAGAAGGCAATGGCACCCCACTCCAGTACTCTTGCCTGGAAAATCCCACAGGTGGAGGAGCCTGATAGGCTGCAGTCCATGGGGTTGCTAGGAGTCAGACACGACTTAGTGACTTCACTTTCCCTTTTCACTTTCATGCATTGGAGAAGGAAATGGCAACCCACTCCAGTGTTCTTGCCTGGAGAATCCCAGGGACGAGGGAGCCTGGTGGGCTGCCGTCTATGGGGTTGCACAGAGTCAGACACAACTGAAGCGACTGAGCAGCAGCAGCAGCAGGCAGATTCTTTTACATCTGAGCCAGCAGGGAAGCCCATTAGAGCTCTGTTTGTACCCTTACAGAGCTGCCTCCAAAATCACCGCAGATGGTGACTGCAGCCATGAAATTAAAAGACACTTGCTCCTTGGAAGAAAAGCTATGACAAACCTAGACAAACCTCAAAACATTACTTTGCCAATAAAGGTCCGTCTAGTGAAAGCTATGGTTTTTCCTGTCGTCATGTATGGATATGAGAGTTGGACCATAAAGAAAGCTGATCACTGAAGAACTGATGCTTTTGAACTGTGGTGCTAGAGAAGAATCTTGAGAGTCTCTTGGACAGCAAGAAGATCAAACCAGTCATCCTAAAGGAAGCCAACCCTGAATATTCACTGGAAGGACTGATGCTGAAGCTGAAGCTCCAGTATTTTGGCCACCTGATGTGAAGAACTGACTCATTTGAAAAGACCCTAATGCTTGGAAATATTGAAGGCACAGAGGAAGGGGATGACAGAGGATGAGATGGTTGGGTGGCATCACTGATTCGATGGTCATGAGTTTGCGCAGGCTCCAGGAGTTGTTGATGGACAGTCGTGAAGCCTGGTGTGGGCAGTCCCTAGGGTGGCAAAGAGTCAGACATGACAGAGTGACTGAACTGAATTGAGAGCTGCCTCACAGGAGCCCTGCCTCTAGACTTCACTGCCAGCACAGTTCTTGCTGAGATATGATTAGAACCATGAGATTCTCCTGCTTATATTTTTGCCATAATTACCAATTTTCCAAAGAATAGTCTGGAGGCCTCAGCCTGGTCTCTGATTCCATTTTTTTTTCCTCCAGTTATCATCTATCATCCCTTTCTCCATAGCCTCTCTTCAGTGCTTTTAAATGATTTATAATACCCTTAGCTGTTACCTGTTTATTTTTCTTTCTTTATATGTATTATTCCTTCAGCCTAGCTAGTTCCTAGTGCTTCTATAGGATTCTTCTCAAATGCCTCATTTTTCGCAAAACCTTTTCTCTAATGCCTAGTCATATGTAATTCTATTTGTATTTATCTCCTCCTTTGCTGTACTATGCTCAGTTGTGTATGACTTTCTGTGGCCCCATGGACTGTAGCCCACCAGGCTCCTCTTTTCATTGGATTTCCCAAGCAAGAATACTGGGGTGGATTGCCATTTCCTTATTCAGCAGATCTTTCTGACCCAGGGATCAAACCTACATCTCTTGCATCTCCTGCACTGGCAGGCAGATTCGTTACCACCGTGCAAGCCCATATTTATCTCCTTGTATTTAATAATTTAATACATACACTCTGTCCTTTGACTTAAGAACAAGTAGGGATACCTACAGAAATGTATCTATTATGTAAAATAAAGATCATTATAAAGTAGCTTCTATAGGAAAATTAAATTAAGATTAACGTTTACAATTTTAATTTTGCAAAGTCAGTATCCTACCTTTAATTTGGTATCTTTTAAATTTTAACACATGCTACCTGAAATTTTAAAATTATATTTTAATGTATCTTATAATATTCTTAAATCCTTACACAACTAGATATAAGTAGTAAATACCCTTTCCTTTTAGGTTTGAAGTGGTTTTCCCATTTTTCTCATACTAAATAGTATATTTTGAAGTTTACTTTTCTATTTCATTCTAAAATATGTAACTTTAATCAAGATCTTTTTAGTTTTCGTTTTGCCTTTTCGGTTTGGGCTCTGACTTTGAAGGAGTGGGTTTAGTAGATAACCTTAAAAACCTTCTCTGTGATTCACCCTTCACCTTGACTCCTTTAGCATCCCTTTAGGCCTGGCAGGTGGTCCACTCAGGGTGGGCATTGGAGGGGAAGACTACACAAGGAGGTGCTGTTTCATGCAGTGGGGCAGGTAGGAGCTGTCCTTTCAGCACCCATTGCTCAGCTATCTGCCCCCAAAACCAACAAAGCCCCCGAAAACCTGTCAGGTGTCTCCCTTAGGTCTTTATGTTCCCACACCTTGGAACCCTAGCACAGAATGGTCTGTTTTTTTTTTTTTTTTGCTTTTGCTATAATTGCAAATTATACCCAATATTTTTTGAAATTTAAATGAGAGAAATATTAATGACATATGAGACCCAAATGATTAATACCTAATATAAAAAATTAATTACATATATAAGAAAGCAGAGTCCCAGTAGAAAATGGACAAAGTGAAAAAGAAGAGACAGAAAATTACAAATGTCTAATAAATATCAAAAGTTGCTCACAGCTTCACTACAACTTAAAGAAGTGTAATTTACAATGGTTTACCATTCCTGGATCATCAAATAAAATAGATTAAGAACAATTCAAAAGCATCCAGCATTTCCTCAGAGCTCAGTGCCATGGGCAAGTCTGCAATTCCTGACTCTGTACTAGTCCTCTTCTCATCACCTCTTGTCATGTCTAGTAGACAATGAGTTCTACTGAGAGTTATTTTAAATAATAATTCCTAAGGGAAAGCACAGAAAACAAAGTAAATTTAAAGGTTTTTGTGACCTTTATAATACATTTAATGCAATAGAAGTAGAGTGGTTGAAATAAAACAGAAATATACAAAATGTTTTGTAAATGCACAAATTAAAAAAAAAAAAATTGTGAAGGTGAATAAGGAGATCCATCCAAGCCACCAGGGAAACCCAAGTTAATGATACAACTACAGTATATGTTAAAAAGAAAAAAAGAAAAGAGAAGTAATGAGGGCCCTTTAAAATATTTAGTCTATAAATGAGCTAGCAGTAGAATTTAGTGGTTGCAATCCATTGAGAGGAGGTTCCTCCACTAGACCCCATGAGTTTGCCGTCTGACTCCATCGTTATTTAACTGTGTAACTTGAGGCAAATAAATCTTCATCTCAGTTTTCTTATATGAAATACAGAAATAATATTACCTTATTGGAACGTTGTTATAACCATTAAATAAATATAAAGGGTTAAACATGTATCTAGGTTATAGAGAACACTTAATAAATGTTACCTATCTTTTTATATTTTTCGATGTATTGATCATTTCCTATTTTTAACCATTTCACAGTTTACTTAGATTATGCTGAAAGTTAAACATTTAAGCACATTTTCTTCTGTTGTAAAATCTTTTTAGTATACTTATATTTGAAAGTATAATTGAGCAGAAATATTTTTATATATTTTCCTGGAGGTTTTAGAGTCTGAAAAGGGGCTTCTGCAGTGGCTCAGCAGTAAAGAATCCATCTGTAATGCAGAAACGCAGAAGACTCAAGTTTGATCCCTGAGTTGGGAACATCCCCTGAGGGGAAAATGACAACCTACTCCAGTGTTCTTGCCTGGGGAAATCTCATGAACAGAGGAGCCTGGTGGCCTACAGGCTATAGGAGCACAAAGAGTCTGATATGACTGACCAACTGAGCCCACGCTAGAATGAGAAAGATAACATGTGCAAATGCAAATAGTGAGAAAAACCCATACATTTATATGATTCATAAATAAACACAGTGGCCGAAGACTGTCAGGGGCCTAGTATTATATATATATGCCAGCTATCTTGAAATAAAATGAGATTGTGGGAAAAATCATCCTGAGTTTGAATTCTGAGTGTGAATTTTCCCTACAGTGGTATCTTGTATCACTACTAAGAGTCATTTTCTTACCCCAATGTAGTAACACAGGGATATAATGTATCATTCACTGTTTATGAAGGAAGTGTTTGGCATCATTCAAAATTCCCAGGGGAAGTCAGTATTTAAATTCTTAGAGCCTTTCTAGAATGTCTCAAAATCTGTGAATTTTCTCTCTTGTTTATATACATAGTCAGACAATTTTGCACATACTAATAGGGTGTTCAAAGATTCCCTGACACTGTCTGTGAATGATTAAATATCCTGAGGGGAGAAACTGAAGGAAGGAGATTGTTATACATGATCCTCTAAACGTGAATAATATTTAACTATGCCATTTGAAACTATAAAATTAGTAAATAAATATGGACTGTTATTGCTATTTAGTTGCTAAGTCGTGTCTGGCTCTTTTGCCACCCCATGGACTGTAGCCCATGAAGCTCATCTGTCCATGGGATTTTCTAAGCAAGAACACTGGAATGGGTTACCATTTGTTTCTCCAGGGGATCTTGCCCACCTAGGAATCAAACCCACGTCTCTTGCATTGCAGGCGAATTATTTACCAATGAGCTACCAGGGAAACCCAGATTAACACTGGAGAAATGAAATGCCTCTTAGTATTTACATATCATCCAATTTTACAGTGTAATAAAAAGAGAATAGAGTATCTGTCTTTAGAAAATGATGCCAAAATGCCATTTTAAAATCATTTTCTTTTGCTTCCTGTCTTATCTCAGTTTTTGTCTGCCCTTCACAAAATCGTTTCCTGAGTTCCAGTTTATTAGGATTATGTACACATATAAAAGAAATATATAATGGGAGATAAATATAGATGTACATGATTGTTGTCAGAGCTCAAAGTTTGTTCAAGAAGCACTTATATTACGAAAGAGGCCAAGAGTTTTCAAGAGTGGATGACTTTTGTCATTCAAAAGTGAATTTGTGTTTTGTAAGAAAATACTTAGCACCTAATAGATCTAAGATACAAAACATTTTAAAACAGGTGCTTGAAGTTACAAAGTTTCAGTTTCTAAAATGACAGAAATGATAGATTATATTTAAAGTATTTATTATGCTGTCTTTTATAGTCAAAGAAGTTACTTAACAAAGGAAATACCTGGCACATTGTTGTTAGACTGTGCCTATCATTGAAGTATGAAAATATAAAGCCACTTCTGCCCATATATGTATAGTTAATGAAATTTTTTCTTGTCATTTTGTTTTAGTGAAAATAAGTAAATACATGTCATCAAATTGTTTCTTATGTCTTGCTACTGTTTTCTGACCATATGGCTGTTTATTGAAATCACCTTAATTTTTGCTACTAGGCCTTTTGTTACAACTTTGGCTATATTTTGCATCTCTTTGGGGTGTGCTTAATGTATATTGAAAGTGACATTATTACATAAAATAATTCTTGGATCTAACATAACTCTTGTGAGATATGCATTTAATCTAATTTAGGTATTAATATTTGCATTTAGCAAAGAAAGGAGGTGAGAAAGGAAGGTATTTATTAAACAACATGAAGATTCCATAATTAAAGCAGCAGTAATCTTCAGTGGTTTGGTAGGAGGAGACTGGAGAAGGAAATTGTGAACTCTTGAAACAATAATGAGAGAGAAAAAAGTGTCTTTCCAACATCCTACACTGCTAGTTACCTCCTTCTCTGCTCTTGTTTGTCTGAAGATGAAAGCCAGTGATCTTTGTACTTCAGTTCTCTTGGTTCATCTTTTTGGAGTCAAGCTTTCCTATCTTTTATGGCACTCACTTATATTATGACTCTGAAAAAACACATATTTGATAATGACATCTTGTCCCTGGGTATGTACTGGGGATTGGTTCCAGAACTTATTTCCTCCTTACCCAATATTGTCACATATGACTGAAGAATCAAATGTCATTACCAAGACTAGTAAGGAGACTCAACTCTGATACCACATCCTTTCACTACCTTCTTTTCTTGATACTCGGGCTTCCCTGGTGACTCAGATGGTAAAGAATCTGCCAGCAGTGTAGGAGACACAGGAGATGCAGGTTTGAATCCTGGGTTGGGAAGATCCCCTGGAGAAAGGAATGGCACCCCACTCCAGTACTCTTGCCTGGAGAATTCCCTGAACAGAGGAGCCTGGTGGGCTACAGTCCTTGGGGTCACAAAGAGTCAGACACTATCGAGCGACTAACACTAACTTTTTGTTATATTCAGATCTCTTGTCCAGGTGCCAACCCCTTTTGCTCAGATTTTGGTTTTCTTACCTGACATACCTTACAGTCCATACTCTCTGCCTGGGTTATCTCTTGATTGCTGACCACAATGCTTTTGCTGCCTGGAAAGCCCTCTGTCCTGTTCTCTGTCCCCTGGTGAACATGTTATTCAGGTCAGACTTGGCTTGTACACTTCCGCTTTGTAGCTCACCTTGATCTTTCCAGCCAGAATCACGTTCTCACCTCCGTGCTTCCAGTAGTGCGCTTGTTCACCGAGCCGCCTCATGTGAAGGTGAATGTGTTTATGTTTGTTTTTCCAGATAGACTATGAGTTCACTGAGATGCAAAAACACTGCTTAATTATGTTTATTTTCTCCAGAACCCACGACAGTGACATGCACTTGTCACTTGATGAGTGTGTGATTGGAATATCAGTGCCTTGCCCACTCTGGCTGGTTTTTATCAGCTCCCTGGATGATCTGCCTGGTGGCTTTGTTGGTCATTAACGGAGGCTCCTGTTCGTATCTTCCTGCTGTTCTAGTGGTTCTTTCTCTTTCCTCTCCTTCCTTGATCTGTTGCCATGTGACACCGTGACAACTTAATATCCCTCATGGAGCTCTCCCACCTAATTATAATACCCTTTTGGCAGGCCAAGTAATTGTGCTCCCTTCAAAGCGAGTGCCACCTCACTAAACAAATTTTGTTTGTGTTCCATGGGGCAGGATCTTAATCTCATGTAGAGTTGATTGTGTCCTTTTGCATATGCCTCCCATTGCTTTTGCATGCATTTCTATGTCTGGATACACATACTTTCTGTTTTTACTTTCCTCAGGATATATACATTCATACCCTACAATAACATGAGAAGAATGTAGTCATGCTAGTTCTTTGATGTATATTACTGTTGGTCTTCAACATCCTTTTAATTGTTATTTTTTAACCTAAAGATCTGCTGTGGACAATCTCTGAAGTATCATCTTATGGAGGCAATTGGAAACAAACAACCTAAAGTGTGGTTCTTGGGTTTTCTTCTTTCAATAGTGCTATAGGCCTGGAAAATCCCATGGACGGAGGAACATGGTGGGCTGCAGTCCATGGGGTCACTAAGAGTGGGACACTTTGAGTGACTTCACTTTCACTTTTCACTTTCATGCATTGGAGAAGGAAATGGCAACCCACTCCAGTGTTCTTGCCTGGAGAATCCCAGGGATGGGGGAGCCTGGTGGGCTGCTGTCTATGGGGTCGCACAGAGTCAGACACGACTGAAGCAACTTCGCAGCAGCAGCACAGGCCAGTATTGGCTCCCCAGGTGGCTTGGTGGTAAAGAATCCACCTGCTAGTGTGGGAGACTCAGGTTCAGTCCTTGGATTGGGAAGATCCCCTGGAAAAGGAAATGGCAACCCACTTCAGCATTCTTGCCTGGGAAATCCCATGGACAGAGTCTGATGGGCTGTAGTTCATGGGGTCGCAAAATAGTCGGACAGAACTTAGTGTCTAAACAATAACAACAGGCCAATATTAGAAAACAGTTTCAGCTCACATTCCAAATTCTTAACACAATCTTGAATATTTATTTGGATTCTGTTGAAAGAATACTCTTAGAGGTCTTATAGGACTTTTTCTATCTACAAACCCCTTGGCATATAATGAAACTTCATCAAAGGAGTGACCACTGCCATATTCTGTTGGTTAAAAGTAAATCACAGTTGTCATCCACAGTTAAGGGGAAGGGATTATTTTAGGGTGTAACTCACTGGGATTCAACCTCAAATGTGTCTCTCACACTCATGGGCAAAAACTTAAGCTTGCTAACATAAGTTCATTGTGAAGAGAAATTTGGCAGCATATAGTAAAGTGTGCTCTAAAAAGCCAGCAATCACATGTATATTTATGTGCCTGATAGATATATGAAAAAATGTCCAATTGCATTATTGCTCTTAATAATGAAAAATAGGAAATAAAATATAAATTCTATAAGTAGAAAAGTAGATGGATAAATTTGACATATTCATAAAAAGTCTATTGAAATATAACTGATTCATGATGTTAGTTTCAGTTGTACCACAGTGATTCAGTTCTATGTAGAGAGATTGTTCTGCACATGTATTCTTTTTCAGATTCTTTTCCACTTTTTCACTGTGCCATACAGTGTGTCCTTGTTGGTTATCTATTGTGTATGTAGTAGTGGGTGATCATCCCTCCTACTTTGTCACTCCCTACCCCACTCCAGTACTTTGGCCACCTCATGCGAAGAGCTGACTCATTGGAAAAGACTCTGATGCTGGGAGGGATTGGGGGCAGGAGGAGAAGGGGATGACCGAGGATGGGATGGCTGGATGGCATCACGGACTCGATGGACGTGAGTCTGAGTGAACTCCGGGAGTTGGTGATGGACAGGGAGGCCTGGCGTGCTGCGATTCATAGGGTCACAAAGAGTCGGACGTGACTGAGCGACTAAACTGAACTGAACCCCGCTTTCTTCTTTGGTATCCACACATTTGTTTTTTAATGTCTATGAGTCTATTTCTGTCTTGTAAATAAGTTCATTGTATCATTTTTTGTTTTAGATTCCACCTAAAAGCAGTATTATATGGTATCTGTCTGACTTACTTCACTTAGTATCATAATCTGTAGGTCTATCCATGTTGCTGCAAATGGCATATTTCATTTGTTATTACAGCAAATGACATTCCATTGTGTATATATACCACATCTTCATCCATTCATCTATCATTGGACACTTAGGTTGCTACCATGTCTTGGCTGTTGTTAATATTGCTGTATTAACATTGGGGTACATATATGTTTTTGAATTAGAATTTTTCTCTGGATATATGCCCAGGAGTGGAATTGCAGATAACTCTAGTTTAGTTGTGAGAGGAACCTCCATACTGCTCTCCACAGTGGCTGTATCAATTTACAGTCCCTCAACACTAAAGGAGGGTTCTTTTTTCTGCACACTCTGTCCAGCATTTATTATTTGTAGATTTTTTGATGATTGGTACTCACCAGAGTGAGACAATACCTCATTGTACTTTTGACTTATGTTTCTCTGCTAATTAGAGCTATTGAGCACCTTTTCATGTACCTATTAGTGATCTGTATGTCTTCTTTGGAGAAAAGTCTTGCTTAGATCTTCTGCCTATTTTTTCACTGGGTTGTTGTTCTGATATTGATCTATATGAGCTGTTTGTGTAATATATTTTGGAAATTAAACTCCTGTTAATTGCGAAGTTTGCAATCTGTAGGTTGTCTTTTAGTTTGATCATTTCCTTTGCTGTGCAAAAGTTTGTAAGTTTGATTAGGTCCCATTTGTTTATTTTTATTTCCATTATTCTAGGATTCACATTCAAAAAGATATTGCTGCAATTTATGTCAAAGAGTGTTCTGCCTGTATTTTTCTCTGAGTATCCAGCCATATAGTTTGGTCTTTAATTTTGCCTTTAGTTTTGTGTATGGTGTTAGAGAGTCTTCTCATTTCATTCTTTTGCATGTTGTTGTTTACTCACTAAGTCGTGTCCAACTCTTTTGCAACCCCATGGACTGTAACCCATCAGGCTTCTCTGTCCATGGGATTTCTCAGGCAAGAATACTGGAGGGGATGCCATTTTCTTCTCCAGGGAATCTTCCTGACCCAGAGGCTAAACTCACATCTCCTGCATTGGCAAGCAGATTCTTTACTGCTGAGCCACCAGTGAAGCCCTCTTTTACGTGTAGCTGTCCAGTTTTCCCAGGACCACTTGTTGAAGAGACTTTCTTTTCTCCGCTGTGTTTTCTTGCTTCCTTTGTCATAGGTTAATTTACCATAAGTGCATGGGATTTTTTTTCAGGGCTTTCTATCCTGTTATGTTGATCTATGTGTCTGTTTTTGTGCTGCTACCATACTCTTTTGGTGACTGTGGCTTTGTAGTATAGGCTGAAGTCAGAAACCCTAATTCCTCTAGGTCTGTAATTCTTTCTCAAGAATGCTTCTTTAGCTATTTAGTGTCTTTTGTGTTTCCACATACATTTAAACATTTTTTTCCTAGTTCTATGAAAAATACCATTGGTAATTTGGGATTGCATTGAATCCATAGATTGTTTTGAGTAATATCGTCATTTTAAGTATTAATTCTTTAATACAAGAACATTGTGTATCTTTCTATCTGTTTGAGTTTGCTTCCCTTTCTTTCATAGTTTTCAGAGTACTTGTCTTTTCCCTCCTTAGGTAGATCTATTCCAAGTTATTTTATTCTTTTTTGATACAATGTATTGATACAATGAATACTTTTGTTCCACAGAGCAGTAAAAATGAATGAATCAGAGCTATACATTCACATATATATATAGATAAAATATATGTATGAATGTATGTAGATATTTATTTATAGAAGAATTGAGTGAAAAATGCAAGATATAGAAAGTGTTATACAAAGTATATAAAGTGACAAAACATATAAAATGATACTATATAGTGTTTATACCTACACACATCTATCTATTTATTGATATGTTACAGACACAGTAAAAGAAAAAAAGAAGCTAGAAGTGATAAATAGTGGTGTTAACATCTGAACTTTAGAAGATGTGAGTGAATTTGTATGCATGAAAAAAATGTATGCTTACCAGTTGGAAAAATATCAGTTGTAACTAAGAACTTTTTAATTTGTATTTCAATAAGAAACTTTTTTCAAAGGACACCTGGGGATCTATTTGCTATATTCCATGCAGACAGTTTTTAAAATTTAATCTGGAATTTTTCTGTTCTTAGAAATAAGCCTCAGGAGGCTAATAAGGTGAAGTTTATTCCTTGAAAGTTGTTCAGTTATAAGTTCCCTTATAAAAAGTATCTTGAATATTATGAGATTTCATATTTGACTATGGTATTATTTCTATCATTAAAATTGATGGAAATCCAGAAATTCAGTTGTACTATAGGTTTAGGAAAAATTTAATTACTAGTATTTATTGCACCGTCTAAATTGAAACTAATGCCATAGTATAACTATAAAATGATATTTTTATATATTGTGTTCTGCATGTTTTACATTATCTTTTAATTTTTATTGCTTTTGCCCTATTCTCAGGGTAAACAAATATCTTTTAAAGTGCACATGAGCTATTCTTCAAAAGAATAGAATTTTATCTAAAGCCATTTGCAATCAAAATAGTGTTAATATTTAGAAATTAAAATGAGAACAATGAATTGAATATAGAAAGAATCTGGTCTTTCCAAAAACATCTATTCAAAAACGCTTTTGAAATATCTGAGACTAAAAGAGTTTAATCACTTTTAACTTAGGAAAGCAACATGCTCAATCAGTCTCTGACAAAATGGGTACATGTGTTTTGAGTGTGTGTGTACTTGTGTAAGCGTATGAGAGTCAGCTATGTCTGTTGATTAATGGAAATACACATTTACAGAATCAAATGTTCAGATCTTCATCCTTGTCCAATGTGTCATAGAAACAGCTGTAACAAACATCTCAAGATTAAAAGTATATGCCTTAAGTGGAAGGGATATACAGCTTGTCTCTGAAAGAACTTTGAAGATAGAATCTGTTAGTTGGAAAGAGTTCTCATGGGTGATTTAGGCTCTCCTTGAATTTACAAGTGCTGCTAAATTTAGGCCATTCTAACCAGGAGAGGCTGAGGTGTGCTATTTCTCTGCTGATCTCCAAACAGCTGCTGCTGTTCCTCAATCTTTTTTGAGATAGACCTGATTTAAAATATTACAACCTCATTTCACACCTTGAATTCTTCTCAGAAAGAGTGATTTAATTTCAGTACCTTTTTAAAGAAACCTCTTGTACATTACAACCTTTGTCATATGGTTCAGTTCGTCACTGTTTCTGGTTTCTGAAGGACGTCCTACAGGCTGTCTGGAATGCATTACCCTACAGCATGCTTCTCCTGAGGAATTACTCCAGAATTTTAGAATAATTCCATAACTAAAACAATCTTTTTGTGTATGTCTCTTTGGTTATAGAAATGTTCACTTTTTTTTGCCCTTCATGACAATTAACATATGCCTGATTTCATTAGTTGATTTGTTCCTTTTGTAATTATGAGGACAAACTTCTGCAGGCTAAAAGTTTAACTTGTAAAAAAAAAAAATTCCTTCTTTCCATTCAGTTATTCAGTGTAGTAAATATAGTGCCTTCCACAACATATTTAATACCCCCTGAACAGCAGCAGCAGCAGAGATTATTTAAATTATCATTTTGCCCAAGGTAGGATATAAAGAAATTAAATATTGTTCCAAGTAACAGTTTTAGGGCAAATATGGCTTTGAGGTTACCATGCTAAAATTGTGTTTTCTTAGTCAGTTTAGAGTTTATGGTTTACTTCTATATGCTTAATGATACAAATTGGACATTATTCTGTAGGTAATAAAGAACCATTAAAGGATGTCAGAGGTCAGATCAGAGGTCAGATTCACAAATGCCGATGGGTTCTTAGAAAGGGTACCTTGATTGCAGTGCTGATAATGGAATAAAGAGGGCTGGGGTCAAATGAATGAGGGAAGATGTCATATAGATATTTTGTAATGCAGTGACCAGAGGGATGGAGACAATGTATGTTTTGCTTATAGGATGTCATGTGAAATTTAAACTAACCACCATTTTTTTACATAAATTTTAGGGAAAATAGTTACATTCAAAAAATGTACAAGCTCACTTCTAAAAGTTTCTGTAGTTTATGGTAAAAAAAAAATCACTAATCTTGAACCCTTGGTAATTTTCAGTTCAGTCCAGTCTCTCAGTCATGTCCAACTCTTTGCGACCCCATGAATCGCAGCACGCCAGGCCTCCCTGTCCATCACCAACTTCTGGAGTTCACTCAAATTCACGTCCATCAAGTCAGTGATGCCATCCTGACATCTCATCCTCTGTCGTCCCCTTCTCCTCCTGCCCCCAATCCCTCCCAGCATCAGAGTCTTTTCCAATGAGTCAACTCTTCGCATGAGGTGGCCAAAGTACTGGAGTTTCAGCTTTAGCATCATTCCTTCCAAAGAACACCCAGGACTGATCTCCTTTAGAATGGGCTGGCTGGTAAAAGATGTTTAATATTCTATTGCTGATATCTACCTGTGTGTCCGTAAATTGAATACAGCTCTGTGTTTTTGTACTGTGGATTTGCTACAAGCATTACTTGTTCCTCAGAGCAAAGATCAAATTTCATTTGGTAAAAAGGTCCCTGGTGTACTTCAATAATGATTTTCCTTAGGCAGTTGTGTACTGTAACTTGAAGTTGAATAACATCTTTAGAGTTGATTATTTTCAAGGGATTAAATGTTTGAAGGATACTAGTTCTTCCAGCAATCATCAATTTACAGGAAGTGCCTGAGACTGAATTTATTATTTTTTTAATTAATAGAAGATTATAAGCACCTGCATTCTTAATTCAATACAAAATCTGAATGTATTATATTGGAGGCTCTTCAGGAAAGGAGTTAATATTTGGAGAATTATTTTTAGTGAATTTCTGGTTTCTTAAGCTAGATGTCGAAAACAGTAAAGAAACGTTTATCAGTTTACCATAATCAGCACTCTAGGTACTGTTTCTGTTGAAGAAGTCCCAGGTCAAATAGATTGAAAAAGCCTTTTAATGGCATTCTTCCTTGATCAGTGTTCCATCCTGGAGGTGGAAGGAAAGGGTTATCCTTTTTCCTTTTCATTTTCTCCTCTTTATTTGGGCTTAAATTTATACTTGGAAAATCTTTATAGAAGACAAACAAGCCTTGTTTCCTGTCAAAATATAACACCAACAAAAAACTGGCATATGAAATGTATCTTTTCTTTTTCTGAGTTCATGATCTTTGCCTTTGAGTAATATATCCTGCTAGGTTTTGATTTTTTGTTCCAAGATTCTCAGTCTTTGAGCAATCCATCACTGCAAAGTCCAAAGTTAGAAGAAAACCCACTTTAAATATTTATACTCCACTCCCAAAGGCTCTACTCCTCCCTTCAGAGGGAGATAGAAAATACTTGGCCATATGAACTTGACTGTATAATGTAAGAATAGTAAATTAACAGCTAAACACTCATATACTCACATACATTTTGCATATTTGAACATCTATGAAAATGTAATCACCGTCACCATAGTAAAATGATACTTCTTGTACTTTTTGTGTGTGTCAAATATTGCTCCAAGTCACTTGTTCTTTTCACTGTCCCATAAGAAAGTACAAAATACTCTATGCTTTAAAAAAACCATTTATTGCACTCATGGACTCAGTGGGTCAGGCTTTTAGAATGGGTTTCGTGGGTTCACTTGTTTTTTTTTTTCCTACTCTTTGGTGCCTCTTCTGGGAAACTGCCAGCTTGAAGAAGGGGACTGCTTGATAACTTGGGGTGGGATCATCCGAAGGCGTCTTCACTCACATACTTGAGAGTGATTTTGGATGTTGACCGAGACTCCCCTGGACTGTTGACTGATACAGCCACACATGGCATCTGCAGGTGGTCCCTTCACATGACTGCGTCAGGCTCTCTTCCAGAGCATCATAGAGCATCACTTCCAGTGTAATCTACTGGCGAAAAACTAGCTGTAATGTACTCACACAAGGAGGAAACAGACTGCACCTGTTGGAAAGGTACGATATACAGAGATCTAGAAGGGTATTTATACTCAAGTTCACATTGAGAAAGGTTGTGCCCAGGGCATGATCATCGTTTCCCCTTACCGTCTATCCTCTATCCTGAGGGTATCCTCCTTGAGACTATGTGTGAAAAGAAGAAGAAAATTCACGTAAAGTAATTTTCTTAAGAAGAATAAAATAGTCAGGTTAAAAACCAGGAGTCCAAAATGCAGACTATTAATACAAAGCTTGATTTATTTCCCTGTTTTACATCATCAAAGATTTCCCTTGAAAGTGTTGGCAGAGTTCAAAAATAACACAATTATGAATCTTATATTAAGCCACCCACACAGTCTTCTAAAAGGTTTGTAGACTTCTAATCTGTTTCCCATATATGCATACTGTATATATGTATAAATTAAATACTATAGATATATCTTAGATCCTTACTTACAAAAGCAAGGAAAGAGAAACTGCTATGGAGAATCTTTTATTTGTTATGCACCAAGCACATGTTATTTCATTAATAATACCTATGGGAGGTGCATGGTATTATCTACTTTTCATGAAAAAGGAATTAAAGCTCAGATAGATTAATTAAATTGCTTTACCTCAGGAATACAACTCAAAACTTGAATGGGGATACAGAGCTATCAGATTCAGAAGTGGTAGTTTAAGAATATATTAAGAATTAACCAATTAAAATCAGGCTGTTATAATTTTAAATTAATGAAAAGCAATATCCCATTAGTTTTTAACTCTGCCTGTTGTTTATACTACATGCCTTTAATGAGCTCAGTTTACCACACTGGTGTATAATTGTTTTCAATTATACACTGTTACTTTCCTCTTCCCTTATCATTGCCTAACTAATCTCTCAGCTAATAATAGATATATAGAGATATAAAAATTGAGAAAACCAAAATTGTCGATCAGAAGTCTTTCATTTTATCAGCACCAAATCTATAAAACCACTTGTGTCTATACACATTGGTAAGATTAATTTTGGTCCTTATGTAATGCATGGAACTTATCTTCTCCTGCTGTTAAGGACTTTTAAAATCCTTTATAAAAGGACTTTGAAACCCCAGTCAGTTGCTCTCTTTCCTGAAGTTTGAATCACTCTTACTATAAATTATTCTCTTCAATTTACAAGTTTTTTTCCCAGGGAGCCCTACAAACAGATGAAATCCACTGCCCATTCTTCTCTCCTCTCCATAGCTCCTTTCGGCCGTCCATTCACCCCCACAATCACAGTTCTCAAGGAGTTGATGATATTCACAGTCTTCCCAAATCCAGTTTTACTATGCAACCCATTTCAGTTTGGCATAGTCAGCTTCAGAGAAATTGCTTTGTTGAAGTCACCAGAGACCAGCATATTGCCATTGGATGTTTCAATTCTCTTCTTATTTAACTGCTTAGCAACGTTTGAAAAGTGCCTTTCTTCGTTGTCCTTAAAAGATTCTTTTCTTTCCCTTCTGTAGTTGGTTTAACACCACATTCTTTTTTCCCCCAGTGTTTTTCCACTTGTAATCGCTAATTTGGAAATGCCCTAAAGCTTTGTCTGGGCCCACTTCCTCATGCCACACACTTTGTGCTGATGTGCTTGATATTTCATATTTGTCCCTTCAGATTCCCTACTTATCCTCCTCCCACTTGGGTTGGTGACTCATGGGGCGGTTTCCTATGGGCTGCACCAGTGGCTGTCTTTGCACTATGGCTTATGATTGGGTTTGGTCAGTGTGACGCAAGGGAGGATACTGGAGAGTTGGAGGATAACACGGTGGGGGAAGTTATTGCCCATCTCCTCCCAGCTAAATCATTGAAAGGGAGATACATTCTAGTACCCTACTATACAAGTCTGTGCTTCCTATCGTGATTTTGTATACTCTGGGGTTTCTTAGCTGCAACATCTCTAGTCCCTTTGGGCTTAGGGTCAGTAAGTTCCCAGCTTTTTCTAGAGCAGGATACAGCACCAGCCTCTAATAGCTTTTCTAATCTCTGTCTACACTTCCTAAATAATCCTTTTATTAAACTCCTACTTATTCATTTTAATGGTATCTTCTGTTTCCTACTGGGATCCTGACAAATGGGATCCTTCACCAGGAAACAAAGACTGAGATGGAGTTACAGAAACAAAGGCTTATCTGGAAGTTATTCCTGTGAAAGATTAAAAAAGAAGAAAAGGAAGATAAGGCAGAAAGAGCCTTCAGACAACAATGTAGCTCAAGTACCTGAGAAAAGAAGGAAGGTGGAAGATGCAGCATTGGTTATGAATAGCATCAGATTATAATGCAGACAGGCCAGTCTCAGCCAGTCCACTGGGGAGTTTTGGAGCAAATATGGATCTTTAAAGGATTCCTCCATTGGACAAAGTGGCATGACCTTCATACATCCATCATCTTTCATCATCAACCTTTACTTCTGAAGAATGTGACCTTGCTTCAAAAGCTACATGTATTCTGAAGGAAAAAGAACTCAAAACTGTCAGCTAACTGAACCCTTTGCAGCTGAATGCAAGTTCTTTCTTGAAGGCAGAGCTTGGTAGCACAGCTTTATGGTCGCCGTATCAGGGAAACTGTATTTCCGTATCCTCACATATTGTCTGTATCAGAAAATTCACAATATCATGCCACCGTATTTTTTTAATTAGTTCTAGGCTTATCTCACTTTCTAATAATCCTTTAAACCTAGAGTTCTCTTCACAAATTTACCACATCCCAAAACAAATATACTGATTTTTCTCTTCTTCTTAAACTTGATACTGCTCTAGTATTTAGAAACTTTAAACTCCACCCTTATGTACCCTATGTTGTTGTTGTTGAGTTGCTAAGTCATGTCTGACTCTTTGTGACCCCATGGACTGAAGCCTGCCAGGCTCCTCTGTCCAAGGGATTTCTCAGGCAAGAATAACTGGAATGGGTTGCTATTTCCTTCTCCATGTCATCTTCCTGACCCAGGGGTTGAACAGTTGTCTCCTGCAGTGCTTGGTGGGTTCTTTTCCACTGAGTCACCAGGGAAGCCCTGTATACAACTGTGCTCAAGCCAAAACTATAGGAGTCATTCCTGACCCCCTCATCCTGGACACAGTGTATCCTATTGTGTGATATGACTCCAGAAATGTATCTTGATTTTGGCTTTTCACTGTCACCTCTAGTGTGACTTTCCTACTTAAAGCCACTACCAGCTCTTATCCAGTTACTGGAATAGCCTTCTGTTTTGGCCTTCCCACTTCCATTCCTGTTATCTTCCAATCCATTGAAGAAGAAAAAAAAAAAAACTTTGTAAGATATATGGGGAATATGTTTGTCTCCTGTCATAGATGTCAGTGGCTTCCTAATTTACTTGAGCTAAATCCTCAACATGGCCTCTGAGAAAGTTCATGCTGTGGCTTTTACCTGTTTCTGAGGTCTAATCCCCTTCCCCTCTTCCTCACCAGGCTTCAGTCACACTTGCCTTCTCTGGAGGTCTTCTAATATTTATATTCTTTTGTTTTGTGTTTGTCTCTTCACTTCCAGGTTCTGCTCAAAATGTTTTTCTTCTCACTCAAGTTTATAACTATTACTCAACTTTTATGATTTAATTTAAATAAAACTTCTCTGTGTACTCTACTTTGGAACTCTTAATCTAAACCAGGGCTCTTTCATAGAGTTCCATTACCTGTATCTCATATAACTTACTTACAGTTTGGGGTGGTGGTAAAGAATCCTCCTGCCAGGGCAGGAGACGCAGGAGGTGTGGATTCGATCCCTGGGTTGGGAAGATCCCCTAGAGGAGGAAATGGCAATCCACTCCAGTATTCTTGCCTGGGAAATCCCATGGACAGAGGAGCCTGGCAGGCTACAGTCAATGGGGTGGTGAAGAGTCAGACATAACTTAGTGGGTGAGCACACACACTGCAGCTTATAATTATTTATTTCAGTAGTTGGTTTGTTTTCCAGGCAAGAATACTGGGGTGGGTTGCCATTTCCTTCTCCAGGGGATCTTCCTGACACAAGAATTGAATCCACATGGCTCAGTGGATTCTTTACCCCTAAGCCACCAGGGAAGCCCCTTATCCAGACATTGTTTTTGCCTCATTCGTGAAGAGATTGATTTCTTTTCCTAATTCTGGAGAAATGTTTTAATTCAGGTACAACAGGCCGAAGAGCCTTATCCAACTCCTCCACTATGTGTATTTCCTACCACCAACTAAGCAAAGTGGCACATCCATTGACTAGTTGAGAATGCACTCCAACAGCCAGCAGAGTGGATTCTTCCTGGCTTTCATTTTACGAGCCCAGAGAAATCCCCATGCAGGAAAACAGTAAGTCTGTTGAAAGTGTCATAAGAAATCTCAGCTGAATACTGCTATTTTCTTTGTATACATTTATACAGAGGCAGAGACTATAAGGAAATGTTGCCATCATTCCCACCTCCTTCTGAGGCATAGCTATGCCTCTTGATTTAATATTACACATGCAACATTTTTCTTTACAGACTTATGATACATTATTTCAGCTAGTTTAAAATATTTGCTTAGGAAATATGAAATGTTCGTTCATCTAGTTTAAAACATTTGATTAGGAAAACCGTCTTCATTTTTACCCCACCCTTACTTATTTTCTTATTTGGCTGCATGCCATTTGGTGAGAGTTGGAAATAACCAGAATTGTGAAAATCAAAAGGCTTCCATTAGGAGAAGATTCAGAAGGAGAAATTCTATTCAGAGCACACTGGTGTTGGGATTAACCAGATCAAAGAACCAGAGAACTTACTTTGAATCCTTCAGGGATGTCATTACCCTCTAAATACCTCTTGCTGAAATGCAAATGGATTAGATCAATTCAGAAATCCTGTCCTTGATACAAAAAGTGCAGACCTAAGGTGACAAGATAATGCTAAATAAAGAAAAGCTAAGTAGTGCTTTTGTTAAATATCTAGATGTAATTTATAGATTGTCCTGGTGCTCATGTGTAAGTGTTGTTATTACATATTGCTTAACTGACAGCTCAATTATGGCATCCTTTGGAAATGCTCATTTATACAAAGTCAATTATATTTAACAACCAAACATAGAAGCTATGGGAAGTAAAGCTTTTTTTTTCTTTTTTAATTGTAAAAACTTTGTATCTCTAAGCTCAACTTATTTTGTTTATGTCCAGTCAGTTGAAGGGAGGGGAGGTGGCTTTAGGGAAAGTGGAACCTTTGGTGACTTCTGTTCCTGACTCCTTCTTTCTGAGCCATTTTGTCTTTATCAACTTCAGGGCCACCTTTTAACTGCCCTATCCTTGTTTTTCATTATGGAAAAAAGCATTTAAGTGAATTCATTCTATAAATATTTACATATCCCAAGCACTCTTCTAAGCCCTGTGAACCAGCAGTGAACAGATAAAAATCCATGCCTTCATGGAACTTCTATCTTAGAGCACAGGAGAGGATGGTGACTCAAAATCTAATAAATATGGTTCCAATGAAAGGCAGGTTCAATAAGTATTTTTAGTTACTTAATTCATAGCTCAGCTGGTAAAGAATCCACCTGCAATACAGGAGACCCTGGTTCGATTTCTGGGTCGGGAAGATCCCCTGGAGAAGGAATAGGCTACCCACTCCAGTATTCTTCGGCTTCCCAGGTGGCTCAGCTGGTAAAGAATTGCCTGCAATGTGGGAGACCTGGGTTTGATCTCTGTGTAGGGAAGATCCCCCTAGAGAAGGGAACAGCTACCCACTCCAGTGTTCTGGCCTGGAGAATTCCATGGACTGTGCAGTCCATGGGTTTGCAAAGAGTTGGACATGTCTCTTTTTGATAATAAACAAATTTGATATGAACATTTGATAATAAGATATTGTATTCCAAACAAAAGTGTGATGGAGGGATGGTGTGTATGAATGTTCAAGTATAAATTGAATGACCAGGTGCGACTTTACTGAGAAAACATAATTTGTGTAAAGATCTGAAGAATGTTAGTTAATCAGTCTTTTTTAAAAATAAATATTTATTGGAGTATAGTTGCTCTACAATTTGTGTTAGTAGTTTCTGCTGTTACAGCAAAGTGAATCAGCTATGTGTATACATATATTCCCCATTTTTGGAGTCCCTTCCTATTTAGGTCGCCACAAGCATTAAATAGAGTTCCCTGTGCTATACAGTAGGTTCTCAATAGTGATCTATTTTATATGTAGGTGAATTATTTTATGCATAGTATCAATAATATGTATATGAATGTCCATCCCAATCTCCCAATTCATCCCACGACCCCACTTCCCCGCTTGGTGTCCATACATTTATTTTCTACACCTGTGTCTCTATTTTTGCCTTGTACATAGATCATCTGTACCATTTTTCTAGATTCCACATATATGTGTTAATATACGATAGTTGTATTTCTCTTTCTGACTTATTTCACTCTTAATGCATCATTTTAAATTTGAGTTTCTTATACCAAATTAACTGAGGAATTTTAGTAAATTTCAGAGCAGATATCCAGGTGGAAACCTGTAGTTAATTAATAAATTACTATTGTAATTTTAATTAGCTTGTTGGTAATTTATCAGACAGACCTCTGGAATCATGTCAGTTCATGAATACCCACGGACAGGCCATGTTAAGGAGAGTAGAGAGACCAGGGGAGCAGGTTAAGAAGCTATCACACACACACAAAAAAAGAAGAAGCAGCTATCACAATCCGAGTGAATGAGAAACTAAATGAAGACATTGACGTTTTTCCAAAATGACATTTTCCCAATGTAATCAGGATTCTTGCCTTTCCTGTATTTCTTTTTGTTCCTTGTTACTTTCAGAAAAGTGCCCCAACCTCCCTATTTAGCATTGAAATTCTGTAAAAATTGGCCTCTTATTGGTTTCTCTAATAGATTTGTCTGCATTCCAGTAAAACTTTATTTACATAAATAGGTGGTGAGCCAATATTTTCTGTAATCAGTTGTTTGCCTAGCCTAGGTCTACTTTATGAGACTTCCATTCTTAGCTTATGGCTTCCATTCTAGAAGTTATCTCACTAGCATAAGAAACTGCTGAATTTGTAGCCAGTGTGTCAACATTCCAGGTGGGAAGTTGGAGGCAGAGAGAAGAGATTAAGAGAGCACTTTCCAGCTCTTTTCTCAAATAGAACCTTCCTACATATCTCACCCGACATCTGCCACATCTCACTGAGTACTTCTTCATGCAAAGCACCAAAGGAATCTGTTTAGGTGGATATATTTTCATTTAATAAAGTTAGGTTTCTTGTTATGAAGAAAGCAAGAAAGAATGGGTATTGTGTGGGTTTCTAGCAGTCTCTGTCCTGTCAGATTCCTAACAGGTGTGACAGTTTCTTCATTTGTCAAAATGGGAGACTGTTAGTGCCTCACAGAGTTGTTTGGTAAAGACTGAATAATCCAACTTTCTGCCATAAGGGTGGTGTCATCTGCATGTCTGAGGTTATTGATATTTCTCCCGGCAGTCTTGATTCCAGCTTGTGCTTCTTCCAGCCCAGCGTTTTTCATGATGTACTCTGCATAGAAGTTAAATAAGCAGGGTGACAATATACAGCCTTGACGGACTCCTTTTCCTATTTGGAACCAGCCTGTTGTTCCATGTCCAGTTCCAACTGTTGCTTCCTGACCTGCATATAGGTTTCTCAAGAGGCAAGTCAGGTGGTCTGATTTTCCCATCTCTTTCAGAATTTTCCACAGTTTATTGTGATCCACACAGTCAAAGGCTTTGGCATAGTCAATAAAGGACAAATAGATCTTTTTCTGGAACTCTTGCTTTTTCTATGATCCAGTGGATGTGGGCAATTTGATCTCTGGTTCCTCTGCCTTTTCTAAATCCAGCTTGAACATCTGGAAGTTCATGGTTCACGCATTGCTGAAGCCTTGCTTGGAAAATTTTGAGCATTACTTTACTAGCGTGTGAGATAAATGCAATTGTGAAGTAGTTTGACCATGAAAGTGAAAGAGGAGAGCGAAAAAGTTGGCTTAAAGCTCAACATTCATAAAACGAAGATCATGGCATCTGGTCCCATCACTTCATGGCAAATAGATGGGGAAACAGTGGAAACAGTGACAGACTTTATCTTTTGGGGCTGCAAAATCACTGCAGATGGTAATTGCAGCCATGAAATTAAAAGACGCTTGCTCCTTGGAAAAAAAGTTATGACCATCCTAGACAGCATATTAAAAAGCAGAGACATTACTTTGTCCACAAAGGTCCATCTAGTCAAGGCTATGGTTTTTCCAGTGATCATGTATGGATGTGAGAGTTGAACAATAAGGAAAGCTGAGCGCTGAAGAATTGATGCACTTGAACTGTGGTGTTGGAGAAGACTCTTGAGAGTCCTTTGGACTCCAAGGAGATCCAACCAGTCCATCCTAAAGGAGATCAGTCCTGGGTGTTCACTGGAAGGACTGATGTTGAAGCTGAAACTCTGATACTTTGGCCACCTGATGCAAAGAACTGAGTCATTTGAAAAGATCCTGTTCCTGGGAAAGATTGAGGGCAGGAGGAGAAGGGGATGACAGAGGATGAGATGGTTGGATGGCATCACCAACTCAGTGGACATGGGTTTGGGTGGACTCCAGGAGTTGGTGATACACAGGGAGGCCTGGTGTGCTGCGGTTCATGGGGTCCAAAAAATTGGACACGACTGAGCAACTGAACTGAACTGAATAATCCAACACATAAATACTGTCAGGAGAACATTCTGTATACTGTAGGCTCTTAGTAAAACTGACACATTCCTGAAATTGCCTTATTTTCATCTTTTATGTGTTTCTTTGTTATATTTCTGGTGTCTGGAATGCTTTCAAGCACATAAGAGATTGGGAAACATTTTTTGGAATAAATTAATGAACTGCCATTGTCATCAGTTTAGGTTTTTGAGTTGTAGGTAACAGAAACTGATTCTGGCCTGCTTATTTGTTATTAAAATAATGATACCTTTAGAAGTGACAGGATACCTAGAATGTCAGGGTCAAACAGGGACAGGTATCCTCATTATTGCTATAATCATTAAGACCAGAGCTATTTTCATGCTGTTCTTGCATAACTCTGTTCAACAGTTAAAGCCCCATGAGATGGAGTCTGATGATCAAAATGTTACTGAATCATCTGTCTCCCTTTGGATACAACAGTGCACCTTGTTTTACAGTCCCATCAAAATTGCATCTAACTGGAGAGAAGCAAAGAGTCAGGATGAAATCAATGTGAAGGATGAAATCAGCAGAAAGAAACTGGGTGGAAAGCGCAAAATTGTCTGTCACATAGTCTCATTCCTTTTAGTTTGTGTTGCTTCCACAATGTTATGGTTGTGATTGTAAGAGCATATCCTGGGAGGAAAAGAAAAAGATCTAGCAATTTGGCCTCTGTTAATGCATTGGTATCTTCATTTCTTTTTTTTTTCCATTTAAAAGCAAACTATCACCTTGTAAAACTAATTGCCAGAACCCTAAACCAACACAAAGAGATTTGTTGTTGTTTTTTCTTTAGGGTAAGATGACAGACTATGACAGTAAGGTTGTAGGGTTGATAGTGGAGAAGAGTAAAGAGATATTGAAAAAAGATTAGGCAATAATGCCAAATACAGGTTCCATGCCTTTAGGTAATGACATCTATGTACTTAAGCCTTCCAGTGATTTAATTGCATAAATATCTAAGTAATTGTTTCTAAATATTTTAGTTTCGGTAATGATGACAGTGCCAGTCTGGTGGGTCAGTGAGCGATTGATTACTGTCTCTGATAAAAAGTTAAAGCCAGATGGTTTTTCATTTTGTTTGCTTTTATAGATGTTGCAGTGAATGTAGGGCCATGACAACCTAGGAGCTTATTTTTAAGCATGACTCACAGTAGTTCCATCTACTATCATTATGAAAGTCTGTCAGACATTTGAAATTGCTTTAGTTTGGTAAATTTTATTGGGAGTTTTACACATGGTAAAATTAATTGTTTTTTTTTTTTACTGCTAAGAAAACAGGCAGTTTATACGACTCCCATACTGATATGCATAATTGTAAATATATATGCTGTGGGCTTCCTCAGTGGCTCAGTGATAAAGAATCTGCTTGTAGGGCAGGAGATGAAGGTTCTGTCCCTGAGTTGGGAAGATCCCCAGGAAGAAGAAATGGCAACCCACCCTAGTACTCTTGCCAGGAAAATCCCATGGACAGAGGAGCCTGGCAGGGTACAGTCTATGGGGTCACAAAGGATCGGACATAACAGAGTGACTGAACACACACACATGCACACACACACAAGCACAAATATCTGTGCTACCATTGATTACCATTGCAAACCATTGTTAGAAAATGGACAGGGCATCAGATTGTTTGTATAGGTAACTTAGATCTTACTTAGCTTCATTTAAAAATTTTGGTTTAAATATAACATTATTTAGATGTTTAAATACTGATAATTCAGATTGATAAAAATGGCACCTTTCTTTGCTCTTGGAATATGGAGTTTATAAAGCTGAACAACATAAAAAAACTACTTGTATGAAACTAGACCTTATAAAATTTACTGCACACTTTGTATTTTTAATCATTTTTCTTCTGTGATTTGGTATTAGAAAATGTATATAAAATGCCATTAAAGAGTGAGCAATGAAATATTATTATGCAAAATAAAATAACTTTGAAATATGTTATTTAGGAATTTAAAATCTTTAGCATTCTGTAACTTGTCAGTTTTTTTCTTCATTTAATAATGCTAATCTTTCAATCTTTATGTTTTTCTTTCTACAGTGATTTAATACCTTATTGAAACTACAAACTCATATCCACAGTGGTCTCATGTTGACAGATTACATAGTTTGAAAGCATGACATATTTTATAATGAAACATGCCATGTGGAAACTTTGAAGCCTAAATTCTGCCAAAATCTGAATAAAGAATTCCTCACCTGGTATGTAAGAGATCTCCTGACCACCACCATGACAAACCAGGAAAAGTGGGCCCATCTCAGCCCCTCAGAATTTTCCCAGCTTCAGAAATATGCTGAGTGTAAGTATTCATATTGATATGACTTTACTTGGTATCTATTTTAAATGGCATATTATATACTTTCAATAACAGATTATAGGTCCTGTTCAGCACTGGGATAAACGTCTTTTGTGTTGGCAAGTAAGTGGACTTGAAGCTACTTGTTTGGCATGAGGAAAAGGAAAATCACTAAATCTAGAAGAAAAAGAACTGGATGTTAGATGCAAAACTGAACTTGGGAACCTTCCAGCTGTAATAGGTGCGATGCAAAGGATAAAGAAGTTTGGGAGAAGAGAGATTGGTGAGTCTGTAACCAAGAAGAAGGATTAGCAGAAGTAAGAGGAAAAGTGAAATTTTTTTCCCCTTGTTTGTTAGCATAACATTTCTATAAGACTGGGAACAGGGAGTCTTAGATACATTGTGGCCAATCCCACATGTATAATAAGAGGTTGTAAAATAAAAATACAGAATAGAATAAGAGATTGTAAAAGAAAGAGAAGGTATTAGGGTGTGTGTATTAGTATGAAGATAAGCCATGGTGATTTGCTTTCTAGTGTGCAATTTTTAAATATGATTATCTTTACACATAAACAGCAGGATTGTATTTATTGTTTCTACCATGGATTTTTGAAAATTTATGTATTTCACAAATTGAGTTCCAGCTGTAAATGTGGGGGGCAGCTGTGTCAAGGTATTAGAGAAAATGAAGCAACTAAGAAATAGAAAGCAGCAAGAGGTTGCTGGGAGCATGATGAGTAGAGAAAAAATAAGCAGAGAATGCCATAAGAATGGTGATTATGAGTGACGAAAATGCAAGAAATGGACAGTGAGAAAGAACCAATAGCACACGGTAGTGAAGGAGGCAGAAGGTGGAGCAGCTGGCTGGAGATGCTTATGCCAAGAGTTGGGGTGTGTAGGAGAGAAGTGACAAGAATGAACTGAATGATGTTTTGAAGGACAGGTGGAGAAAAGGATTAAACCCAAATGAGGGATCTTGAATAATAATAAGTAGATAGGTGAGTGATAATAAGACTGATTTATGGGGTACATATTATAAGACAGGAACTGTCTTAGAATGTCTGTTTATCTGAAAAGGCCAATAAATAGGTATTCCAGTCTTTCTAACTGGAGGGCTGAAGTGTTCTGGGTAAGGTTTTGAGAGTGCTGATGGGTATTTGTAAGGAAGATGCAAATTCCTATAAGAACCTGTGAGTTTTCTCCATCAATAATGATTAAAAATAAACAAAACAAAACAAACAGCGACTACCAAATTGGGGGGAGGAGGGCAAATAATTGATATCAAAATGTGGTCCCAGCTTCAAAAACTGTTTGGAGCCCCTTAAAGCCCAGTTCATCTACTTATCTCATGAGGACAGCTTAGTCCAGAATGGCTGAATTCTTGTCAGCATGTTTATACTCAGTAGTTTTGAAGCTGACTGGATGGCATCACCGACTCAATGGACACGAGTCTGAGTGAACTCCGGGAGTTGGTGATGGACAGGGAGGCCTGGCGTGCTGTGATTCATGGGGCTGCAAAGAGTGGACACGACTGAGCGACTGAACTGAAACTGAAAAATTGGTTCACCTGTGTTTTCTAATTTTTATATGCTCTTTACTGTAAATATTTCTGAACATCTTTACGGAGAGTATTTTGCTTGGCATGGTGGGAAATGAAGGTATGCATTTTTGGAATTTACAGTTTAGTGAAGGCTAGGAACTGATGGATAAATGACTCTAGATCTAGATAAAATATAATCGAAGGGCTACAAGCAAAGTTTAGGTATCTGTAGGGTTACAGTGTGCCACTTGAGATAGGGAGAAAGTGAAATCTTCATGAAAGAGGAATTTGAAATGAATTTTAAAAAAAGACAAGGTACATGCAAACAAATGATATATTTTAAAAGAAAAATTTAGCATATATTTGAGAAAGTGAGATGAGCCACATTTAGCTACAACACAAATTAAAGAAGTGAGTGAATTAAGGCTGTAAAACTGAGATGGAATTAAAATATACAATACCCAACCTGAGTTAGACAGTGAAAAGTATTTGTAGGATGCTAAGGGTTGGTTGTTATGAACAGCATTATAGCCCAAGAATTTGGATTTGCAAATATGAAAATAGTATTTGAAACAGACTGAAATTATGGCAGTGAGCTACTGCAATAAATTAAAAATTTGAATGGAGAAAGATGATAATAAAAACATAGATTTAATATTATATCATTAAAACTAATGGAAGAGAATTTAGGCAATAATAAAATATGAGAATTGAGAGAGAGGAGCAGATTTCAGCTCTAAAAATTTGATTGGAAAGACCGGGGAATTTGGTGACATAATTCCCCAAGTAGAATAAACATGATAGTTTTGTTTAGGTTATACTGAACTTAGCTGGACTTTTAAAATATATTTTCCAGTGCTTAGATACCTACAGGAAACATACCTATGGAGGCACTAATATAAAACAGATAAATTATTGCCAGAGCAGCTAAATTATTATTTAGAATAACTTTGGCTCAAATATTCAAATTGCATTTGAACTGATAAGTAGAATTTAATGCTAAAGTATTAAATATATTATTGACCACTACTTTTATTTTATTGGCTAAGGAATATGGGAGTACATTTAATTACATCATTAAAATCCTTCATTTTGTAATAAATTTGCAGAAATACCTATGACAGGTATAATAAAAATTGTCAAATGTAAAAGTTGTAACCTATTGAGACAAAGACTAATGGGCATTCCATAAAATAGTGAGCAGTGACCCAGTGAGTATAAGAACATTATTAAAGCAGATTTTTTAAGGAGACAAGTTAACTGTAAAGAAATAAATAGTACTGGTTCCATGATCATTAAACTTCTTCTCTTTTTTAAATAACCTCGACAGCAATGAAAAGTGCTAGATTTAATCCTTGAAGTTTCCTGTATAATTAAAAAGCAAAGACCATTACGATTAGGATGTATCTTTGTGTAACAAATTGCCATTGTCAAAACATAACTGGAAACAAATTTATTAGCCTGAAGATTATAAAAGGGATATATTTTCCATGCTATTCAGTACATGTCATCAGTTTATTTGCAGCTTTAAATCAGATTTTTCATGTTGCAATGCAATGTTGGCAAAGTGACATTCTTCCACAGTCTATTAGAAAAATGCTATATTAGATTTTAATTGCTTTCTTGATTTTAATTGTTTTGTGAATTTCAATAAGAAATTGTTTGTATATATTAAATGACTCAATTTTTAAAAGTTATTAACTTAAGTCTATATTTGTAGCATGCCAAGGTTATATGTGATATATTTCAAATAAGTGTTTTATATGCTTTTGGGGAATGAAGGTGTGGCTGTCAATTTCTTGGTTGAGATGAATGAATTCATGGAACTCTTACCCCCACAAAACCAAATCACTCAGTGTTAGTCCTATAATACCATATAGATCTTTTCCTCAAGTTATCTGATCTTGAGTTCTCTCCACAATTGCCATAATATATCGTGTCTTACTTTGTTTAGGCTGCTAAAATGAAATACCACAGACTGGGTAACTTATAAAGAATAGAAAGTTATTTCTCATAGTTCTGGAGGTTGGAATTCTGAGATCAGGGTGCCTGGCATGGATTCTGATAAAGGTCTTTTGAGTTGCAAACTGTCAGCTTCTTGTATTCTCACATGGTCGAAAGAGCAAGAGGGGCAGCAAGTTCTCCTGGGATTCTTATAAAGGCTCTAATCAGAGTTCTAGCTTCCGGACCTCAGGAGAAATTCATTTCCTCCTGCAGGGGAGCTTCCTGACTAAGGGATTGAACCAGGGTTTCCTGCGTCTCCTGCAGAGCAGGCAGATTCTTTATGGCTGAGCCATCAGGGAAGCCCATTTACCTCCTAACCACAACCCCCCCATCATATTGTGAAATAGGATTCCAACATATGCATTCGGGGAGACACAAATTTTAGTCCATTATACCCTGCAACTATACATGTTGTTTCAACTTCTAGGCTTTCCTCATAATTAATTGGGGAAAAATGAAACGATATTAGCATAGCATTCCTGGTTAGGCAGCTAGCACATCAGTTTGTGTTCAAGTCCTGGTCCCACCATAGTGCAGCAAAGTACATAGTACTTTGTCTGACTTTCAAAAGTTATATAACATCTCTGTGTCCCAATTTTCATACTTCTAAAATGGGAAAAATAATAAATATGTCAAATGTTGTGAGTATTAAATTGAATGAGTTAATATATGTCAAGTAATGAGAACAGTGCCTTGTGAATTGCAAGTAATGTAGCTGTTTACAATCATTATTTTAGTAGAGAAGGAGGGACTGTTTTGTTGGCTGTTTGAACATATTGTTGATGATCGAGTTAAAAAGTGCCACATTTTGGAGCATGAAGAACCAATGTCTTTTTTTTTCTGCTACAGGACCAAATTTTTCCCACAAGGTAGAAGCTTCTGGTGCTGTTGGCAGCCTCAGATCTGTGTTGTCCCCACAAATGCTCAAGGCAGCTAATGCGAAGCCCGCTGTGGCCGCCTACAGCATGCTGAGCGCATGCTCCTGTTTAAGTTTTCAGACTGAGTCACTCCATGGGAAGCATTTCCATTGATATGTGGGAGAGGAGTATAATTTTCTTTCCCACTCTATAAAAAGTCATCCAAACTGTTGTTGTAAAATGAAGAGCTCTCACTCCTGCCGTGTAGAGAATTGAGCTTATCAGATTACTAGTTTGTCAGTGCTTCCTGCTGTGGTTTCAAGACACAGCAAAGGGTTAAGAAATTCCAAATCTTTTCATGGATGAACATATTTTCTATGTAAAATCTACACAGTATTTCCAAGTGATTCATTATCTGCCCACATATTGTCACTTAGGATTATCTTTTTATTTGCTATTTATAAAGAGTGTTATAGAGCATGTAAATTATTTTTGAGAAATACTGTGTTATTACAGTGGGAACACTTCTGAACTTTCATAAATTTCATACTGTTTATAGCAGCTGGCATTGTAGAGGGTTGCAAATTTATATGATGAACTTGTTCTTTTCAATAAGGACCAGTGTGCCTAATATTTGGACCAAGTGTACAATTTCTTCCATTGGAGAGAGGCGTGCAGTATGACTTTGTGGAAAAAACACAGGCTTTGCAGGCAAACTAATATTTGACAGCGTTGAACCCCTGCTCTGTCTTCAACTTATTAGCCCTAGGGCCTTGGGGAGGTTATATATACTACCTGTGGCTCAGCTTACTCACCTGGAAAAGTGGAATTCCACCTCACAGTGTTGTAGGATTTAATGAGACAGTAGCCATCATCATCAGTAATAGATTTTTAGTACCCTGTTCTAAATACAAGTATTGATTCATTTAATACAGTAAACCTTAGAGGAGGCAGATGATCTCTTAGGAAGATTACTTGGCCCATTGCTGTGGCACAATAAGTGATGGCAAAGATCAGAACAGTAATAATTCATTTAGTATTTTTTACAAAGATCACTTTGTTCTTAAACAGGCTGTTAATCATGTTTCACATGTAGGAGAAACTGGAATCCAGGATTCATCGGGTCCTCTTATCTCCAACAGCCACAACCATCTCTCAAAGGGCTTTTGTGTACAGGACAGAGCTTCTAACTGTGGCTGTGGCTTTTGCTCCCAAATATACCCTTCTGCTCTCTTATTCTGCTTCATCACACTGGATCCTGTGTGGACTTCCATGATGCCCTGTCTTAAGTGGAGTCATTTTTCTTCATCCTGCCCACACGTCTTTCTCCTATTTCTGGAACCTCCCTTACTCTTCGTTATGAAAAACATGGGAGGGAAAAGAGAGGAGAATAAAATCAGCACACAATTGTAATAATAATAAAAAAAATTGGCAGAGTCTTTTTCCGTCTTAAGTAGCTTTCCTCTCGCAAGAAACCCCACCCTTCAGCATGATGATCTGTATCTTTGAGATATCTTTTGTGCTTGATCCATACCTGAAGGTTTAAGGAAGTGAAGGGAGAGACTAGACCTCCCCTGTGCATATTCAGCTTATTGGTAAACAAGTTTAGATCACATATTAGCCCTCTGATTCATCTCAGTGGGATTAGCTCTCTTACTTTTGTCCTTGACTCTTTGTTACATTGGCTCTATTTTGGGAGGCCAAGCCACTTAATGCTAATTACTCTCTTTGCCCAGACAGAAGAATAAATGGCTCAGAGTCAGTTAGCATAGTGGCTGAAAACACATAACTCCTTGTTAGGTTAAACTGGGTTTGAGTTCAAGGGCTGTGATGCACACCTTGTTTTCCTCACTATGCCATAGGATTGCAATAATGATTCAGCGTGAAGAGGCCTGTAACATGCTCAGTACTCAATAAATTAGTCTTTTGTTGAGAATCCTAATGGTGGTGATGGAGGTGATTTCCTGTAAAAATGAGGACTCTGTTCTTGGATTTATGCCTACTCACTTCTACTACTCACGCAGACTGTCTTGACTTTGCCCTGACACTTGTCTGCAGTTGGAATCTGTGACTCTATTTTAGATAATCCATGTCTTTCATTTCCAACCCTGTTTCTTCTTATTCACATTGATTAACTCAGCAGTTCCTGGCTCTCACCCAGATTTTATTTCTGGAATGTATGTTGGCTGCATAATCTCTTTCGCCTCATCTCTGGCTTTGGTTGCTATTTGTTGTACTGCTTCAGGCCGAATTTCCTGCTGGTGGCTTCTCTGGGTCCATGTAGCTGAAGTTTTTCAATACCTGAATCTTGTAGTAGTCAAAGAAAGTAATAACTATGAATGTCTAAGTTTCCATTATTTCAGTATCCTGAAAAACCATCATTTTCAATGACTTTTAACATCTACTTTTTTTTCAACTTTTCAAAATTGCCCCAAAGCCATAAATTAAGATTTATGGTCAAACAAACTTTAATATTGAAGTTAGGATTTCTGAGAAATGTTTTGGTCAGAGTGGACCAAATTGGGCTATGATTGGAAAAGTTAACAAAATCTCAGTGGCTTAACAAAACAGAAGCTTATTTCTTGGTCCTATGTACATTTCCAAATCTGAATCAGCAAATGGTTTAATTTCACATTGTCCTTAATCAAGTCCCAGTCAGATGGAGTAGTCATCAGCTTTAAAAATTGGCACATGCTGTAACAGAGAGAAATAGACTTTGTACACTGGGGGCTGACTCTTAAGGCTTCATCCTGATAATGTCATTGCTTACGTTTCTTTGGCCCAAGCAATCCACATGATCACATCTAACTTGAAAGGAGTACAGAAGTGCATTCTTTCTGTCTGTCTAGCATCGGGGAAGATAGAAATATTTGGTGAAAACTACAAATGTGAACAGTAACTCACAAGTATTTATTGTGGATCATTAAGAAAGTCATTGCAATCTCTTTAAGCTTCTGTTTCTTCACCTTATAAAATGAGGCTAGTACTCCCCACTTATAAATAATTAGTCTTGTTGTTATTACTAATATTAGTATGATGAATTGTAACAAAAGTTATCACAAAAATTCATATAGGTTAAATTATGCACTTCATCCTTAATTGAGTTGTAAATTAAAGGTTGCTATTTTCTAGAAATTTCCTTAGATGCTGCCATCTACATTTTAGCAGGAAGTGCCCCCCACACACATATGCATACACACACACACACATGCACTAATATGAGTATGTATACTTCAGTTCAGTTCAGTCGCTCAGTTGTGTCCGACTCTTTGCAACCCCATGAACCGCAGCACGCCAGGCCTCCTTGTCTATCACCAACACCCCGAGCCTACCCAAAGTCATGTCCATCGAGTTGGTGATGCCATCCAACCAGCTCATCCTCTGTCATCCCTTTCTCCTCCTGCCCCCAATCCCTCCCAGCATCAGGGTCTTTTCCAGTGAGTCAGCTCTTTGCAGCATGTGGACAACATATTGGAGTTTCAGCTTCAACATCAGTCCTTCCAATGAACACCCAGGACTGATCTCCTTTAGGATGGACTGGTTGGATCTCCTTGCAGTCCAGGGGACTCTCAAGAGTCTTCTCCAACACCACAGTTCAAAAGCATCATTCTTCGGTGCTCAGCTTTCTTCACAGTCCAACTCTCATATCCATACATGACTACTGGAAAAACCATAGCCTTGACTAGATGGACCTTTGTTGGCAAAGCGATGTCTCTGCTTTTTAATATGCTGTCTAGGTTGGTTATAATTTTCCTTCCAAGGAGTAAGCATCTTTTAATTTCATGGCTGCAATTACCATCTGCGGTGATTTTGTTGCCCCCCAAAATAAAGTCTGACACTCTATCCACTGTTTCCCCATCTATTTAGAGGAACTTAATTTTACTCACTGCTTGTTATTTAGCCAGAAATATTTAGTACCTTTTACTCTTAGGCAGTAAGCTTGGTTTCAGATAATATAGAAATGAATATCATGGTTCTTTTAGTCAAAGAGCTTAGTCTATTCAGAGAGAGTAAATACCATGGCAAATGATGATAAAGCAATAAAATACTTACTCCTGCTAATATATATGCAAGGTTCTTTTTAAATGAGATACAGTTGACATATAACATTGTATTAGGTGTACAACACAATGATTTGATATGTATTGCAAAATGATTACCACAATAAATTTAGTTAACATCTATCAACACAATGACGATTTTTTCCTTATGATGATAACTTTTAAGAGGCACTCTCTTAGCAACTTACAATTATATAATACAGCATTGTTAACTATTGTCACTATGCTGTTCTTATAAGGGGGAGTTCGTACCTTTTAAACACACTTACCCATTACACTTACTCCTTGCCCCTTGCTTTTGGAGAAGCACAATTTTGTTCCTGTAAGTTTCTGAGATTCCACATTTAAGTGAGGTTATACAATATTTGTCTTTTTCTCTTCTGACTTACTTCACTTACTATATTGTCCTTAAGGACCACACATGTTGTTGTCACAAATGTCTTTCTTTCTAATGGATAGATAACATATGTATCAGTTCAGTTCAGTCACTCAGTCGTGTCCGACTTTTTGCAATCCCATGAATCACAGCACGCCAGGCCTCCCTGTCCATCACCATCTCCCGGAGTTCACTCAGACTCACGTCCATCAAGTCCGTGATGCCATCCAGCCCCTCGGTCGTCCCCTTCTCCTCCTGCCCCCAATCCCTCCCAGCATCAAAGTCTTTTCCAATGAGTCAACTCTTCGCATGAGGTGGCCAAAGTACTGGAGTTTCAGCTTTAGCATCATTCCTTCCAAAGAAATCCCAGGGTTGATCTCCTTCAGAATGGATTGGTTGGATCTCCTTGCAGTTCAAGGGACTCTCAAGAGTCTTCTCCAACACCACAGTTCAAACGCATCAATTCTTCAGCGCTCAGCCTTCTTCACAGTCCAACTCTTACATCCATACATGACCACAGGAAAAACCATAGCCTTGACTAGACGGACCTTAGTTGGCAAAGTAATGTCTCTGCTTTTGAATATACTATCTAGGCTGGTCGCAACTTTTCTACCAAGGAGTAAACATCTCTTAATTTCATGGCTGCAGTCACCATCTGCAGTGATTTTGGAGCCCCAAAAAATAAAGTCTGACACTGTTTCTACTGTTTCCCCATCTATTTCCCATGAAGTGATGGGACCGGATGCCATGATTTTCGTTTTCTGAATGTTGAGCTTTAAGCCAACTTTTTCACTCTCCTCTTTCACTTTCATCAAGAGACTTTTTATTTTTATTTATTTATTTTTTTGTGTTTTTTGTTTTATTTTTTTTTAATTTTAATTTTTACTTTATTTTACTTTACAATACCATATTGGTTTTGCCATACATTGACATGAATCCACCACAGGTGTACATGCATTCCCAAACATGAATCCCCCTTCCACCTCCCTCCCCATAACATCTCTCTGGGTCATCCCCGTGCACCAGCCCCAAGCGTCCTGTATCCTGCATTGGACATAGACTGATGATTCGTTTCTTACATGATAGTACACATGTTTCAATGCCCTTCTCCCAAATCATCCCACCCTCTCCCTCTCCCTCTGAGTCCAAAAGTCCGCTCTACACATCTGTGTCTCTTTTGCTGTCTTGCATACAGGGTCATCATTGCCATCTTTCTGCAGGGCATACACACTGAGGAAACCAGAATTGAAAGAGATGCGTGTACCCCAGTGTTCATTGCAGCACTGTTTATAATAGCCAGGACATGGAAACAACCTAGATGTCCATCAGCAGATGAATGGATAAGAAAGCTGTGGTACATATACACAATGGAGTATTACTCAGCCATTAAAAAGAATACATTTGAAACAGTTCTAATGAGGTGGATGAAACTGGAGCCAATTATACAGAATGAAGTAAGCCAGAAAGAAAAACACCAATACAGTATACTAACACATATATATGGAATTTAGAAAGAGACTTTTTAGCTCCTCTTCACTTTCTGCCATAAGGGTGGTGTCATCTGCATTGATATTTCTCCTGGCAATCTTGATTCCAGCTTCTGTTTCTTCCAGTCCAGCGTTTCTCATGATGTACTCTGCATATAAGTTAAATAAGCAGGGTGACAATATACAGCCTTGATGTACTCCTTTTCCTATTTGGAACTAGTCTGTTGTTCCATGTCCAGTTCTAACTGTTGCTTCCTGACCTGCATATAGATTTCTGAACAGGCAGGTCAGGTGGTCTTGTATTCCTATCTCTTTGAGAATTTTCCACAGTTTATTGTGATCCACACAGTCAAAAGGCTTTGGCATAGTCAATAAAGCAGAAATAGATGTTTTTCTGGAACTCTCTTGCTTTTTCCATGATCCAGCGCATGTTGGCAATTTGATCTCTGGTTCCTCTGCCTTTTCTAAATCCAGCTTTAACATCTGGAAGTTCATGGTTCACGTATTGCTGAAGCCTTGCTTGGAAAATTTTGACCATTACTTTACTAGCATGTGAGATGAGTGCAATTGTGCGGTAGTTTGAGCATTCTTTGGCATTGCCTTTCTTTGGGATTGGAATGAAAACTGACCTTTTCCAGTCCTGTGGCCACTGCTGAGTTTTCCAAATTTGCTGGTGTATTGAGTGCAGCACTTTCACAGCATCATCTTTCAGGATTTGAAACAGCTCCACTGGAATTCCATCACCTCACTAGCTTTGTTCGTAGTGATGCTTTCTAAGGCCC
The DNA here is from genome assembly GCF_023091745.1 of Budorcas taxicolor. Lineage (NCBI taxonomy): Eukaryota > Metazoa > Chordata > Mammalia > Artiodactyla > Bovidae > Budorcas > Budorcas taxicolor. The sequence continues at coordinate 25,173,885 of NC_068913.1, read as the reverse complement.
ACTTGACCTCACATTCCATGTCTGGCTCTAGATGAGTGATCACATCGTCATGATTATCTGGGTCATGAAGATCTTTTTTGTACATTTCTTCTGTGTATTCTTGCCACCTCTTCTTAATATCTTCTGCTTCTGTTAGGTCCATACCATTTCTGTCCTTTATCCAGCCCATCTTTGCATCAAATGTTCCCTTCGTATCTCTAATTTTCTTGAAGAGATCTCTAGTCTTTCCCATTTTGTTGTTTTCCTCTATTTCTTTGCATTGATCGCTGAAGAAGGCTTTCTTATCTCTTCTTGCTATTCTTTGGGACTCTGCATTCAGATGCTTATATCTTTCCTTTTCTCCTTTGCTTTTCGCTTCTCTTCTTTTCACAGCTATTTGTAAGGCTTCCCCAAACAGCCATTTTGCTTTTTTGCATTTCTTTTCCATGGAGATAATCTTGATCCCTGTCTCCTGTACAATGTCACGAACCTCCGTCCATAGTTCATCAGGCACTCTATCTATCAGATCTAGTCCCTTAAATCTATTTCTCACCTCCACTGTATAATCATAAGGGATTTGATTTAAGTCATACCTGAATGGTCTAGCGGTTTTCCCTACTTTCTTCAGTTTGAGTCTGGTTTTGGTAATAAGGAGTTCATGATCTGAGCCACAGTCAGCTCCTGGTCTTGTTTTTGTTGACTGTATAGAGCTTCTCCATCTTTGGGTGCAGAGAATATAATCAGTCTGATTTCGGTGTTGACCATCTGGTGATGTCCATGTGTAGAGTCTTCTCTTGTGTTGTTGGAAGAGGGTGTTTGCTATGACTAGTGCATTTTCTTGGCAAAACTCTGTTAGTCTTTGCCCTGCTTCATTCCACATTCCAAGGCCCAATTTGCCTGTTACTCCAGGTGTTTCTTGACTTCCTACTTTTGCATTCCAGTCCCCTATAATGAAAAGAACATTTTTTGGGGGTGTTAGTTCTAAAAGGTCTTTAGGTCTTCATGAAACCGTTCAACATCAGTTTCTTCAGCATTACTGGTTGGGGCATAGACTTGGATTACTGTGATATTGAATGGTTTGCCTTGGAGATGAACAGAGATCATTCTGTCATTTTTGAGATTGCATGCAAGTATTGCATTTAAATTATATATATATATATACACATAATTTTATTTACCATTTATTTGTCTATGGACAATTAGGTTGTTTATATATCTTGGCAATTGCAAATAATGCTGCAATGTAAATGAAGGTACAGAGATCTCTTCAGGATATTGATTTATTTCTTTCATATAAATACTCAGATGTGGAATTGCTGGATAATATGGTAGTTCTATTTTTAAATTTTTGAATAATCTCCATACTGTTTTCCATAGTGGCTATACCAATTTCTATTTCCATCACAGTGTACAAGGTTCTCGTGCACATCCTTGCTGATACTTGTTACCTCTTTTTGATGATGTCCATTTGAAGAGGTGTGAAGTGTTATCTCACTGTGATTTCATGTGGCATTTTCTTAATGATAAGTGATGTAGAGCACCCCAGTTTGTACCAGAAATAAGCATCTTTCTCTGAGCAAATGGGTGTTTCAATCCATAGCTTCTGCACTGTGTCCTGTGGGCCAACTGAAAACTTATATTCTATTATAGATTTGTGAGACTTTGGGACATAAACCCTGTTGGCCAGGAGAGCCAGATAATCAGGGGGTAAATCCTCTGGGCACAGCTGCAAAAGCTGGGGTACCAGACCTCTGTGCAAACTCCTTTCTGGAATGTCAGGCCACCTGGAGCAAGGCAGGTAAAGAGAAAGAGAGAGCAAAGATGGTGCCTGCTAGCCCCCTGTCTTTGGAGAGTATTACAGTCAGCCCCTAGATGGGTATTAAATTAGATGCTTGCTCCTCAGGCCACAGCTTTTAAGCTAAGAAAATAGCCCTTTTTAATGAAAAGACTGGACATCTTTCATACACAAAATTTTGCAAATTTTGTTCTGGAAGATATAATTTTACTCATTTAAAATTCTGCATCACTCCATGATCTCTCAGTGGTATTGATTACATTAATATATCTATATCTACATCCCTCTATGTATGTACAGATGTCTGATAAACAATACATAATATGTTTCATTTTGAAATCTGAGCATTACATATTTAATCTGCTGCCTCTGCACTGGACCTGGGGGCTTAGCCACAGTAAGTCTGCTTGGGCTGTTATGAACATTTTCTCAGTTCCCAAAAGCCTTGTGGGCCTCCTAGACACAAGCCCCATTGGCTTTCACAGATAGACGTTTTGGAGGCCCCTCTTTTTTGAAAGGATTCAAAGCTGGGACACCATATGTGATGTTCAGACCCCTGGCTCATCAGGGAAAAGCTGGTAGTTATGAGTTCCCTCCTAGTTGTGGATCACCACAGTAGGCCCGGGGCTCATGGCAGAATTGTACCTCAGCCTTTAGTACCTATTTTGATGTGGATTTTTTCTTGTTTGCCCTATACGTAGGGGTCATTCACATCCTCATTGTTTACAGCGTTCTTACTTAGGGAATTATTCCATGTAGCTGTAGAGGAAGTGAGTTCAGCAGCTTCCTGAGTCACCTTTTTGAACCAAAATCTAGCAAGACTCTTTGAGAGCTTTTAACTCTTCTTCACATGGATAGGTGTTGAAAGGGGAGAGGAATGTTAATTGAAAGTATTGAATAGAGTTTTTCAAAAAGCAGAGAAACTCCAAATAGATATCAGAGCATGTGTTGAGGCATGAAAGAAAGTTGGGAAAGTAGGGAAGAGTTGGAAATGTGTGTTGGGGTATGTGTATATTTGTGTCTCAGCAGATATGTGTGTACACGGACATGTGTATGAAGACAATACTAAAGAATTCAGCGCCAGTCATACAATACCAATCTGTAAGTGGCATTAATAAAACATTGCCTATCAACATATAATCATTGGGAGAAAGTAAAGATACTCAGTGGAAGAAAGGCAGAATATATACAAGCTCTTCATAGAATCTTAGCCATGAGAAAAAAGAGGAAGACTCAAAGGTAATCGAATAAAAAGAGGGATTTTGTTCTTTCACATACGAAAGAAAGACATGTTTATAGGAGACAAGTTGGGCAGCATATAAAGAGAAACACTTGGTGATGAAAGATTTTGAGCTTAACCAAATCTAGAATTATGTTTTGGTTTTATTCAGTTTTCTTATTCAGTCCTTCTCTACTGTTTATTTTCTTAATGTATTAGTTTTGGTCATTATCAAGTTACGTAACCTTTCTAAAGTTTAATTTTCTCTACTGTGTAATTAAGAAAATAAAAAGCCCACTCACAAGAATATTGTAAGTCTCAAATAAAATAATATGTGTGGAAATGCATTGTAAATGGCAAACTACCATATGTAAGCTAATTATTGTTTTTATTGTTACTATCATTAGAATGTTCTGAGTTATCGTTCTGCTATTTCTTTTCATTTTTGTAGTTCAGTATCTCTGTTTCTTGCAAATACACATTTATAATCTTATTATTTATTGAATTGTGTAGTTTGTTTCTGTGAGATTATGTAAGAAATACCATCCTATTTCTTGTGGCCTAATTTTCCACAATTTATCTTCAAATCCAGTTGCCTCTTTCAAAGCCTTGCCTAGGGAACATCAGGTGCAGGGATTATTTTTGCATACTCCCAAAGTGTATTTTATAAGGAAGAACACTGCCAAGACTATAGTGGGTCTGAGATCTTACCGTACTTATAGTCTTAGAAGAACTTGTGATTGTCTTTACCACCATAATCAGTACCCCACAAATTGTTGAAAACTTTCCCATCAGATTGCCTTTCAGTTCATATAAAGACAACTTCAGATTTGTGCCCAGATATCTCCTTGTCTTGGTCTCTGATTCCTCTTCTTTCCCTCTGCCCCAACACTGGGTTTTCAGGTACATCCTATTTACACCCTACTTTTCAAGATAGGAGAGTCACCTACTTTTCTATATTCATCCAGAGAGGATGAAGGGAAATACAGTTAGTTAAAGCTATTTTAGAGCCTACTGTGAAAAAGAGGCATAATTCTTATATTTTATTTTTTAAAAGTCAGTCTTTTAAAATACAGTTACACACACAGACACACACACCTTTTTCTTGCAAGTAGCAATCATTAATTTATTTTTCATTGCTTTGTTATAGAATGAGCACAGAAAGAAAGGATCTGGGAGAGGGAGACCAAAAGCTTCACTCCGGGCAAATTCTCCCCTTTCGTTGAATACGTTGCCCCTTCCCTGGTGGCTCAGCTGGTAAAGAATCCGCCTACAATGGGAGAGACCTGGGTTCAATCCCTGGGTTGGGAAGATCCTCTGGAAAAGGCAATGGCTACCCACTCCAGTATTCTGGCCTTGAGTATTCCATGGATCGAATGGTTCATGGGGTCTCAAAGAGTCGGACTGAGCGACTTTCACTTTCAGAAGCTCAAATAGTAATACGTTCTGCTCCAAAGGTACTGATGACATGAGGCAGGACCCTCAACATTCATGCAATTGCAAGGAGTTCTCAAAGTAGAAGTGAAAGCTTCTCAGTTATGTCTGATTTTTTGCAACTCCATGGACTATATAGTCCATGGAATTCTCCAGGCCAGAATACTGGAGTGGGTACCCATTCCCTTCTCCAGGGGATCTTCCCAACCCAGGGATCGAACCCAGGTCTCTCCTATTGCAGGTGGGTTCTTTAGCAGCTGAGCCACCAGGGAAGCTCATTTGAGCTTCTACAGCTGCCAAATGATAACTGACTTCTAGATCTTTTTAAGACTTAGGATCTATTAGGATATCCTAATTTATCGATAAATTAGGATAATCCACTCTCCCTTGAAACATGCCCCCAAACTGAAGACAGTGGGAAATCAAAACTCTCACATTAAAAAAAAAAAAAAATCATGAAAAGAGTAAAATGGTGGTAGCCATAAATTCAACCTGGACATGAGCATCCCCCAGATGTTTACAAAATTCTGCCAAATCTTTCTTATTTACAGTTTCCCTATGGATATCAGACGTTGGTAGTGGTAATTTTTAAATTCTTTCAAATGAGGATCTTTATCTAGAAATTTACTCATGAAAGATATGCTTTAGTTAAGTATTCAAGGAGGTAGCCTGTAATGAAAGGAATGCCAAGGAAAGCATGGAACAGAGTTTATATTCTGATTATTGGTAGGATATAATTTGATATGATTACTGATATATCCTGTTACCAATATCAAATAAACTGTTTATGATAAGAAAATATTATAAATGAGCCAGAATTATTTTAAAATAATAAACCTTTCTGGGAGGGCATATTTTCCTTTCTACTCCTCTCATATATTCACTTGACGAATGGCAGAATTTTAAAGAAAATTAGACATCTTAAACATTTTGGAGTCTTTGGGACCAGAAAACTTACATCCTCATGATATCCAGCCTCTTTTCTCTTCTTGGGTGTCAAAGACATCAGGTGTTTCTCTCAGTGTCTCTGGGAATTATTTCTGAAGCAGCAATAAGTACTTTCACAGGCCTTTCATGAAGCACTGTTATATGGTACATTTAATGATGATTTCTGCCATTTCCCAAGCTGCTTTCTGGCCAAAGAACCTTGCAGAACTCTTCCTCCTTCTTCCACTATTGGCTGCCATCTGCATTATATTGAATTCTCTGCTCATTTTCCTTATATTACATTATCTCCCAGTCTAATCTAAAAAGCATAGAGTTCAAAAGTGAAAAACAACACCATTAACTTAAGAGTTACTTAATGTAATCCTTCAAAGGCTCCATCTTGGAGAAACAGACATTTGTAAATGGATCACGGATAAAATTCCATGTCTCCTATAATTATATGCTGCTTCAGTATTCCTGAGTCCATATTCCGTATAAAGTGAAAGAACTCTTTCTCCTACTTTGTAGTTTCCCTTTCATCTACTTCTTGCAGGTCCTTTGGTACCTGAAAACTTTCAATATCAAAAAAGTTTCTACTTTCTGTTGGCTCCTTTCCACTGCAGTCTATAGGCTAAGACATGTGGATTTGTTCTGATGATATTTTGACCTCTAACTGACCATACAAATTGGCACAAAGGCACATAAGGGGAACATGTTAAGGTACCACTTAGTCCTTCCTGTGAGAGATAAAGAATAGGTCAGTACCTAAAAGAAGTTGAAATTGACCTTTGGTAGCAGCATTAGTCTGCTTACAGGTGCTTACAGGTGCTGAGTCCACATTTTTCTGAAGCCCACATTTTTCTGAGTCCACCATTTTTCTGAAGCCCTTGTTCTCCTCTGGCAACTTCAGAGCCTTCTCAGTGTAGTCAACCCAGCTGCACAGATTTTTTTTACATTTAGACTGTAGAGATATGCCCATATTCTTTCTAAGGAAATGTGAACAGTAATGTCCAGAGGTGAACTAAATAGTAACAGTCCCCGGAGACTCTGTCCAGAATTCTTCCTCTGTTAGTGCAGATACCTTGGAATCGTTACACTTCTCTCAGGGTCTTCAAGTCAGTAGCTCCAGCAGGACACTACTATAGGAAGTGCAGTCAGATGCAATAGTATGGCATTTTTGTCCAGCTCAAGGAAAGAGTCCATTTGAAACATAGTTACCAGCCTGTACTATGCATTTCTCCAGAATGTCTTCCTCAGTAGTAGGTGGGATGATTTTTTTGAAGTGAATCCTGTAGCTTGCCCACTGTGTCGCTTCACTTAATGAGGTGAAAATTGGAAATTCTCATTGCAGCCACATAAAGTGTCTACTAACATCTCAGCTTTCAATTGTCTGTATCTTATAAGTCGATATGACCCTTGCTTTATCAGCTTTTTTTTTTTTTTCTGGTTCACCATAACCTCTGACTTTTCTTGATTTGTTTGAATTAATAACAACCACAGAGATACCCAGACATCTAAGAGAGATGGATGGCTGGCAGAGCATGACACTGGGCCATATAATTGCTCCTACGAGGTCTTGTTTGAACTGTACCTGGCTTTCTTTTTCTTAGCCCTCCTCTCCAGCATATTTTGTAAAAACTTTCTAGTGTATCACAGAATTGCATTTATTTTATCTTCTATTGCCCGGGTGATCAAGAACTTAGCATAGGTATCTGGACATTTCCTTCTCTAATAAAAATTTGCTTTTGAAACCGCTAATAGCATAGACCTCAGTATACAGAGATACTGCCACTTCCTCCAATTTTTCCTCGACACACACACACACACACACACACACACACACACACACACACAGTATAGCTTGTTCCTAGCTTTTGAGTGGAGACATTATTCTCAAAGCTTATGTTTCTCCTTCAGGTTCACTTCAGAGTCTAAGATATCTCCATGCTGCCAGTGCCTTTTCTCTTAAAATGCTCTATGACTCTACTGTCAAGTAAAATACCACAGTGGAAGTTTCTGAAACTGTCTATTGTATGCTTGAATGTAAGTGAAACCATTCTGAAGGTCAAAAATCCTGAGCAATGCCTTCTCCAACTAGTCCCATGCTATTACTCCATACGAAGTTCAAAGGGTGTTCAGGAACTGTCCATGTTTCACAAAAAAATGTAATATCTGATCAAAAACATAACCTAGAATACAAAAAATAAGACAAAACATTTGTTCATCTGTTCTGTCCTTTATTCTCCTGTTTTCCTTCTTCTGTCTCTCTCTCTCTATTTTTTCCATAGCTCTTTGCAATGTCTTGGCTCCCTCCTGCCTGAGTCCCACTGGATCAAAGCTGACAAGACCACTATTTTGGTGTCCTGGGTAGTTATGATCAGCTATTATCCATAGCTTCATCCCATGAGGGCAAAAGATAGCTCATTGCAGACCTTGGGTCTATTTTAGAGTATTCAGAGTGGTGCACTTTTAAAGCAAGCAAAATGTTTGCATGCTGATATTTATTATTACTCAGAACACACCTTGGATGACAAATAAATAATATACTGTCTAATACTTACAAAGAGTTTACCATGAGTTCATTTTGGTCACATTCTTCTAAGTACTTGTGCTTTAACTATACTGACATATTTAATCCCCATAGCAACTCTATGAGGCCAGCAATTACTGTGATTATCTCCATTTTAAAGATGAGGAAATGAAAGTCTGGAGAAATTAAATAATTTGCCTGTGGTCACAGAGGTATTAAAGTATAGACATGGTTCAAATCAGGTGGACTGTGTCTTGGATCCATGCATTTAATCACCATGCTATACTGTTATCCTTTGGTTGATCATTAGTTTTAAACAAAGTATAAACAAACAAAATTGCTCTCCAGCAGAAATGAGAATAGGAAGGGGAAAAATGAATGAAGGTCCTAAGAAGTTCAAATGATTCATAAAGGATGTGCATATTTGCTATGACCAAGAAGACAAAATATAAAGTATGGTATTTCTTGAAGGCTGCTGGGCTATGAAATGAATCATTTTCCAAGTGTTGGAAAAGGTGTGAAAATACACCTTTTAAGGCAGCCTGAAGAGAGTTCCAATGGACAGGGAGTTGGAGTCACTTGAAAATAGTCAGAGTCTCATGAAAAAAATTAGAGATTATGGACAGAAGCTTTGATGAAGAAGCTATATTTCCCCCGGGCAGAATCTATTTCTGGACTTTAGTAGGAAGAAGCATGATGGGGTCTGCCAAGTTATTTGAGGAAGCATTAAAGGCTTGGCTCCTTTTTATTGCAAGTTTAACACTACTGCTCTGTGGAAGTCCCTGAGCAGTGTGGGCAAAATCAAATGGGCTGCCTCAGGCAGCAGCAGTAACAAGAAATGCTGAAGGTATAATCTAGTAAGTGGACAAAGGGAAGTTTGCGATTGGAGAGTTAATGCAATTGACAAAAATGAAATGAATCGGCCAGGAAGCCCAGGATAGCTCTGTGTTTGTGTTCCTTTTGCACTCCACCTCATACTCTATCCTTTGTTGCTAGGATGTAGAGGTAAGAATTCGGTTATGTTTTTGTTTTAAATGGGTAGGAATTCAGTTATCCTTTTCTTTTGAATAGAGAGTTGATTTTAGGGAAAGGAGAAATAGCCTGGATCGCTTGTTTAAATTGTGACCGTTTTGAAAAGTATTTTTGTAGAGTTGGGGCAGTGCCTTGTTAGGCGGTAGCCAATGAACAGCCTAGTACATGTAAGAGATACCTGGCTCTAGAAAGGGGATCTTCAGTTCAAGCCTATAGGGTACCGTGTATTTCCCCCCACCTAGAAAACTTGCAGAACAATAGCTGAATGAATGCTCTGTAATAGTTCTGCTCACCTGGTACACAATTTTCTTAGTTTGGCTCCAATTTATATGTCCATCAAGCAAGCTGTTTCTGTTGGGACTAATCCATATGAAATGGGTCCTTTATCATGAGAATTGAAACATCTAAAATTATTGTTTTACAATCAATAAAAATAGATCCTTAAGTTTTGCTTTATATAACTTTGTAATGTGATCTCAAATAACAAAGACTAATCAAACCATCAATTTAGTGATTTAAATAAATGGTAGGTGTAAATAAACTTAATGTGCCTCTGATCTCTGGAATAACCCAACTTCGCTGTGATACATCAAACGGTATACACAAACTTCTCCAAATCTAGGCTATTGAAGAAACTTTCAAATATGTTAATATATATATATATATTTAGCTATATAATGTAGCATTCTGAATTGTAATCAGTAATGAAAATATTTTGCTACTAATTTTCCTCTCCTAAGTAATTGAATTTGATCCATCTCTCATCCTCTTTTCCTCTCAGGCTATATTCTATAGTCATTCTATTTCATTCCTATTTTCTTCCCTCAAACACCATTTTTTAATCATAATTCTGAGAGAGAAAGTTATCATCCTAGGAAAAATTAGTATCCTCATTGGAAAAAACAAAATTATTTTATTCTCTGACATGGAATTTTGCATCATTTATTACTTGCTGTTTATTTAGGGAGAAAATAAATGAGGTGAAAAAGATAACACATCTAAAACAAAAGTTAATAGGGTTACAGGTTATGCTAATATAGACTGGGGAGTGAGAACAATGAAATGAATTAAAATTATTTTAAAAGCCATGTATTTCTTTTCAGGTAATCTCTAAAATATAGAGAAAGAGGGAAAAAATGTAATACCTTTAGTTTCACTTCTTTCTTCATTGTTAATCTATTTTTCTAAGAGTTGTTTGTTTGGAGGTAATTGATTTTAAGGAGATCCAACCAGTTCATTCTAAAGGAGATCAGTCCTGGGTGTTCTTTGGAAGGAATGATGCTAAAGCTGAAACTCCAGTACTTTGGCCACCTCGTGCGAAGAGTTGACTCATTGGAAAAGACTCTGATGCTGGGAGGGATTGGGGGCAGGAGGAGAAGGGGACCACAGAGGATGAGATGGCTGGATGGCATCACCAACTCAATGGACATGAGTCTGAGTGAACTCCTAGAGTTGGTAATGGACAGGGAGGCCTGGCATGCTACAATTCATGAGGTTGCAAGGAGTAGGACATTACTGAGCAACTGAACTGAACTGAATTGATTGTAAATATTGTTTATTTTTCTCTCAGTTAAGAAAATAATCATAAATTTAAAAATTTATCTCTGATATTGTAAAGTACTATCAACTTTTTGCATTCTCTCAGTTGAAATTAACTGAACTATAAAGCTTTCTATGTCCTTGTATTATTTTTACCTTTAGTAAGATGCTATAATAGCTATGTGTTTTCCTCTAAAGACTAATTTCTTTTTTAAGGTAATTTTTATTGGAGTATCATTTGTGTTACATCCAAAAACTAATTTCTTTTTTTTTAAATTAATTTTAAAAAAATTTTTATTTTTACTTTATTTTACTTTGCAATACTGCATTGGTTTTGCCATACATTGACATGAATCCACCACAGGTGTACATGCGTTCCCAAACATGAACCCCCCTCCCACCACCCTCCCCACAACATCTCTCTGGGTCATCTCCGTGCACCAGCCCCAAGCATCCTGTATCCTGCATCAGACATAGACTGGCGATTCGTTTCTTACGTGATAGTATACATATTTCAATGCCATTCTCCCAAATCATCCCACCCTCTCCCTCCTCCTCTGAGTCCAAAAGTCTGCTCTACACATCTGTGTCTCTTTTGCTGTCTCGCATACAGAGTCATCATTGCCATCTTTCTAAATTCCATATATATGTGTTAGTATACTGTATTGGTGTTTTTCTTTCTGGCTTACTTCACTCTGTATAATCGGCTCCAGTTTCATCCATCTCATTAGAACTGATTCAAATGTATTCTTTTTAATGGCTGAGTATTACTCCATTGTGTATATGTACCACAGCTTTCTTATCTATTTATCTGCTGATGGACATCTAGGTTGTTTCCATGTCCTGGCTATTATAAACAGTGCTGCGATGAACATTGGGGTACATGTGTCTCTTTCAATTCTGGTTTCCTTGGTGTGTATGCCCAGCAGTAGGATTGCTGGGTCATAAGGCAGTTCTATTTGCAATTTTTTAAGGAATCTCCACACTGTTCTCCATAGTGGCTGTACTAGTTTGCATTCCTGCCAACAGTGTAAGAGGGTTCCCTTTTCTCCACACCCTCTCCAGCATTTATTGCTTGTAGACTTTTGGATTGCAGACATTCTGACTGGTGTGAAGTGGTACCTCATTGTGGTTTTGATGTGCATTTCTCTAATAATGAGCGATGTTGAGCATCTTTTCATGTGTTTGTTAGCCATCCGTATGTCTTCTTTGGAGAAATGTCTATTTAGTTCTTTGGCCCATTTTTTGATTGGGTCATTTATTTTTCTGGAATTGAGCTGCATAAGTTGCTTGTATATTTTTAAGATTAGTTGTTTGTCAGTTGCTTCATTGCTATTATTTTCTCCCATTCAGAAGGCTGTCTTTTCACCTTGCTTATAGTTTCCTTTGTTGTGCAGAAGCTTTTAATTTTAATTAGATCCCATTTGTTTATTTTTGCTTTTATTTTCAGAATTCTGGGAGGTGGATCATAGAGGATCCTGCTGTGATTTATGTCGGAGAGTGTTTTGCCTATGTTCTCCTCTAGGAGTTTTATAGTTTCTGGTCTTACATTTAGATCTTTAATTCATTTTGAGTTTATTTTTGTGTGTGGTGTTAGAAAGTGATCTAGTTTCATTCTTTTACAAGTGGTTGACCAGTTTTCCCAGTGCCACTTGTTAAAGAGATCGTCTTTACTCCATTGTATATTCTTGCCTCCTTTGTCAAAGATAAGGTGTCCATAGGTGTGTGGATTTATCTCTGGGCTTTCTATTTTGTTCCATTGATCTATATTTGTGTCTTTGTGCCAGTACCATACTGTCTTAATGACTGTGGCTTTGTAGTAGAGCCTGAAGTCAGGCAGGTTGATTCCTCCAGTTCCATTCTTCTTTCTCAAGATTGCTTTGGCAATTCGAGGTTTTTTGTATTTCCATACAAATCTTGAAATTATTTGTTCTAGTTCTGTGAAAAATATCGCTGGTAGCTTGATAGGGATTGCATTGAATTTGTAGATTGCTTTGGGTAGTATACTCATTTTCACTATATTGATTCTTCCAATCCATGAACACAGTATATTTCTCCATCTATTAGTGTCCTCTTTGATTTCTTTCATCAGTGTTTTATAGTTTTCTATATATAGGTCTTTAGTTTCTTTAGGTAGATATATTCCTAAGTATTTTATTCTTTTCATTGCAATGGTGAATGGAATTGTTTCCTTAATCAAAAACTAATTTCTAATTTGGCAAAAATATCCTATATTCAGTGTATACAGACATAATGTTTTTAAGAAGCCACTTTAAAAATCTGCTGGTTTAGGAATCAAAAGTCGTTTTGAGGATATAAGAAATGTTAATCAATTAATAATTAAATGTTGCATCTTATCTATATATTTCAATATTCTATCCATTAATTTAGTCATTTCTTTGTCCTTCCTACTTTAACTTTAGTTTGCACTGAGATCATACTGCTTCCTCAATTATAGTTTTCTTTTAATGTATGAAGAAATTTTAGGCTCATAACTTGTCTCAAATGATATAAGTAGATATAAATTTAATTATCAAATGAATTGTTCACAATTGTCCATGAAAAAAAAAATCAGTTGATCTAAGAAAGAAATGGAAAATGTTGTCTGGGCTAAACTGAGCATACAACCTGGGAGCAACAACTCAGAAAACTCTGAGAACTCTTCTACCCTTTAGAAGTCAAAGCACAGTTATATCAGTTTTTTGAAACAGAGGGCTGTCCATTCAATGATGTATTATTGAGTTTACACAAGGTAGATCTGCAAGTACAAAGTGTTGGGTCATCCTGACCCCTTACAGGATCAAGAAGGAATGTATCTTTTAAGAAGCTGTCTTGTTGATGCTAGGAGAATATTGTACTTTATGGTGGGGCCAGTATTTCTGCCAATGGGGAGGTTTGTTTAATGCATGATGTAGATATACAATGCAAAATTGGAGGGAGAATGGAGGATAAAGGGCAGAGAAAAGTTTTTTTATGTTTAAATTTTTCATGTTTCACCATAAAATATGAATTTCATTTCACACAATAAAAATATATAAATTAGTTTAAATCTTGGGTGAATTTAGCTGAGAATAGATTACATCATTCAACTATGCTTAAAATATTAAGTTGAAAAATATTATAGTTTTAGATATACATGATTTCTGAGATGAAAGAAAAATCTACAAATAAGCCATCATAATCAGAACTTCAAAGTCTTAAATTTGTGATTTTGTGCTTGCAAGAACAGTTGCAGAATGCTCTAGTAGTTCCATCTGTCTTTTAGTAGTTTATGCTTATCCTTTCGTAAGCTCCCTTGTCCCTTTATGTAGTCCCTCACTATTCCTTCACTATGAAGGGGAACAGAATTTGCCATCCCCCAATATACCTCTTTGGCATAAGTAGTTCATGGACAGAGGAGCCTGGTGGGCTGCAGTCCATGGGGTCACAAAGAGTTGGACACAACCGAGCAACTAACACTTTCACCCAGGTGGTGTGTACACCTGACAAGTGAGACTTCAAAATTGCAGTTTTGAGGGCTTCCACTTATAGTCCTAGACCAAAAACTGATATAGTCATCAGCTTGTGAGCAAATTGCAGGTCTAATATCACATTAATCTTTTTTATAATGTTATTTGTTTTATCTTATGAGTTATAGGATTTTGTTAAGCCCTATGCACGGTTTGCTAGACCTCCTCCAGGGGCTCAAGAATTCCAAGACTTGCTCCCTATTTTATCTGTATTGCTGCTCATCTTACTGGTAACAGTCCGTGCACCTACTGGCAGATACCTAGTCAGCACAGTGTCCAGGCAGGTCAGAAGCAAGGTCAGAGGCCTGCTCTGCTTTCTTGTCTCTAAAGCCTGAATAAGACTATTTCCACTTAATTTCCCTATCACCTCCCCTAAATGATCTTTCCTACATCAAAATCTTTGTTTTGTCTTTTGCTTGAAACAGTATTTAAGGTGGTGGCGATGGCCATTTTGGATGCTCAAAATGGCTATTTTGAGTTTTCCTGGGTTTCTGTCACATATACAGGATATATTCTATGCTCAGTCACTCAGTCGTGTCCAATTCTTTGCAATGCCATGGACTGTAGCCCACCAGTCTCCTCTGTCCCTGGAATTTTCCAGGTAAGAATACTGAAGTGGGTTGCCATTTCCTCCTCCAGGAGGTCTTCTGGACCCAGGTATCAAACCTGTGTCTCTTGCATCTTCTGAATTGGAGGGCAAATTTTTACCTTTGTGCCACATGGGAAGCCTATATAGGATGTATACATATTATTAAAATTTTGATTTCTTCGTTGGGAATTAAGTAAATTTCCAACATTTAAGTTAGCAAGACTGAACTTTCAATTTATCAAAAAAATTATGAAGCTATTTTTAAGTATATATACCGTAAAACATGGGGGCTTCCATGGTGGCTCAGAAAAGAATCTGCCGGCAATGCAAGAAGGCAATGGCACCCCACTCCAGTACTCTTGCCTGGCAAATCCCATGGATGGAGGAGCCTGGTAGACTGCAGTCCACGGGGTCGCTAAGAGTCGGACATGACTGAGCGACTTCACTTTCACTTTTCACTTTCATGCATTGGAGAAGGAAATGGCAACCCACTCCAGAGTCCTTCTTGGAGAATCCCAGGGACGGGGGAGCCTGGTGAGCTGCCGTCTATGGTGTTGCACAGAGTCGGACACGACTGAAGTGACTTAGCAGCCACAATGCAAGAGACCTGGGTTCTGTCCCTCAGCTGAGAAGATTCCCTGGAGAAGGGAATGGCTACCCACTCCAGTATTCTTGCCCAGAGAATTCCACGAGCAGAGGGGCATGGTGGGCTACATACAGTCCATGGGGTCACAAAGAGTCGGACACGATTGAGAGACTAATGCTTTCACACTTTCACCCTAAAACATGGGGCTTCCCAGATGGTTCAGTGATAAAAAATCTGCCTGCCAATGCAGGAGATGCAAGTGACATGGGTTCAGTTCCTGAGTCTGGAAGATTCACTGGAAGAGGAAATGGCAACCCATTCCAGTATTCCTGCCTGGAAAATTTTATGGAGAGAGGAGCCTGGCAGGTTACAGTCCATGGGGTAGCAAAGAGTCAGACATGACTGAGTGACTGAGCACACACATATACACACCCACACACATACACACCCACACACACCCTAAAACATAATAATTGCAAAAGGTTTACTTAAAAACTCTTATCCTACTTATATCTATCTACAATAAGTCAATTGCTTTTAACAGTTTTGTTTGGATTATTCATGAAAACTCATGAGACATTAGACAAACTCAGCCATTATCTCAAGCTAATTTTCTTGCTGACAAATTTTGTAAAAGATATAATATGAATTTATATGACTAGTAAACTCGGGCAGAATTAAAGTTGTATGTCTGAATTATATGAAATACTTATAACTCTGAATTGTGCTGTGCTCAGTCATGTCTGACTCTTTGCAACCCTGTGGACTGTAGCCAACCAGGCTACTCTGTCTGTGGGATTATTCTGGCAAGAATACTGGAGTGGGTTGCCATTTCCTCCCCCATGTATCTTCTAAGTCAAGGGTGGAACCCATGACTTCTGCACTGGTAGGAAGATTCTTTACCACTGAGCCACCTGGGAAGTCCTTGTAGCTCTGAAGATATGCTATTTTAATTAAGCCAACAAACTTCAACTAGCTTTTATTTATGGAAGATTACCCCAGATTATATGAACTTGAAAAAAATTTGGGTTAGTTTCTATATTTCTGAAAATTTTAGTATACCCCAACACCACCCTTATGGTTGAAAGTGAAGAGAAACTGAAGAGCCTCTGGATGAAAGTGAAAGAGGAGAGTGAAAAAGTTGGCCTAAAACTCGACATTCAGAAAACTAAGATTAGGGCATCTGGTCCCACCACGTCATGCAAATAGGTGGGAAAACAATGGAAACAGTGAGAAACTTTATTTTTGGGGGCTCCAGAATCCCTGCAGATGGTGACTGCAGCCGTGAAATTAAAAGACGCTTGTTCCTTGGAAGAAAAACTATGACCAAATTAGACAGCATATTAAAAAGTAGAGACATTACTTTGCCAACAAAGGTCTGTCTACTCAAAGCTATAGTTTTTCCAGTAATCATGTATGAATGTGAGAGTTGGACTATAAAGAAAGTTGAGCACTGAAGAATTGATGCTTTTGAACTGTCGTGTGGGAGAAGACTTTTGAGAGTCCCTTGGATGGCAAGGAGATCCAACCAGTCTATTGTAAAGGAAATCAGTCCTGGGTGTTCATTGGAAGGACTTATGCTGAAGCTGAAAGTCTAATACTTTGGCCACCTGATGCGAAGAACTCATTTGAAAAGACCCTGATGCTGGGAAAGATCAAAGGTAGGAGGAGAAGGGGACAACAGAGGATGAGATAGTTGGATGGCATCACCGACTCAATGGCCATGAGTTTGAGTAAACTCCGGGAGTTGGTGGTGGACAGGGAAGCCTGGCGTGTTGCAGTCTATGGGGTCGCAAGGAGTCAGACATGACTGAGCGACTGAACTGAAATCTTATATGAGGATTACCTGCCTTATATACTTGCAATTCTTATATGCTTGCCTTCCACCTGACTAATTAACCCTCTTTTACTAATTAATGTTGGTAATATCATCCATTGGTAGAGAAATATTCTATTTAGAGTGTACCTGTGTAGACACAAATAAACATAAATACAGATGCAGAGAATTTATATAGTTTTAATATTTGTGGAGAGGATTTTTCTCTTGCCCAATTTCCAAATACCCTCCTTCTTATTTTTTTCTTCTTGTTGATTAGAAACCTCTCTCTAAAATTTGCATTTCAAAGAATGGCTCTTAGGTCCTAGAAAACAGGAGTGCTAGACAATCCAAATCACAAAAGCACAGAGGAAGTTTCCAAATTTTTTTTTTTGCTTTTGTTTATTTCCAGGATGGAGTTTCAGGGCACATTTGTTTATTATCACAGATCTAGAGTACTTAGTATTTAATTTTTTTCTCTTCTTAGGTGGAGAACAATTCTGTTTGTAATCTCCCAGTACCTACAGGCCTTTGGGGATGAATAGGGGTTTGGGTCTTGGTAGGGCTTAGACTTGGCTGTGGAACCACACCACTGGCCTTGTGGAGATTTTCTGATGGGATGTGGTTCAGTCACTAAATCATGTCCTACTCTTTGTGACCTCATGGACTGCAGCATGCCAGGCTTCCCTGTCCTTCACTATCTCCTGGAGTCTGTTCAGACTCATGTCCGTTGAGTGGCTTATGCCATCCAACCATCCTATCTGTGGCTGCCCCCTTCTCCTCCTGCCTCAGTCTTTCCCAGCATCAGGCCCTTTTCCAGTTAGTCAGCTCTTTGTATCAGGTGGCCAAAATATTGTAGCTTCAGCTTCAGCATCAGTCCGTCCAGTGAATATTCAGAGTTGATTTCCTTTAGGATTGACTCTTTTGATCTCCTTGCTTTCCAAGTGACTCTTGAGAGTCTTTGAGGGAATGGTTACTTCCAAATTCTCAAAGAATTGGATTGCATATTGAATATCAAGCACTGGCTCACTCATCAACTAAATTATCTTCTATTTCCTTTATTATATCATGTAGAAGATTTCCAGCTAAGATGGAAACCAAAAGATTTATACCTTTTTAAACTCTGGATAAAGCTTTCTAACAAAGGCATTTGGATATTCTTTTTCTAAGTGCATGATTCAATCTTAGACCAGTTCACTCTAAGGGGAAAAAACCTCTAATGTGGCTTCTATCAAGCCTTAACTATCAACTTCTAGCTTCTGTGCCATACTGTGTGATTTCTGGCAGTTTTGTTGGTCCCCTTAACATGTACAAATAATACTGCTTAGCCCTATATGCCTTCTGTTTTTACAGTACTGGATAAAGTATACATTCACCATTGAGCTACAATGTTCATCCTCAAAATACAAGTAGAAGAGACACAGTCACTCTACATAAAGCTTGTTAAAGTATACCATTTTTCCTACTGTCCATGAAGAATTAATCAGTTGGTATAAGAAAAAAGTGGGAAATTTTCTTAGAGCCAAATTGTGGATTATAACCCAGCATAGTTTTAAGTCAGCGTAGTTAGAATCCACCAGTTAGTATTCAGAGCACAGTGATATGTTTTTGAAACAGAAAGCTCTGCATTAAATGATGTATAACTGACAGTTTACACAATGCAGATCTGCAGGTACAAAGTGGTAGGTCATCATAACCCCTTACAAGATCAAGAGGAAATGTTATCTTTAAGGAGTTGTCTGATAGGTGCTAGGAGAACATTGCTCTTCATGGTTGAGCTGGTTGTACACGGGGAGGTTTGGTCCATGTGCCGGGGTCCAGCCCCGGTGGATCCAGGAAATTTGAAGGGGAGACAGCATGGTGAGGAAAAACTTATTAATTTAGAAATATAAAAGAAATTAAGAAGAAATAGTATGATAGGAAAATTTAGTGGAGAAAAGAGGCTGAATAACTTGGTTTACGGGGAAAGCCAATAAAACTTCAGGACAAGAAGTTTATACCATCTACGTTAGGCCACCGGTGTCCGTTTGAATAGCGGAGAGTGCCCCGCCTTGGGCTCCGTCTCTCATGGATCTTAGAAGCCGGGGCAAGTAAGTACACATGGTGAGCCTCCTCGCTCCAGATGGGAATTCAGCCTGAAAAAGAGAGAAGGAGAATAGACCACACGGGGGAAACCAGTCTTTCCAGTGACTGGCCCATCCCCTATTGTTGTAAAGGCTTTCTATACCTTTTTTTTTTTTGCACATAGAGATCAATGGATAATATAAAATTATGCAGCGTCAGCAGCCCTGACTCTTATCGGGACCAGGCTTTCTCTCTGCATACTTAGTTGTATACACAGGTCTTAAGTGATTTACATCATCTTTTGGCCAGAAGGCCAATTAACATTTTATGGCCCTTTTCTGATAAGGATTTGTCAATCAGAAGACTTATTTGTGTTGTTCTTGCCAAAGTCTGGTGCCACTCTCAGAAAGCACTAAATAAAATTACATTCTTACATAGCAAGGATACAACAATTTATAACAAAGTACAGTGATTTATAACAAAGAGAAAAGTAATTAACTCAAAAGTCTAGTGTTGCTAACATCAAAACTACTATATTCCTATTTCTGCATCCCGATTGCATTGATTAATATCCTCCCAGGTGCCTAAAAGATAATGAATATGGAGGCCTGGCAGCAGTCATTGAGTCAACAGTGAAAACCCATCACCAATATAATTTTTAGCTCTTTAGAAAAGGCTCTATATCTTTAAGATGCTTTAAGCTTTGTGCCTCTCATGGTTGGGGGGCTGTAAGCAAGTCACAAGTTGTAAAAAGTCCGGGGGAACTGTCAGGCAAGTTAGAGAGCCATCAGAGAGGTTTGAGCTGAAACATTCCTTTCATATGCAGGAGACTGAAGCCCTGAATTAACTTTTTTCCAGAGAATGTCAAGAATGAAAAGCACAGTACAATAGAGCAGGCCAACTCTGGTTTTTTGGGGGGGTAGATGTTCAGGAAAACCCAGGGGGAACCCCTGAAGCTAGATCACACCTTTGCGTTTTGTCGGGCTTCCTTCCTCATGACCTTTGCCATGGCGGGATTCCTCACGCTGGCTCCCGGCATCCATGTATAATGCAATAATGGGGAAAGAGGAGGGGCAGAGAACATTTTTTTAAAGTCAAAATTTTTAATGTCTTGCCATAATACAGGATTGTTACTTCACACTGTAAACTTTGTACTTAATTCCATCAACTCTTATATCTTAACTATAAGAATATAGTTAAAACTTCAAGAAGTTTTGTTTTTACGTAGTGAATACAAGTGCTCCTGGCCAGACATATCTTTTCCCATAAAGTATTCAGGTAAAACTGACACAAGTTCTTTACATAAAGCTTGTTTAAATGTTATACTCTTTAGAATCCTATAATCCCTTACATTCCTGTAGTCTTTCAGACTGACTGTTGCCCACACCAGGGCTTCATCAGTGGTTTTTGGGCCACAGTGCATGAGTCTCCTGCATACTCCTGGAAACTTTCTTTGCTTCACCTCATGATGGTTTTGCTGACTCTTCTGTAAAACGCTGTGGGTACTCAGTGAGGAACTGAGCCAAGGGACGTTGGCCCTTTCGTCAGCCTTTAACTTGACTAACCTGCCTAAGTGCTAACCCAAATGGTTGCTGGTCTGATATTTCATTGTAATTACTACCTTCCCGTTTTAAAATTTCTTCAAGCTAGAGTATCTAGAGTGGACTAGTTTGGGACCTTTAATTTTGGGGGACCAACAGAAGGTTCCTTTTGTCACACGAACCTTTGATTGTGTTGTATCAAAACTTTTGCTTCAAGTCCATCTATTTTATTTTTGTTGTTGGTGTTCAGTCACTGTCCAGCTCTTTGCAACTCCATGAACTGCAGTATACCAGGCTTCTCTGTCCTTCACTGTCTCCCACAGTTTGCTGAAATCCATGTCCACTGAGTTGGTAATGCTATTTAACCATCTTAGTTTTTGCTTTTCCCTCCTCTTTTTGCCTTCAGTCTTTCCCGCATCAGGGTCTTTTCCAGTGAGTTGGCTCTTTGCCTCAGATGACTCAAGTGTTGGAGCTTCAGCATCAGTCCTTCCACTGAATGTTCAAGATTGATTTCCTTTAGGATTAACTGGTTTGATCTCCTTATAGTCCAAGGGACTCTCAAGAGTCTTTTCCAACACCACAGTTCAAAAGCATCAATTCTTCAGCACAGCCTTCTTTATGGTCTAACTGTCACATCATACATGACTACTAGAGTAACTATAACTTTCAACCTTTACTTTGACTCCATCAGTGGTTGATTTAACCAATTCTTAGTAAAAATCTAAGGATATTTACAATGTTGGGATGAGTCCTCTTACTCTCCCCTTTATGTTTCCTCTTTGTTTTGACCCAGTCAGTATTCAGTTTATTCTTTAATTATAATTTAAAATTTTCCACCTTTTAGGGAAGTTTCTCCTTACTGTCCCCTTGGCCTCCTCTCTTACTCTTATTAATTAACTTAATCTTTTTATTAGCATCTGTAAGACCCTTAAGGGGAAGATCAGACAACAAATCTAATAAGCTTTCCCAAACTGCTTTTAGGTTTTGCAACAATAAGATTATATGAGGTGCTCCTGTGCAAAGGACCCCTTAATTATAGCATTTACCATGTGACCTGGGTAGTGAGCTCTTGGGTCTATATCAACCGAAACATGCTTTTCTACTCTGGGAGCCATGTCTTCAAAATTGAAGACATGACTTCCAAACTAATCACCCTTGTTCAGCAAGTTTGAACTTAATCGTTCCAATTACTGTAGGATTTTCTCAATAAATATATACTATAGTACTACAAGATTTGTAGTAGACTGAATCCATGTATGTAGAACGACAAATACTGAGGGATAACAGGAAAATTATACATGGATTTTCAACTGTGTGAGGGGTTGCTGCTAAGTCGCTTCAGTCATGTCCGACTCTGTGTGACCCCATAGACGGCAGCCCACCAGGCTCCCCCTGTCCCTGGGATTCTCCAGGCAAGAACACTGGAGTGGGTTGCCATTTCCTTCTCCAATGCAGGAAAGTGAAAAGTGAAAGTGAAGTCGCTCAGTCCTGTCTGACTCTTTGAGACCCCATGGATTGCAGCCTACCAGGATCCTCTGTCCATGGGGTTTTCCAGGCAAGAGTATTGGAGTGGGGTGCCATTGCCTTCTCTATGTGAGGGGTTGGCTTCCCTAAATCTTGCACTGTTCAAGGATCAACAGCATTTCAGTAGTTTCCTTAGGAACCTGATGACACTGATCTACAAAATGAAACAACTCCTTATACCCTCTGATTTGCATAGTTTTTTGAAAATCTGCCACTGTCCAGGAGAACTGAATTCTTTGCATTGGGGATCCAGGATACATCTGCAGAGGACATTGTATAAAAATGT